>NC_054490.1:6028477-6135248 GCF_017639515.1 Carcharodon carcharias
TTATTAACCAATTCCCTTTCGAAAGGATCGATTGTCCCTGTCTCCACCTCTCTCTCAGACAGTGAGTTTCGGATCCTAACCATTCGACTGACCCTGTCTCTCCCACGCTCCCAGACAGTGAGTTCCAGACCCTAAACACTCGATTGACTCAGTCTCCCCCACACTCTCAGACAGTGCGTTCCAGATCCTAATCACTCGATTGACCCTGTCTCCCCCACACTCTCAGACAGTGCGTTCCAGATCCTAACCACTGGATTGACCCTGTCTCCACCACACTCTCAGTCAGTGTGTTCCAGATCCTAAACACTCGATTGACCCTGTCTCCACCACACCCACAGACAGTGCGTTCCAGATCCTAAACACTCGATTGACCCTGTGTCCCCCACACTCTCAGACAGTGCATTCCAGATCCCAACCACTCGATTCACCCTGTCTCCACCACACTCTCAGACAATGCGTTCCAGATCCTAACCACTCGATTGACCCTGTCTCCCCCACACTCTCAGACAATGCGTTCCAGATCCTAACCATTCGATTGACCCTGTCTCCCCCACACTCTCACAGACAGTGCGTTCCAGGACCTAACCACTTGATTGATCCTGACTCCCCCACACTCTCAGTCAATGAGTTCCAGATCCTAACCACTCGATTGACCCTGTCTCCCCCAAACTCTCACGGACAGTGCGTTCCAGATCCTAACCACTCGATTGACCCTGTCTCCCCCACACTCTCAGACAGTATGTTCCAGATCCTAACCACTCGTTTGACCCTGTCTCCGCCACACTCTCAGACTGTGCGTTTCATATCCTAACCACTCGATTGACCCTGTCCCACCCACACTCTCAGACAGTGCGTTCCAGATCCTAAACACTCGATTGAACTGTCACCCCCACACTCTCAGTCAGTGTGTTCCAGATCCTAACCACTCGATTGACCCTGTCTCCCCCACACTCTCAGATAGTGAGTCCCAGAACCTAACCACTCAATTGACCCTGTCTCCCCCACATTCTCAGACAGTGCGTTCCAGATCCTAACCACTCGATTGACCCTGTCTCCACCACAATCTCAGTCAGTGTGTTCCAGATCCTAAACACTCGATTGACCCTGTCTCCACCACACCCAAAGACAGTGCGTTCCAGATCCTAAACACTCAATTGACCCTGTGTCCCCCACACTCTCAGACAGTGCATTCCAGATCCCAACCACTCGATTCACCCTGTCTCCCCCACACTCTCAGACAATGCATTCCAGATCCTAACCACTCGATGGACCCTGTCTCCCCCACACTCTCAGACACTGCGTTCCAGATCCTAACCATTCGATTGACCCTGTCTCCCCCACACTCTCACAGACAGTGCGTTCCAGAACCTAACCACTTGATTGATCCTGACTCCCCCAAACTCTCAGTCAATGAGTTCCAGATCCTAACCACTCGATTGACCCTGTCTCCCCCAAAATCTCACAGACAGTGCGTTCCAGATCCTAACCACTCGATTGACCCTGTCTCCCCCACACTCTCAGACAGTATGTTCCAGATCCTAACCAATCGATTGACTCAGTCTCCCCCACACTCTCAGACAGTGCGTTCCAGATCCTAACCACTCGATTGACCCTGTCTCCCCCACACTCTCAGACAGTGCGTTCCAGATCCTAACCACTGGATTGACCCTGTCTCCACCACACTCTCAGTCAGTGTGTTCCAGATCCTAAACACTCGATTGACCCTGTCTCCACCACACCCACAGACAGTGCGTTCCAGATCCTAAACACTCGATTGACCCTGTGTCCCCGACACTCTCAGACAGTGCATTCCAGATCCCAACCACTCGATTCACCCTGTCTCCCCCACACTCTCAGACAATGCGTTCCAGATCCTAACCACTCGATTGACCCTGTCTCCCCCACACTCTCAGACAATGCGAACCAGATCCTAACCATTCGAATGACCCTGTCTCCCCCACACTCTCACAGACAGTACGTTCCAGAACCTAACCACTTGATTGATCCTGACTCCCCCACACTCTCAGTCAATGAGTTCCAGAACATAACCACTTGATTGATCCTGACTCCCCCACACTCTCAGTCAATGAGTTCCAGATCCTAATCACTCGATTGACCCTGTCTCCCCCAAACTCTCACAGACAGTGCATTCCAGATCCTAACCACTCGATTGACCCTGTCTCACCCACACTCTCAAACAGTATGTTCCAGATCCTAACCACTCGTTTGACCCTGTCTCCCCCACACTCTCAGACAGTGCGTTCCACATCCTAACCACTCAATTGACCCTGTCCCACCCACACTCTCAGACAGTGCGTTCCAGATCCTAAACACTCGATTGAACTGTCACCCCCACACTCTCAGTCAGTGTGTTCCAGATCCTAACCACTCGATTGACCCTGTCTCCACCACACTCTCAGACAGTGCGTTCCAGATCCTAACGACCCGATTGACGCTGTCTCCACCACACTCTCAGTCAGTGTGTTCCAGATCCTAACCACTCGATTGACCCTGTCTCCCCCACAATCTCAGACACGGAGTTCCAGATCCTAACCACTCGATTGACCCTGTCTCCACCACACTCTCAGACAGTGCGTTCCAGAACCTAACCACTCAATTGACCCAGTCTCCCCCACATTCTCAGACAGTGAGTTCCAGATCCTAACCACTCGATTGACCCTGTCTCCCCCAAACTCTCATAAATTGTGTTCCAGATCCTAACCACTCGATTGACCCTGTCTCCACCACACTCTCAGACAGTGCGTTCCAGATCCTAAACACTCGATTGACCCTGTCTCCACCACACTCTCAGTCAGTGTGTTCCAGATCCTAACCACTCGATTGACCCTGTTTCCACCACACTCTCGGTCAGTGTGTTCCAGATACTAACCACTTTATTGACCCTATTTCCTCCACACTCTCAGACAATGCGTTCCAGATCCTAACCACTCGATTGACCCTGTCTCCGCCACCCTCTTAGTCAGGGCGTTCCAGATCCTAAACACTCGATTGAGCCTTTATCCCCCACACTCTCAGACACTGAGTTCCAGATCCTAACCACCCGATTGACCCTGTCTCCCCCACACTCTCAGAAACTGAGTTCCAGATCAAAACCACTCGATTGACCCTGTCTCCCCCACACTCTCAGACACTGAGTTCCAATCCTAACCACTCGATTGACCCTGTCTCCGCCACACTCTCAGATAGTGTGTTCCAGAAAATAACCACTCGATTGACCCAGTCACCCCACTTTCTCATACAGTGCATTCCAGATCCTAACCACTCGATTCACCCTGTCTCCCCCACACTCTCATACAGTGTGTTCCAGATCCTAACCACTCGATTGAACCTGTCTCCCACACACTTTCGGTCAGTGTGTTCCAGATCCTAACCACTCGATTGACCCTATCTCCACCACACTCTCAGACTGTGCGTTCCAGATCCTAACCACTCGATTGACCCTATCTCCCCCACAATCTCAGACACTGATTTCCAGATCCTAACCACTCGATTGACCCTGTCTCCCCCATACTCTCAGACACTGAGTTCCAGATCCTAACCACTCGATTGACCCTGTCTCCGCCACACTCTCAGATAGTGCGTTCCAGAACCTAACCACTCGATTGACCCTGTCTCCCACACACTCTCAGACAGTGCATTCCAGATCCTAACCACTCAATTGACCCTGTCTCCCCCACACTCTCAGACAGTGCATTCCATATCCTAACCACTCGATTGACCCTGTCTCCCCCACACTATCATACAGTGTGTTCCAGATCCTAACCACTCGATTGAACCTGTCTCCCACACTTTCAGACAGTGCGTTCCAGATCCTAACCACTCGATTGACCCTGTCTCCCACACACTCTCAGACAGTGCATTCCAGTCCCTAACCACTCGATTGACCCTGTCTCCCCCACACTCTCAGACAGTGTATTCCAGATCCTAACCACTCGATTGACCCTGTCTCCCCCACACTCTCAGACAGTGCATTCCAGATCCTAACCACTCAATTGACCCTGTCTCCACCACACTCTCAGACAGTGCGTTCCAGATCCTAACCACTCGATTGACCCTGTCTCCCCACACCCTCAGACATTGCGTTCCAGATCCTAACCACTCGATTGACCCTGTCTCCACCACACTCTCAGACAGTGCGTTCCAGATCCTAAACACTCGATTGACCCTCTCTCCCCCACACTCTCAGTCAATGTGTTCCAGATCCTAACCACTCGATTGACCCTGTCTCCCCCACACTCTCAGACAGTGCGTTCCAGATCCTAACCATTCAATTAAACCTTTCTCCCACACACTCTCAGACAGTGCATTCCAGATCTTAACCACTCGATTGACCCTGTCTCCCCGACACCCTCAGTCAGTGCGTTCCAGATCCTCATCACTAGACTGACCCTGTCTCCCCCACACGATCAGTCAGTGTGTTCCAGATCCTAACCACTCGATTGACCCTGTCTCCCCCACAATCTCACAGACAGGGCGTTCCAGATCTTAACGACTCGATTGACCCTGTCTCCACCACACTCTCAGACAATGAGTTCCAGATCCTAACCACACGATTGACCCTGTCTCCCCCAAACTCTCACAGACAGTGCGTTCCAGATCCTAACCACTCGATTGACCCTGTCTCCTCCACACTCTCAGATAGTGCGTTCCAGATCCTAACCACTCGTTTGACCCTGTCTCCGCCACACTCTCAGACTGTGCGTTCCAGATCCTAACCACTCGATTGACCCTGTCTCCTCCACACTCTCAGACAGTGCGTTCCAGATCCTAACCACTCAATTGACCCTGTCCCTCCCACACTCTCAGACAGTGCGTTCCAGATCCTAACCACTCGATTGAACTGTCACCCCCACACTCTCAGTCAGTGTGTTCCACATCCTAACCACTCGATTGACCCTGTCTCCACTACGGTCTCAGACAGTGCGTTCCAGATCCTAACGACTCGATTGACCCTGTCTCCACCACACTCTCAGTCAGTGTCTTCCAGATCCTAACCATTAGATTGACCCTGTCTCCCCCACACTCTCAGATAGTGCGTTCCAGAAAATAACCACTCGATTGACCCTGTCTCTGCCACACTCTCAGATAGTGCGTTCCAGAAAATAACCACTCGATTGACCCAGTCAACCCACTTTCTCAGACAGTGCATTCCAGATCCTAACCACTCGATTGACCCTGTTCCCCCACACTCTTATACAGTGTGTTACAGATCCTAACCACTCGATTGAACCTGTCTCCCACACACTTTCGGTCATTGTGTTCCCGATCCTAACCACTCGATTGACCCTATCTCCACCACAATCTCAGACAGTGCGTTCCAGATCCTAAACACTCGATTGACCCTGTCTCCACCACACTCTCAGACAGTGTGTTCCAGATCCTAAACACTCGATTGACCCTTTCTCCCCCACACTCTCAGACAGTGCGTACCAGATCTTAACCATTTGATTGACCCTGTCTCCCCCACACTCTCAGACTGTGCGTTCCTGATCCTAACCACTCGATTGACCCTATCTCCCCCACAATCTCAGACACTGATTTCCAGATCCTAACCACTCGATTGACCCTGTCTCCCCCATACTCTCAGACACTGATTTCCAGATCCTAACCACTCGATTGACCCTGTCTCCGTCACACTCTCAGATAGTGCGTTCCAGAACCTAACCACTCGATTGATCCTGTCTCCCACACACTCTCAGACAGTGCGTTCCAGATCCTAACCACTCGATTGACCCTGTCTCCCCCACACTCTCAGACAGTGCATTCCAGATCCTAACCACTCGATTGACCCTGTCTCCCACACATTCTCATACAGTGTGTTCCAGATCCTAACCACTCGATTGAACCTGTCTCCCACACAGTTTCAGACAGTGCGTTCCAGATCCTAAACATTCGATTGACCCTGTCTCCACCACACTCTCAGTCAGTGTGTTCCAGAGCCTAACCACTCGATTGACCCGGTCTACCCCAAACTCTCAAACAGTGCGTTCCAGATCCTCACAACTCGATTGACCCTGTCTCCACCACACTCTCAGACAGTGCGTTCCAGATCCTAACCACTCAATTGAACCTTTCTCCCTCACACTCTCAGACAGTGCATTCCAGATCTTAACCACTCGATTGACCCTGTCTCCCCGACACTCTCAGTCAGTGCGTTCCAGATCCTCATCACTAGATTGACCCTGTCTCCGCCACACTATCAGTCAGTGTGTTCCAGATCCTAACCACTTGATTGACCCTGTCTCCCCCACAATCTCACAGACAGGGCGTTCCAGATCTTAACCACTCGATTGATCCTGTCTCCACCACACTCTCAGACAATGAGTTCCAGATCCTAACCACTCGATTGACCCTGTCTCCCCCAAACTCTCACAGACAGTGCGTTCCAGATCCTAACCACTCGATTGACCCTGTCTCCTCCACGCTCTCAGATAGTGCGTTCCAGATCCTAACCACTCGATTGACCCTGTCTCCCCCACACTCTCAGACAGTGCGTTCCAGATCCTAACCACTCGATTGACCCTGTCTCCCCCACACTCTCAGACAGTATGTTCCAGATCCTAACCACTCGTTTGACCCTGTCTCCGCCACACTCTCAGACTGTGCGTTCCAGATCCTAACCACTCGATTGACCCTGTCTCCTCCACACTCTCAGACAGTGCGTTCCAGATCCTAAACACCCGATTGAACCTGTCTCCCACACAATTCCAGACAGTGCATTCCAGACCCTAACCACTCGATTGACCCTGTCTCCCCCACACTCTCAGACAGTGCGTTCCACATCCTAACCACTCAATTGACCCTGTCCCACCAACACTCTCAGACAGTGCGTTCCAGATCCTAAACACTCGATTGACCCTGTCTCCACCACACTCTCGGTCAGTGCGTTCCAGATCCTAACCACTCGATTGACCATGTCTCCACCACACTCTCAGACAGTGTATTCCAGATCCTAACCACTCAATTGACCCTGTCTCCGCCACCCTCTCAGTCAGTGCGTTCCAGATCCTAAACCCTCGATTGACCCTTTCTGCCCCACACTCTCAGACAGTGCGTACCAGATCTTAACCTCTTGATTGACCCTGTCTCCCCCACACTCTCAGACTGTGCATTCTAGATCCTAACCAATCGATTAACCATGTCTCCCCCACACTCTCAGACACTGAGTTCCAGATCCAAACCACTCGATTGACCCTGTCTCCACCATACTCTCAGACATTGAGTTCCAGATCCTAACCACTCGATTGACCCTGTCTCCCCCACACTCTCAGACAGTGCGTTCCAGAACCTAACCACTCGATTGAACATTTCCCACCACACTCTCAGTCAATGTGTTCCGGATCCTAACCACTCGATTGACCCTGTCTCCCCCACACTCTCAGTCAATGTGTTCCAGATCCTAACCACTCGATTGACCCTGTCTCCCCCACACTCTCAGACAGTGTGTTCCAGATCCTAACCACTCAATTGAACCTTTCTCCCACACACTCTCAGACAGTGCATTCCAGATCTTAACCACGCGATTGACCCTGTCTCCCCGACACTCTCAGACAGTGCGTTCCAGATCCTCATCACTAGATTGACCCTGTCTCCCCCAGACTCTCAGTCAGTGTGTTCCAGATCCTAACCACTCGATTGACCCTGTCTCCCCCACACTCTCAGACAATGAGTTCCAGATCCTAACCACTCGATTGACCCTGTCTCCCCCAAACTCTCACAGACAGTGCGTTCCAGATCCTAACCACTCGATTTACACTGTCTCCTCCACACTCTCAAATAGTGCGTTCCAGATCCTAACCACTCGATTGACCCTGTCTCCCCCACACTCTCAGACAGTGCGTTCCAGATCCTAACCACTCGATTGACCCTGTCTCCCCCACACTCTCAGACAGTATGTTCCAGATCCTAAACACTCGTTTGACCCTGTCTCCACCACACTCTCGCTCAGCGCGTTCCAGATCCTAACCACTCGATTGACCATGTCTCCACCACACTCTCAGACAGTGTATTCCAGATCCTAACCACTCAATTGACCCTGTCTCCGCCACCCTCTCAGTCAGTGCGTTCCAGATCCTAAACCCTCGATTGACCCTTTCTGCCCCACACTCTCAGACAGTGCGTACCAGATCTTAACCACTTGATTGACCCTGTCTCCCCCACACTCTCAGACTGTGCGTTCTAGATCCTAACCAATCGATTGACCATGTCTCCCCCACACTCTCAGACACTGAGTTCCAGATCCAAACCACTCGATTGACCCTGTCTCCACCATACTCTCAGACATTGAGTTCCAGATCCTAACCACTCGATTGACCCAGTCTCCCCCACATTCTCAGACAGTGCATTCCAGATCCTAACCACTCGATTGAACCTGACTCCCCCACACTTTCAGACAGTGCATTCCAGACCCTAACCACTCGATTGACCCTGTCTCCCCCACACTCTCAGACAGTGTGTTCCAGATCCTAACCACTCGATTGACCCTGTCTCCCCCACACTCTCAGACAGTGCGTTCCAGAACCTAACCACTCGATTGAACCTTTCCCACCACACTCTCAGTCAATGTGTTCCGGATCCTAACCACTCGATTGACCCTGTCTCCCCCACACTCTCAGACAGTGCGTTCCAGATCCTAACCACTCAATTGAACCTTTCTCCCACACACTCTCAGACAGTGCATTCCAGATCTTAACCACTCGATTGACCCTGTCTCCCCGACACTCTCAGACAGTGCGTTCCAGATCCTCATCACTAGATTGACCCTGTCTCCCCCACACTCTCAGTCAGTGTGTTCCAGATCCTAACCACTCGATTGACCCTGTCACCCCCACAATCTCACAGACAGGGCGTTCCAGATCCTAACCGCTCGATTGACTCTGTCTCCCCCACACTCTCAGACAATGAGTTCCAGATCCTAACCACTCGATTGACCCTGTCTCCCCCAAACTCTCACAGACAGTGCGTTCCAGATCCTAACCACTCGATTGACACTGTCTCCTCCACACTCTCAGATAGTGCTTTCCAGATCCTAACCACTCGATTGACCCTGTCTCCCCCACACTCTCAGACAGTGCGTTCCAGATCCTAACCACTCGATTGACCCTGTCTCCCCCACACTCTCAGACAGTATGTTCCAGATCCTAAACACTCGTTTGACCCTGTCTCCGCCACAATCTCAGACTGTGCGTTCCAGATCCTAACCACTCGATTGACCCTGTCTCCTCCACACTCTCAGACAGTGCGTTCCAGATCCTAACCACTCGAATGACCCTGTCTCCCCCACACTCTCAGACAGTGCATTCCAGATCCTAACCACTCGATTGACCCTGTCTCCCCCACACTCTCAGACAGTGCGTTCCAGATCCTAACCACTCGATTGACCCTGTCTCCCCCACACTCTCAGACAGTGCGTTCCAGATCCTAAACATTCGATTGACCCTGTCTCCCCCACACTCTCAGTCAGTGTGTTCCAGATCCTAACCACTCGATTGACCCTGTCTCCACCACACTCTCAGACAGTGCGTTCCAGATCCTAACGACTCGATTGACCCTGTCTCCACCACACTCTCAGACAGTGTCTTCCAGATCCTAACCACTCGATTGACCCTGTCTCAGCCACACTCTCAGATAGTGCGTTCCAGATCCTAACCACTCGATTGACCCTGTCTCCCCCACACTCTCAGACAGTGCGTTCCAGATCCTAACCACTCGATTGACCCTGTCTCCCCCACACTCTCATACATTGTGTTCCAGATCCTAACCACTCGATTGACCCTGTCTCCACCACACTCTCAGTCAGTGTGTTCCAGATCCTAACCACTCGATTGACCCTGTCTCCACCACACTCTCAGTCAGTGTGTTCCAGATCCTAACCACTCGAAATGACCCTGTCTCCACCACCCTCTCAGTCAGGGCGTTCCAGATCCTAAAGACTCGATTGACCCTTTCTCCCCCACACTCTCAGACACTGAGTTCCAGATCCTAACCACTCGATTGACGCTGTCTCCCCCATACTCTCAGACACTGAGTTCCAGATCCTAACCACTCGATTGACCCTGTCTCCGCCACACTCTCAGATAGTGCGTTCCAGAACCTAACCACTCGATTGACCCAGTCACCCCATTTTCTCAGACAGTGCATTGCAGATCCTAACCACTCGATTGACCCTGTCTCCCCCACACTCTCAGTCAATGTGTTCCAGATCCTAACCACTCGATTGACCCTGTCTCCCCCACACTCTCAGACAGTGCGTTCCAGATCCTAACCACTCAATTGACCCTTTCTCCCACACACTCTCAGACAGTGCATTCCAGATCTTAACCACTCGATTGACCCTGTCTCCCCCACACTCTCAGACAGTGCGTTCCAGATCCTAACCACTCGATTGACCCTGTCTCCCCCACACTCTCAGACAGTGCGTTCCAGATCCTAACCACTCGATTGACCCTGTCTCCCCCACACTCTCAGACAGTGCGTTCCAGATCCTAACCACTCGATTGACCCTGTCTCCCCCACACTCTCAGACAGTGCGTTCCAGATCCTAACCACTCGATTGACCCTGTCTCCCCACACTCTCAGACAGTGCGTTCCAGATCCTAACCACTCGATTGACCCTGTCTCCCCCACACTCTCAGACAGTGCGTTCCAGATCCTAACCACTCGATTGACCCTGTCTCCCCCACACTCTCAGACAGTGCGTTCCAGATCCTAACCACTCGATTGACCCTGTCTCCCCCACACTCTCAGACAGTGAGTTCCAGATCCTAACCACTCGATTGACCCTGTCTCCCCCACACTCTCAGACAGTGCATTCCAGATCCTAACCACTCGATTGACCCTGTCTCCTCCACACTCTCAGATAGTGCTTTCCAGATCCTAACCACTCGATTGACCCTGTCTCCCCCACACTCTCAGACAGTGCGTTCCAGATCCTAACCACTCGATTGACCCTGTCTCCCCCACACTCTCAGACAGTATGTTCCAGATCCTAACCACTCGATTGACCCTGTCTCCGCCACAATCTCAGACAGTGCGTTCCAGATCCTAACCACTCGATTGACCCTGTCTCCCACACACTCTCAGACAGTGCGTTCCAGATCCTAACCACTCGATTGAACCTGTCTCCCACACACTTTCAGACAGTGCATTCCAGACCCTAACCACTCGATTGACCCTGTCTCCCCCACACTCTCAGACAGTGCGTTCCAGATCCTAACCACTCGATTGACCCTGTCTCCGCCACACTCTCAGACAGTGCGTTCCAGATCCTAAACACTCGATTGAACCTGTCACCCCCACACTCTCAGTCAGTGTGTTCCAGATCCTAACCACTCGATTGACCCTGTCTCCACCACACTCTCAGACAGTGCGTTCCAGATCCTAACCACTCGATTGACCCTGTCTCCCCCACACTCTCAGACAGTGCGTTCCAGATCCTAACCACTCGATTGACCCTGTCTCCCCACACTCTCAGACAGTGCGTTCCAGATCCTAACCACTCGATTGACCCTGTCTCCCCCACACTCTCAGACAGTGCGTTCCAGATCCTAACCACTCGATTGACCCTGTCTCCCCCACACTCTCAGACAGTGCGTTCCAGATCCTAACCACTCGATTGACCCTGTCTCCCCCACACTCTCAGACAGTGCGTTCCAGATCCTAACCACTCGATTGACCCTGTCTCCCCCACACTCTCAGACAGTGTGTTCCAGATCCTAACCACTCGATTGACCCTGTCTCCACCACACTCTCAGACAGTGCGTTCCAGATCCTAACCACTCGATTGACCCTGTCTCCCCCACACTCTCAGACAGTGAGTTCCAGATCCTAACCACTCGATTGACCCTGTCTCCCCCATACTCTCAGACACTGAGTTCCAGATCCTAACCACTCGATTGACCCTGTCTCCGCCACACTCTTAGATAGTGCGTTCCAGAACCTAACCACTCGATTGACCCAGTCTCCACCACACTCTCAGACAGTGCATTCCAGATCCTAACCACTCGATTGACCCTGTCTCCCCCACACTCTCAGTCAATGTGTTCCAGATCCTAACCACTCGATTGACCCTGTCTCCCCCACACTCTCAGACAGTGCGTTCCAGATCCTAACCACTCAATTGAACCTTTCTCCCACACACTCTCAGACAGTGCATTCCAGATCTTAACCACTCGATTGACCCTGTCTCCCCGACACTCTCAGACAGTGCGTTCCAGATCCTCATCACTAGATTGACCCTGTCTCCCCCACACTCTCAGACAGTGCATTCCAGATCCTAACCACTCGATTGACCCTGTCTCCCCGACACTCTCAGACAGTGCGTTCCAGATCCTAACCACTCGATTGACCCTGTCTCCCCCACACTCTCAGACAGTGCATTCCAGATCCTAACCACTCGATTGACCCTGTCTCCCCCACACTCTCAGACAGTGTGTTCCAGATCCTAACCACTCGATTGACCCTGTCTCCACCACACTCTCAGACAGTGCGTTCCAGATCCTAAACACTCGATTGACCCTGTCTCCACCACACTCTCAGTCAGTGTGTTCCAGATCCTAACCACTCGATTGACCCTGTCTCCCCCACACTCTCAGACAGTGTGTTCCAGATCCTAACCACTCGATTGACCCTGTCTCCACCACACTCTCAGACAGTGCGTTCCAGATCCTAAACACTCGATTGACCCTGTCTCCACCACACTCTCGGTCAGTGTGTTCCAGATCCTAACCACTCGAGTGACCCTGTCTCCACCACCCTCTCAGTCAGGGCGTTCCAGATCCTAAACACTCGATTGACCCTTTCTCCCCCACACTCTCAGACACTGAGTTCCAGATCCTAACCACTCGATTGACCCTGTCTCCCCCACACTCTCAGACACTGAGTTCCAGATCCTAACCACTCGATTGACCCTGTCTCCCCCACACTCTCAGACACTGAGTTCCAGATCCTAACCACTCGATTGACCCTGTCTCCGCCACACTCTCAGATAGTGCGTTCCAGAAACTAACCACTCGATTGACCCAGTCACTCCCACATTCTCAGACAGTGCATTCCAGATCCTAACCACTCGATTGACCCTGTCTCCCCCACACTCTCAGTCAGTGTGTTCCAGATCCTAACCACTCGATTGACCCTGTCTCCCCCACACTCTCAGACAGTGCGTTCCAGATCCTAACCACTCGATTGACCCTGTCTCCCCCACACTCTCAGACAGTGCGTTCCAGATCCTAACCACTCGATTGACCCTGTCTCCCCACACTCTCAGACAGTGCGTTCCAGATCCTAACCACTCGATTGACCCTGTCTCCCCCACACTCTCAGACAGTGCGTTCCAGATCCTAACCACTCGATTGACCCTGTCTCCCCACACTCTCAGACAGTGCGTTCCAGATCCTAACCACTCGATTGACCCTGTCTCCCCCACACTCTCAGACAGTGTGTTCCAGATCCTAACCACTCGATTGACCCTGTCTCCCCCACACTCTCAGACAGGGCGTTCCAGATCCTAACCACTCGATTGACCCTGTCTCCCCCACACTCTCAGACAGTGAGTTCCAGATCCTAACCACTCGATTGACCCTGTCTCCCCCACACTCTCAGACAGTGCGTTCCAGATCCTAACCACTCGATTGACCCTGTCTCCCCCACACTCTCAGACAGTGTGTTCCAGATCCTAACCACTCGATTGACCCTGTCTCCCCCACACTCTCAGACAGTGCGTTCCAGATCCTAACCACTCGATTGACCCTGTCTCCCCCACACTCTCAGACAGTGCGTTCCAGATCCTAACCACTCGATTGACCCTGTCTCCACCACACTCTCAGACAGTATGTTACAGATCCTAACCACTCGATTGACCCTGTCTCCTCCACACTCTCAGACAGTGCGTTCCAGATCCTAAACACTCGATTGACCCTGTCTCCCCCACACTCTCAGACAGTGCGTTACAGATCCTAACCACTCAATTGACCCTGTCTCCCCAACACTCTCAGACAGTGCGTTCCAGATCCTAAACACTTGATTGAACTGTCACCCCCACACTCTCAGTAAGTGTGTTCCAGATCCTAACCACTCGATTGACCCTGTCTACACCACACTCTCAGACAGTGCGTTCCAGATCCTAACCACTCGATTGACCCTGTCTCCACCACACTCTCAGTCAGTGTCTTCCAGATACTAACCATTAGATTGACCCTGTCTCCCCCATACTCTCAGACACTGAGTTCCAGATCCTAACCACTCGATTGACCCTGTCTCCGCCACACTCTCAGATAGTGAGTTCCAGAACCTAACCACTCAATTGACCCAGTCTCCCCCACATTCTCAGACAGTGCGTTCCAGATCCTAACCACTCGATTGACCCTGTCTCCCCCACACTCTCAGACATTGTGTTCCAGATCCTAACCACTCGATTGACCCTGTCTCCACCACACTCTCAGTCAGTGTGTTCCAGATCCTAACCACTCGATTGACCCTTTCTCCCCCACACTCTCAGTCAGTGTGTTCCAGATCCTAACCACTCGATTGACCCTGTCTCCGCCACCCTGTTAGTCAGGGCGTTCCAGATCCTAAACACTCGATTGACCCTTTCTCCCCCACACTCTCAGACAGTGCATTCCAGATCCTAACCACTCGATTGACCCTGTCTCCCCCACACTCTCAGACACTGAGTTCCAGATCCTAACCACTCGATTGACCCTCTCTCCCCGACACTCTCAGACACTGAGTTCCAGATCCTAACCACTCGATTGACCCTGTCTCCGCCACACTCTCAGATAGTGCGTTCCAGAAACTAACCACTCGATTGACCCAGTCACCCCATTTTCTCAGACTGTGCGTTCTAGATCCTAACCAATCGATTGACCCTGTCTCCCCCACACTCTCAGACACTGAGTTCCAGATCCTAACCACTCGATTGAACCTGTCTCCCACACACTTTCGGTCAGTGTGTTCAAGATCCTAACCACTCAATTGACCCTGTCCCCACCACACTCTCAGACAGTGCGTTCCAGATCCTAAACACTCGATTGACCCTGTCTCCACCACACTCTCGGTCAGTGCGTTCCAGATCCTAACCACTCGATTGACCCTGTCTCCACCACACTCTCAGACAGTGTGTTCCAGATCCTAACCACTCGATTGACCCTTTCTCCCCCACACACTCTGACAGTGCGTACCAGATCGTAACCACTTGATTGACCCTGTCTCCCCCACACTCTCAGACTGTGCGTTCCAGATCCTAACTACTCGATTGACCCTGTCTCCCCCACACTCTCAGACACTGAGTTCCAGATCCTAACCACTCGATTGACCCTGTCTCCCCCATACTCTCAGACACTGAGTTCCAGATCCTAACCACTCGATTGACCCTGTCTCCGCCACACTCTCAGATAGTGCGTTCCAGAACCTAACCACTCGATTGACCCTGTCTCCCCCACACTCTCAGACAGTGCGTTCCAGACCCTAACCACTCGATTGACCCTGTCTCCCCCACACTCTCAGACAGTGCATTCCAGATCCTAACCAGTCGATTGACCCTGTCTCCCCCACACTCTCAAACAGTGTGTTCCAGATCCTAACCACTCGATTGACCCTGTCTCCCACACACTTTCAGACAGTGCGTTCCAGATCCTAACCACTCGATTGACCCTGTCTCGCCCACAGTCTCAGACAGTGCATTCCAAACCCTAACCACTCGATTGACCCTGTCTCCCCCACACTCTCAGACAGTGCGTTCCAGATCCTAACCACTCGATTGACCCTGTCTCCCCCACACTCTCGTTCAGTGCGTTCCAGATCCTAACCACTCGATTGACCAAGTCTCCACCACACTCTCAGACAGTGAATTCCAGATCCTAACCACTCAATTGACCCTGTCTCCGCAACCCTCTCAGTCAGTGCGTTCCAGATCCTAAACCCTCGATTGACCCTTTCTGCCCCACACTCTCAGAATGTGCGTTCCAGATCCTAACCACTCGATTGACCCTGTCTCCTCCACACTCTCAGACAGTGCGTTCCAGATCCTAAACACTCGATTGACCCTGTCTCCCCCACACTCTCAGACAGTGCGTTCCACATCCTAACCACTCAATTGACCCTGTCCCACCCACACTCTCAGACAGTGCGTTCCAGATCCTAAACACTTGATTGAACTGTCACCCCCACACTCTCAGTAAGTGTGTTCCAGATCCTAACCACTCGATTGACCCTGTCTACACCACACTCTCAGACAGTGCGTTCCAGATCCTAACGACTCGATTGACCCTGTCTCCACCACACTCTCAGTCAGTGTCTTCCAGATACTAACCATTAGATTGACCCTGTCTCCCCCATACTCTCAGACACTGAGTTCCAGATCCTAACCACTCGATTGACCCTGTCTCCGCCACACTCTCAGATAGTGAGTTCCAGAACCTAACCACTCAATTGACCCAGTCTCCCCCACATTCTCAGACAGTGCGTTCCAGATCCTAACCACTCGATTGACCCTGTCTCCCCCAAACTCTCATACATTGTGTTCCAGATCCTAACCACTCGATTGACCCTGTCTCCACCACACTCTCAGTCAGTGTGTTCCAGATCCTAACCACTCGATTGACCCTGTTTCCACCACACTCTCGGTCAGTGTGTTCCAGATCCTAACCACTCGAAATGACCCTGTCTCCGCCACCCTCTCAGTCAGGGCATTTCAGATCCTAACCACTCGATTGACCCTGTCTCCCCCACACTCTCAGACACTGAGTTCCAGATCAAAACCACTCGATTGACCCTCTCTTCCCGACACTCTCAGACACTGAGTTCCAGATCCTAACCACTCGATTGACCCTGTCTCCGCCACACTCTCAGATAGTGCGTTCCAGAAACTAACCACTCGATTGACCCAGTCACCCCATTTTCTCAGACAGTGCATTCCAGATCCGAACCACTCGATTGACCCTGTCTCCCCCACACTCTCATACAGTGCGTTCCAGATCCTAACCACTCGATTGAACCTGTCTCCCACACACTTTCGGTCAGTGTGTTCAAGATCCTAACCACTCCATTGACCCTGTCCCCACCACACTCTCAGACAGTGCGTTCCAGATCCTAAACACTCGATTGACCCTGTCTACACCACACTCTCGGTCAGTGCGTTCCAGATCCTAACCACTCGATTGACCCTGTCTCCACCACACTCTCAGACAGTGTGTTCCAGATCCTAACCACTCGATTGACCCTTTCTCACCCACACACTCTGACAGTGCGTACCAGATGGTAACCACTTGATTGAGCCTGTCTCCCCCACACTCTCAGACTGTGCGTTCCAGATCCTAACTACTCGATTGACCCTGTCTCCCCCACACTCTCAGACACTGAGTTCCAGATCCTAACCACTCGATTGACCCTGTCTCCCCCATACTCTCAGACACTGAGTTCCAGATCCTAACCACTCGATTGACCCTGTCTCCGCCACACTCTCAGATAGTGCGTTCCAGAACCTAACCACTCGATTGACCCTGTCTCCCCCACACTCTCAGACAGTGCGTTCCAGATCCTAACCACTCGATTGACCCTGTCTCCCCCACACTCTCAGACAGTGCATTCCAGATCCTAACCAGTCGATTGACCCTGTCTCCCCCACACTCTCAAACAGTGTGTTCCAGATCCTAACCACTCGATTGAACCTGTCTCCCACACACTTTCAGACAGTGCGTTCCAGATCCTAACCACTCGATTGACCCTGTCTCGCCCACAGTCTCAGACAGTGCATTCCAGTCCCTAACCACTCGATTGACCCTGTCTCCCCCACACTCTCAGACAGTGCGTTCCAGATCCTAACCACTCGATTGACCCTGTCTCCCCCACACTCTCGTTCAGTGCGTTCCAGATCCTAACCACTCGA
Source organism: Carcharodon carcharias (assembly GCF_017639515.1). Classification (NCBI taxonomy): domain Eukaryota; kingdom Metazoa; phylum Chordata; class Chondrichthyes; order Lamniformes; family Lamnidae; genus Carcharodon; species Carcharodon carcharias. The sequence continues at coordinate 6,046,380 of NC_054490.1, forward strand.
TTGACCAAGTCTCCACCACACTCTCAGACAGTGAATTCCAGATCCTAACCACTCAATTGACCCTGTCTCCTCAACCCTCTCAGTCAGTGCGTTCCAGATCCTAAACCCTCGATTGACCCTTTCTGCCCCACACTCTCAGAATGTGCGTTCCAGATCCTAACCACTCGATTGACCCTGTCTCCCCCACACCCTCAGACAGTGCGTTCCAGATCCTAAACATTCGATTGACCCTGTCTCCACCACACTCTCAGTCAGTGTGTTCCAGATCCTAACCACTCGATTGACCCTGGCTCCCCCAAACTCTCAGACACTGAGTTCCAGATCCTAACCACTCGATTGACCCTGTCTCCCCCATAATCTCAGACACTGAGTTCCAGATCCTAACCACTCGATTGAACCTGTCTCCCCCACACTTTCAGATAGTGCATTCCAGACCCTAACCACTCGATTGACCCTGTCTCCCCCACACTCTCAGACAGTGCGTTCCAGATCCTAAACACTCGATTGACCCTGTCTCCACCACACTCTCAGACAGTGCGTTCCAGAACCTTACCACTCGATTGAACCTGTCCCCCCACACTCTCAGTCAATGTGTTCCAGACCCTAACCACTCGGTTGACCCTGTCTCCCCCACACTCTCAGTCAGTGTGTTCCAGATCCTAACCACTCGATTGACCCTGTCTCCCCCACACTCTCAGACAGTGCGTTCCAGATCCTAACCACTCAATTGAACCTTTCTCCCACACACTCTCAGACAGTGCATTCCAGTCTTAACCACTCGATTGACCCTGTCTCCCCGACACTCTCAGACAGTGCGTTCCAGATCCTCATCACTAGATTGACCCTGTCTCCCCCGCACTCTCAGTCAGTGTGTTCCAGATCCTAACCACTCGATTGACCCTGTCACCCCCACAATCTCACAGACAGGGCGTTCCAGATCCTAACCACTCGATTGACCCTGTCTCCCCCACACTCTCAGACAATGATTTCCAGATCCTAACCACTCGATTGACCCTGTCTCCCCCACACTCTCAGACAGTGCGTTCCAGATCCTAACCACTCGATTGACCCTGTCTCCACCACACTCTCAGACAGTGCGTTCCAGATCCTAACCACTCGATTGACCCTGTCTCCCCCACACTCTCAGACAGTGCGTTCCAGATCCTAACCACTCGATTGACCCTGTCTCCCCCACACTCTCAGACAGTGCGTTCCAGATCCTAACCACTCGATTGACCCTGTCTCCCCCACACTCTCAGACAGTGCGTTCCAGATCCTAACCACTCGATTGACCCTGTCTCCCCCACACTCTCAGACAGTGCGTTCCAGATCCTAACCACTCGATTGACCCTGTCTCCCCCACACTCTCAGACAGTGCGTTCCAGATCCTAACCACTCGATTGACCCTGTCTCCCCCACACTCTCAGACAGTGCGTTCCAGATCCTAACCACTCAATTGACCCTGTCTCCCCCATACTCTCAGACACTGAGTTCCAGATCCTAACCACTCGATTGACCCTGTCTCCGCCACACTCTCAGATAGTGAGTTCCAGAACCTAACCACTCAATTGACCCAGTCTCCCCCACATTCTCAGACAGTGCGTTCCAGATCCTAACCACTCGATTGACCCTGTCTCCCCCAAACTCTCATACATTGTGTTCCAGATCCTAACCACTCGATTGACCCTGTCTCCACCACACTCTCAGTCAGTGTGTTCCAGATCCTAACCACTCGATTGACCCTGTTTCCACCACACTCTCGGTCAGTGTGTTCCAGATCCTAACCACTCGAAATGACCCTGTCTCCGCCACCCTCTCAGTCAGGGCGTTCCAGATCCTAAACACTCGATTGACCCTTTCTCCCCCACACTCTCAGACACTGAGTTCCAGATCCTAACCACTCGATTGACCCTGTCTCCCCCACACTCTCAGACACTGAGTTCCAGATCAAAACCACTCGATTGACCCTCTCTCCCCGACACTCTCAGACACTGAGTTCCAGATCCTAACCACTCGATTGACCCTGTCTCCGCCACACTCTCAGATAGTGCGTTCCAGAAACTAACCACTCGATTGACCCAGTCACCCCATTTTCTCAGACAGTGCATTCCAGATCCTAACCACTCGATTGACCCTGTCTCCCCCACACTCTCATACAGTGCGTTCCAGATCCTAACCACTCGATTGAAACTGTCTCCCACACACTTTCGGTCAGTGTGTTCAAGATCCTAACCACTCAATTGACCCTGTCCCCACCACACTCTCAGACAGTGCGTTCCAGATCCTAAACACTCGATTGACCCTGTCTACACCACACTCTCGGTCAGTGCGTTCCAGATCCTAACCACTCGATTGACCCTGTCTCCACCACACTCTCAGACAGTGTGTTCCAGATCCTAACCACTCGATTGACCCTTTCTCACCCACACACTCTGACAGTGCGTACCAGATGGTAACCACTTGATTGAGCCTGTCTCCCCCACACTCTCAGACTGTGCGTTCCAGATCCTAACTACTCGATTGACCCTGTCTCCCCCACACTCTCAGACACTGAGTTCCAGATCCTAACCACTCGATTGACCCTGTCTCCCCCATACTCTCAGACACTGAGTTCCAGATCCTAACCACTCGATTGACCCTGTCTCCGCCACACTCTCAGATAGTGCGTTCCAGAACCTAACCACTCGATTGACCCTGTCTCCCCCACACTCTCAGACAGTGCGTTCCAGACCCTAACCACTCGATTGACCCTGTCTCCCCCACACTCTCAGACAGTGCATTCCAGATCCTAACCAGTCGATTGACCCTGTCTCCCCCACACTCTCAAACAGTGTGTTCCAGATCCTAACCACTCGATTGAACCTGTCTCCCACACACTTTCAGACAGTGCGTTCCAGATCCTAACCACTCGATTGACCCTGTCTCGCCCACAGTCTCAGACAGTGCATTCCAGTCCCTAACCACTCGATTGACCCTGTCTCCCCCACACTCTCAGACAGTGCGTTCCAGATCCTAACCACTCGATTGACCCTGTCTCCCCCACACTCTCGTTCAGTGCGTTCCAGATCCTAACCACTCGATTGACCCTCTCTCCGCAACCCTCTCAGTCAGTGCGTTCCAGATCCTAAACCCTCGATTGACCCTTTCTGCCCCACACTCTCAGACAGTGCGTTCCAGATCCTAACCACTCGATTGACCCTGTCTCCACCACACTCTCAGACAGTGCGTTCCAGATCCTAACCACTCGATTGACCCTGTCTCCACCACACTCTCAGTCAGTGCGTTCCAGATCCTAACCACTCGATTGACCCTGTCTCCCCCACACTCTCAGACACTGAGTTCCAGATCCTAACCACTCGATTGACCCTGTCTCCCCCAAACTCTCAGACACTGAGTTCCAGATCCTAACCACTCGATTGACCCTGTCTCCCCCACACTCTCAGACAGTGAGTTCCAGATCCTAACCACTCGATTGACCCTGTCTCCCCCACACTCTCAGACAGTGAGTTCCAGATCCTAACCACTCGATTGACCCTGTCTCCCCCACACTCTCAGACAGTGCGTTCCAGATCCTAACCACTCGATTGACCCTGTCTCCGCCACACTCTCAGACAGTGCGTTCCAGAACCTAACCACTCGATTGACCCTGTCTCCCCCACACTCTCAGACAGTGTGTTCCAGATCCTAACCACTCGATTGACCCTGTCTCCCCCACACTCTCAGACAGTGCGTTCCAGATCCTAACCACTCGATTGACCCTGTCTCCCCCACACTCTCAGACAGTGCTTTCCAGATCTTAACCACTCGATTGACCCTGTCTCCCACACACTCTCAGACAGTGCGTTCCAGATCCTAACCACTCGATTGACCCTGTCTCCCCACACTCTCAGACAGTGAGTTCCAGATCCTAACCACTCGATTGACCCTGTCTACCCCACACTCTCAGACAGTGCGTTCCAGATCCTAACCACTCGATTGACCCTTTCTCCCCCACACTCTCAGACAGTGAGTTCCAGATCCTAACCACTCGATTGACACTGTCTCCCCCACACTCTCAGATAGTGCATTCCAGATCCTAACCACTCGATTGACCCTGTCACCTCCACACTCTCAGACAGTGCGTTCCAGATCCTAACCACTCGATTGACCCTGTCTCCCCCACACTCTCAGACAGTGCGTTCCAGATCCTAACCACTCGATTGACCCTGTCTCCCCCACACTCTCAGACAGTGCGTTCCAGATCCTAACCACTCGATTGACCCTGTCTCCCCCACACTCTCAGACAGTGCGTTCCAGATCCTAACCACTCGATTGACCCTGTCTCCCCCACACTCTCAGACAGTGCGTTCCAGATCCTAACCACTCGATTGACCCTGTCTCCCCCACACTCTCAGACAGTGCGTTCCAGATCCTAACCACTCGATTGACCCTGTCTCCCCCACACTCTCAGACAGTGCGTTCCAGATCCTAACCACTCGATTGACCCTGTCTCCCCCACACTCTCAGACAGTGCGTTCCAGATCCTAACCACTCGATTGACCCTGTCTCCCCCACACTCTCAGACAGTGCGTTCCAGATCCTAACCACTCGATTGACCCTGTCTCCCCCACACTCTCAGACAGTGCGTTCCAGATCCTAACCACTCGATTGACCCTGTCTCCCCCACACTCTCAGACAGTGCGTTCCAGATCCTAACCACTCGATTGACCCTGTCTCCCCCACACTCTCAGACAGTGTGTTCCAGATCCTAACCACTCGATTGACCCTGTCTCCCCCACACTCTCAGACAGTGCGTTCCAGATCCTAACCACTCGATTGACCCTGTCTCCCCCACACTCTCAGACAGTGAGTTCCAGATCCTAACCACTCGATTGACCCTGTCTCCCCCACACTCTCAGACAGTGACTTCCAGATCCTAACCACTCGATTGACCCTGTCTCCCCACACTCTCAGACAGTGCGTTCCAGATCCTAACCACTCGATTGACCCTGTCTCCCCCACACTCTCAGACTGTGCGTTCCAGATCCTAACCACTCGATTGACCCTGTCTCCCCCACACTCTCAGACAGTGTGTTCCAGATCCTAACCACTCGATTGACCCTGTCTCCCCCACACTCTCAGACAGTGCGTTCCAGATCCTAACCACTCGATTGACCCTGTCTCCCCCACACTCTCAGACAGTGCGTTCCAGATCCTAACCACTCGATTGACCCTGTCTCCCCACACTCTCAGACAGTGCGTTCCAGATCCTAACCACTCGATTGACCCTGTCTCCCCCACACTCTCAGACAGTGCGTTCCAGATCCTAACCACTCGATTGACCCTGTCTCCCCCACACTCTCAGACAGTGCGTTCCAGATCCTAACCACTCGATTGACCCTGTCTCCCCCACACTCTCAGACAGTGCGTTCCAGATCCTAACCACTCGATTGACCCTGTCTCCCCCACACTCTCAGACAGTGCGTTCCAGATCCTAACCACTCGATTGACCCTGTCTCCCCCACACTCTCAGACAGTGCGTTCCAGATCCTAACCACTCGATTGACCCTGTCTCCCCCACACTCTCAGACAGTGCGTTCCAGATCCTAACCACTCGATTGACCCTGTCTCCCACACACTCTCAGACAGTGCGTTCCAGATCCTAACCACTCGATTGACCCTGTCTCCCCCACACTCTCAGACAGTGCGTTCCAGATCCTAACCACTCGATTGACCCTGTCTCCCCCACACTCTCAGACAGTGCGTTCCAGATCCTAACCACTCGATTGACCCTGTCTCCCCCACACTCTCAGACAGTGCGTTCCAGATCCTAACCACTCGATTGACCCTGTCTCCCCCACACTCTCAGACAGTGCGTTCCAGATCCTAACCACTCGATTGACCCTGTCTCCCCCACACTCTCAGACAGTGCGTTCCAGATCCTAACCACTCGATTGACCCTGTCTCCCCCACACTCTCAGACAGTGCGTTCCAGATCCTAACCACTCGATTGACCCTGTCTCCCCCACACTCTCAGACAGTGCGTTCCAGATCCTAACCACTCGATTGACCCTGTCTCCACCACACTCTCAGACAGTGCGTTCCAGATCCTAACCACTCGATTGACCCTTTCTCCCCCACACTCTCAGACAGTGCGTTCCAGATCTTAACCACTCGATTGACCCTGTCTCCACCACACTCTCAGACAGTGCGTTCCAGATCCTAACCACTCGATTGACCCTGTCTCCCCCACACTCTCAGACAGTGCGTTCCAGATCTTAACCACTCGATTGACCCTGTCTCCACCACACTCTCAGAAAGTGCGTTCCAGATCCTAACAACTCGATTGACCCTGTCTCCCCCACACTCTCACAGACAGTGCGTTCCAGAACCTAACCACTCGATTGACCCTGTCTGCCCCACACTCTCAGACAGTGAGTTCCAGATCCTAACCACTCGATTGACCCTGTCTCCCCCACACTCTCACAGACAGTGCGTTCCAGAACCTAACCACTCGATTGACCCTGTCTGCCCCACACTCTCAGACAGTGAGTTCCAGATCCTAACCACTCGATTGACGCTGCCTCCCCAAAACACTCTCACAGACAGTACCTTCCAGATCCTAACCACTCGATTGACCCTGTCTCCTCCACACTCTCAGACAGTGCGTTCCAGATCCTAACCACTCGATTGACCCTGTCTCCCCCACACTCTCAGACAGTGCGTTCCAGATCCTAACCACTCGATTGACCCTGTCTCCCCCACACTCTCAGACAGTGCGTTCCAGATCCTAACCACTCGATTGACCCTGTCTCCCCCACACTCTCAGAGAGTGCGTTCCAGATCCTAACCACTCGATTTACCCTGTCTCCCCGACACTCTCAGACAGTGCGTTCCAGATCCTAACCACTCGATTGACCCTGTCTCCCCCACACTCTCAGAGAGTGGGTTCCAGATCCTAACCACTCGATTGACCCTGTCTCCCCCACACTCTCAGACAGTGCGTTCCAGATCCTAACCACTCGATTGACCCTGTCTCCACCACACTCTCAGACAGTGCGTTCCAGATCCTAACCACTCGATTGACCCTGTCTCCCCCACACTCTCAGACAGTGCGTTCCAGATCCTAACCACTCGATTGACCCTGTCTCCCCCACACTCTCAGACAGTGCGTTCCAGATCCTAACCACTCGATTGACCCTGTCTCCCCACACTCTCAGACAGTGCGTTCCAGATCCTAACCACTCGATTGACCCTGTCTCCCCCACACTCTCAGACAGTGCGTTCCAGATCCTAACCACTCGATTGACCCTGTCTCCCCCACACTCTCAGACAGTGCGTTCCAGATCCTAACCACTCGATTGACCCTGTCTCCCCCACACTCTCAGACAGTGCGTTCCAGATCCTAACCACTCGATTGACCCTGTCTCCACCACACTCTCAGACAGTGCGTTCCAGATCCTAAACATTCGATTGACCCTGTCTCCACCACACTCTCAGACAGTGCGTTCCAGATCCTAACCACTCGATTGACCCTGTCTCCACCACACTCTCAGACAGTGCGTTCCAGAACCTAACCACTCGATTGACCCTGTCTCCACCACACTCTCGACAGTGCGTTCCAGATCCTAACCACTCGATTGACCCTGTCTCCACCACACTCTCAGACAGTGGTTCCAGATCCTAACCACTCGATTGACCCTGTCTCCCCCACACTCTCAGACAGTGAGTTCCAGATCCTAACCACTCGATTGACCCTGTCTCCCCACACTCTCAGACAGTGAGTTCCAGATCCTAACCACTCGATTGACCCTGTCTCCCCCACACTCTCAGACAGTGCGTTCCAGATCCTAACCACTCGATTGACCCTGTCTCCCCCACACTCTCAGACACTGAGTTCCAGATCCTAACCACTCGATTGACCCTGTCTCCCCCACACTCTCAGACAGTGAGTTCCAGATCCTAACCACTCGATTGACCCTGTCTCCCCCACACTCTCAGACAGTGCGTTCCAGATCCTAACCACTCGATTGACCCTGTCTCCCCCACACTCTCATAGAGAGTGTGTTCCAGATCCTAACCACTCGATTGACCCTGTCTCCCCACACTCTCAGACAGTGTGTTCCAGATCCTAACCACTCGATTGACCCTGTCTCCCCCACACTCTCAGACAGTGCGTTCCAGATCCTAACCACTCGATTGACCCTGTCTCCCCCACACTCTCAGACAGTGCGTTCCAGATCCTAACCACTCGATTGACCCTGTCTCCCCCACACTCTCAGACAGTGCGTTCCAGATCCTAACCACTCGATTGACCCTTTCTCCCCACACTCTCAGACAGTGCGTTCCAGATCCTAACCACTCGATTGACCCTGTCTCCCCCACACTCTCAGACAGTGCGTTCCAGATCCTAACCACTCGATTGACCCTTTCGTCCGCACACTCTCAGACAGTGCGTTCCAGATCTTAACCACTCAATTGACCCTGTCTCCCCCACACTCTCAGACAGTGCATTCCAGATCCTAACCACTCGATTGACCCTGTCTCCCCCACACTCACACAGACAGTGTGTTCCAGATCCTAACCACTCGATTGACCCTGTCTCCCCCACACTCTCAGACAGTGAGTTCCAGATCCTAACCACTCGATTGACCCTGTCTCCGCCACACTCTCACAGACAGTGCATTCCAGATCCTAACCACTCGATTGACCCTGTCACCTCCACACTCTCAGACAGTGCGTTCCAGATCCTAACCACTCGATTGACCCTGTCTCCCCCACACTCTCAGACAGTGCGTTCCAGATCCTAACCACTCGATTGACCCTGTCTCCCCACACTCTCAGACAGTGCGTTCCAGATCCTAACCACTCGATTGACCCTGTCTCCCCCACACTCTCAGACAGTGCGTTCCAGATCCTAACCACTCGATTGACCCTGTCTCCCCCACACTCTCAGACAGTGCGTTCCAGATCCTAAACCACTCGATTGACCCTGTCTCCCCCACACTCTCAGACAGTGCGTTCCAGATCCTAACGACTCAATTGACCCTGTCTCCCCCATACTTTCAGACAGTGCGTTCCAGATCCTAACCACTCGATTGACCCTGTCTCCCCCACACTCTCAGACAGTGCGTTCCAGATCCTAACCACTCGATTGACCCTGTCTCCCCCACACTCTCAGACAGTGCGTTCCAGATCCTAACCACTCGATTGACCCTGTCTCCCCCACACTCTCAGACAGTGCGTTCCAGATCCTAACCACTCGATTGACCCTGTCTCCCCCACACTCTCAGACAGTGCGTTCCAGATCCTAACCACTCGATTGACCCTGTCTCCCCACACTCTCAGACAGTGCGTTCCAGATCCTAACCACTCGATTGACCCTGTCTCCCCCACACTCTCAGACAGTGCGTTCCAGATCCTAACCACTCGATTGACCCTGTCTCCCCACACTCTCAGACAGTGCGTTCCAGATCCTAACCACTCGATTGACCCTGTCTCCCCCACACTCTCAGACAGTGCGTTCCAGATCCTAACCACTCGATTGACCCTGTCTCCCCACACTCTCAGACAGTGCGTTCCAGATCCTAACCACTCGATTGACCCTGTCTCCCCCACACTCTCAGACAGTGCGTTCCAGATCCTAAACACTCGATTGACCCTGTCTCCCCCACACTCTCAGACAGAGCGTTCCAGATCCTAACCAATCGATTGACCCTGTCTCACCCAACACTCTCAGACAGTGCGTTCCAGATCCTAACCACTCGATTGACCCTGTCTCCCAAACACTCTCAGACAGTGCGTTCCTGATCCTAACCACTCGATTGACCCTGTCTCCACCACACTCTCAGACAGTGCGTTCCAGATCCTAACCACTCGATTGACCCTGTCTCCCCCACACTCTCAGACAGTGCGTTCCAGATCCTAACCACTCGATTGACCCTGTCTCCCCACACTCTCAGACAGTGCGTTCCAGATCCTAACCACTCGATTGACCCTGTCTCCCCCACACTCTCAGACAGTGCGTTCCAGATCCTAACCACTCGATTGACCCTGTCTCCACCACACTCTCAGACAGTGCGTTCCAGATCCTAACCACTCGATTGACCCTGTCTCCCCCACACTCTCAGACAGTGCGTTCCAGATCCTAACCACTCGATTGACCCTGTCTCCCCACACTCTCAGACAGTGCGTTCCAGATCCTAACCACTCGATTGACCCTGTCTCCCCCACACTCTCAGACAGTGCGTTCCAGATCCTAACCACTCGATTGACCCTGTCTCCCCACACTCTCAGACAGTGCGTTCCAGATCCTAACCACTCGATTGACCCTGTCTCCCCACACTCTCAGACAGTGCGTTCCAGATCCTAACCACTCGATTGACCCTGTCTCCCCCACACTCTCAGACAGTGCGTTCCAGATCCTAACCACTCGATTGACCCTGTCTCCCCCACACTCTCAGACAGTGCGTTCCAGATCCTAACCACTCGATTGACCCTGTCTCCCCCACACTCTCAGACAGTGCGTTCCAGATCCTAACCACTCGATTGACCCTGTCTCCCCCACACTCTCAGACAGTGCGTTCCAGATCCTAACCACTCGATTGACCCTGTCTCCCCACACTCTCAGACAGTGCGTTCCAGATCCTAACCACTCGATTGACCCTGTCTCCCCCACACTCTCAGACAGTGCGTTCCAGATCCTAACCACTCGATTGACCCTGTCTCCCCCACACTCTCAGACAGTGCGTTCCAGATCCTAACCACTCGATTGACCCTGTCTCCCCCACACTCTCAGACAGTGCGTTCCAGATCCTAACCACTCGATTGACCCTGTCTCCCCACACTCTCAGACAGTGCGTTCCAGATCCTAACCACTCGATTGACCCTGTCTCCCCCACACTCTCAGACAGTGCGTTCCAGATCCTAACCACTCGATTGACCCTGTCTCCCCCACACTCTCAGACAGTGCGTTCCAGATCCTAACCACTCGATTGACCCTGTCTCCCCACACTCTCAGACAGTGCGTTCCAGATCCTAACCACTCGATTGACCCTGTCTCCACCACACTCTCAGACAGTGCGTTCCAGATCCTAACCACTCGATTGACCCTGTCTCCCCCACACTCTCAGACAGTGCGTTCCAGATCCTAACCACTCGATTGACCCTGTCTCCACCACACTCTCAGACAGTGCGTTCCAGATCCTAACCACTCGATTGACCCTGTCTCCCCACACTCTCAGACAGTGCGTTCCAGATCCTAACCACTCGATTGACCCTGTCTCCCCACACTCTCAGACAGTGCGTTCCAGATCCTAACCACTCGATTGACCCTGTCTCCCCACACTCTCAGACAGTGCGTTCCAGATCCTAACCACTCGATTGACCCTGTCTCCCCCACACTCTCAGACAGTGCGTTCCAGATCCTAACCACTCGATTGACCCTGTCTCCCCACACTCTCAGACAGTGCGTTCCAGATCCTAACCACTCGATTGACCCTGTCTCCCCACACTCTCAGACAGTGCGTTCCAGATCCTAACCACTCGATTGACCCTGTCTCCCCACACTCTCAGACAGTGCGTTCCAGATCCTAACCACTCGATTGACCCTGTCTCCCCCACACTCTCAGACAGTGCGTTCCAGATCCTAACCACTCGATTGACCCTGTCTCCCCCACACTCTCAGACAGTGCGTTCCAGATCCTAACCACTCGATTGACCCTGTCTCCCCACACTCTCAGACAGTGCGTTCCAGATCCTAACCACTCGATTGACCCTGTCTCCCCCACACTCTCAGACAGTGCGTTCCAGATCCTAACCACTCGATTGACCCTGTCTCCCCCACACTCTCAGACAGTGCGTTCCAGATCCTAACCACTCGATTGACCCTGTCTCCCCACACTCTCAGACAGTGCGTTCCAGATCCTAACCACTCGATTGACCCTGTCTCCCCACACTCTCAGACAGTGCGTTCCAGATCCTAACCACTCGATTGACCCTGTCTCCCCACACTCTCAGACAGTGCGTTCCAGATCCTAACCACTCGATTGACCCTGTCTCCACCACACTCTCAGACAGTGCGTTCCAGATCCTAACCACTCGATTGACCCTGTCTCCCCCACACTCTCAGACAGTGCGTTCCAGATCCTAACCACTCGATTGACCCTGTCTCCCCCACACTCTCAGACAGTGCGTTCCAGATCCTAACCACTCGATTGACCCTGTCTCCCCCACACTCTCAGACAGTGCGTTCCAGATCCTAACCACTCGATTGACCCTGTCTCCCCACACTCTCAGACAGTGCGTTCCAGATCCTAACCACTCGATTGACCCTGTCTCCACCACACTCTCAGACAGTGCGTTCCAGATCCTAACCACTCGATTGACCCTGTCTCCCCACACTCTCAGACAGTGCGTTCCAGATCCTAACCACTCGATTGACCCTGTCTCCCCCACACTCTCAGACAGTGCGTTCCAGATCCTAACCACTCGATTGACCCTGTCTCCCCCACACTCTCAGACAGTGCGTTCCAGATCCTAACCACTCGATTGACCCTGTCTCCCCCACACTCTCAGACAGTGCGTTCCAGATCCTAACCACTCGATTGACCCTGTCTCCCCACACTCTCAGACAGTGCGTTCCAGATCCTAACCACTCGATTGACCCTGTCTCCCCACACTCTCAGACAGTGCGTTCCAGATCCTAACCACTCGATTGACCCTGTCTCCCCACACTCTCAGACAGTGCGTTCCAGATCCTAACCACTCGATTGACCCTGTCTCCACCACACTCTCAGACAGTGCGTTCCAGATCCTAACCACTCGATTGACCCTGTCTCCCCCACACTCTCAGACAGTGCGTTCCAGATCCTAACCACTCGATTGACCCTGTCTCCCCACACTCTCAGACAGTGCGTTCCAGATCCTAACCACTCGATTGACCCTGTCTCCCCACACTCTCAGACAGTGCGTTCCAGATCCTAACCACTCGATTGACCCTGTCTCCACCACACTCTCAGACAGTGCGTTCCAGATCCTAACCACTCGATTGACCCTGTCTCCCCCACACTCTCAGACAGTGCGTTCCAGATCCTAACCACTCGATTGACCCTGTCTCCCCCACACTCTCAGACAGTGCGTTCCAGATCCTAACCACTCGATTGACCCTGTCTCCCCACACTCTCAGACAGTGCGTTCCAGATCCTAACCACTCGATTGACCCTGTCTCCCCACACTCTCAGACAGTGCGTTCCAGATCCTAACCACTCGATTGACCCTGTCCCCCACACTCTCAGACAGTGCGTTCCAGATCCTAACCACTCGATTGACCCTGTCTCCCCACACTCTCAGACAGTGCGTTCCAGATCCTAACCACTCGATTGACCCTGTCTCCCCCACACTCTCAGACAGTGCGTTCCAGATCCTAACCACTCGATTGACCCTGTCTCCCCCACACTCTCAGACAGTGCGTTCCAGATCCTAACCACTCGATTGACCCTGTCTCCCCACACTCTCAGACAGTGCGTTCCAGATCCTAACCACTCGATTGACCCTGTCTCCCCCACACTCTCAGACAGTGCGTTCCAGATCCTAACCACTCGATTGACCCTGTCTCCCCCACACTCTCAGACAGTGCGTTCCAGATCCTAACCACTCGATTGACCCTGTCTCCCCACACTCTCAGACAGTGCGTTCCAGATCCTAACCACTCGATTGACCCTGTCTCCCCCACACTCTCAGACAGTGCGTTCCAGATCCTAACCACTCGATTGACCCTGTCTCCCCCACACTCTCAGACAGTGCGTTCCAGATCCTAACCACTCGATTGACCCTGTCTCCCCACACTCTCAGACAGTGCGTTCCAGATCCTAACCACTCGATTGACCCTGTCTCCCCACACTCTCAGACAGTGCGTTCCAGATCCTAACCACTCGATTGACCCTGTCTCCACCACACTCTCAGACAGTGCGTTCCAGATCCTAACCACTCGATTGACCCTGTCTCCCCCACACTCTCAGACAGTGCGTTCCAGATCCTAACCACTCGATTGACCCTGTCTCCCCCACACTCTCAGACAGTGCGTTCCAGATCCTAACCACTCGATTGACCCTGTCTCCCCCACACTCTCAGACAGTGCGTTCCAGATCCTAACCACTCGATTGACCCTGTCTCCCCCACACTCTCAGACAGTGCGTTCCAGATCCTAACCACTCGATTGACCCTGTCTCCCCACACTCTCAGACAGTGCGTTCCAGATCCTAACCACTCGATTGACCCTGTCTCCCCACACTCTCATACAGTGCGTTCCAGCTCTTAACCACTCGATTGACCCTGTCTCCCCCACACTCTCAGACAGTGCGTTCCAGATCCTAACCACTCGATTGACCCTGTCTCCACCACATACTCAGACAGTGCGTTCCAGATCCTAACCAGTTGATTGACCCTGTCTCCCCAAAACTCTCAGACAGCACGTTCCAGATCCTAACCACTCGATTGACCCTGTCTCCCCTACAATATCAGACAGTGCATTCCAGATCCTAACCACTCGATTGACCCTGTCTCCACCACACACTCAGACAGTGCGTTCCAGATCCTAACCACTCGATTGACCCTGTCTCCCCACACTCTCAGACAGTGCGTTCCAGATCATAACCACTCGATTGACCCTGTCTCCACCACACTCTCAGACAGTGCGTTCCAGATCCTAACCAATCGATTGACCCTGTCTCCCCAAAACTCCCAGACAGCGCGTTCCAGATCCTAACCACTCGATTTAGCCTACCCCCCCCACTCTCAGACAGTGCGTTCCAGATCCTAACGACTCAATTTACCCTGTCTCCATCACACTCTCAGACAGTGCGTTCCAGATCCTAACCACTCGATTGACCCTGTCTCCCCCACACTCTCAGACAGTGCGTTCCAGATCCTAACCACTCGATTGACCCTGTCTCCCCACACTCTCAGACAGTGCGTTCCAGATCCTAACCACTCGATTGACCCTGTCTCCCCACACTCTCAGACAGTGCGTTCCAGATCCTAACCACTCGATTGACCCTGTCTCCCACCACACTCTCAGACAGTGCGTTCCAGATCCTAACCACTCGATTGACCCTGTCTCCCCACACTCTCAGACAGTGCGTTCCAGATCCTAACCACTCGATTGACCCTGTCTCCCCACACTCTCAGACAGTGCGTTCCAGATCCTAACCACTCGATTGACCCTGTCTCCACCACACTCTCAGACAGTGCGTTCCAGATCCTAACCACTCGATTGACCCTGTCTCCCCCAAACTGTCAGACAGTTCATTCCAGATCCTAACCACTCGATTGACCCTGTCTCCCCCACACTCTCAGACAGTGCGTTCCAGATCCTAACCACTCGATTGACCCTGTCTCCCCACACTCTCAGACAGTGCGTTCCAGATCCTAACCACTCGATTGACCCTGTCTCCACCACACTCTCAGACAGTGCGTTCCAGATCCTAACCACTCGATTGACCCTGTCTCCACCACACTCTCAGACAGTGCGTTCCAGATCCTAACCACTCGATTGACCCTGTCTCCCCACACTCTCAGACAGTGCGTTCCAGATCCTAACCACTCGATTGACCCTGTCTCCCCCACACTCTCAGACAGTGCGTTCCAGATCCTAACCACTCGATTGACCCTGTCTCCCCCACACTCTCAGACAGTGCGTTCCAGATCCTAACCACTCGATTGACCCTGTCTCCACCACACTCTCAGACAGTGCGTTCCAGATCCTAACCACTCGATTGACCCTGTCTCCCCCACACTCTCAGACAGTGCGTTCCAGATCCTAACCACTCGATTGACCCTGTCTCCCCCACACTCTCAGACAGTGCGTTCCAGATCCTAACCACTCGATTGACCCTGTCTCCCCCACACTCTCAGACAGTGCGTTCCAGATCCTAACCACTCGATTGACCCTGTCTCCCCACACTCTCAGACAGTGCGTTCCAGATCCTAACCACTCGATTGACCCTGTCTCCCCACACTCTCAGACAGTGCGTTCCAGATCCTAACCACTCGATTGACCCTGTCTCCCCCACACTCTCAGACAGTGCGTTCCAGATCCTAACCACTCGATTGACCCTGTCTCCCCCACACTCTCAGACAGTGCGTTCCAGATCCTAACCACTCGATTGACCCTGTCTCCCCCACACTCTCAGACAGTGCGTTCCAGATCCTAACCACTCGATTGACCCTGTCTCCCCCACACTCTCAGACAGTGCGTTCCAGATCCTAACCACTCGATTGACCCTGTCTCCCCACACTCTCAGACAGTGCGTTCCAGATCCTAACCACTCGATTGACCCTGTCTCCCCACACTCTCAGACAGTGCGTTCCAGATCCTAACCACTCGATTGACCCTGTCTCCCCACACTCTCAGACAGTGCGTTCCAGATCCTAACCACTCGATTGACCCTGTCTCCCCACACTCTCAGACAGTGCGTTCCAGATCCTAACCACTCGATTGACCCTGTCTCCCCACACTCTCAGACAGTGCGTTCCAGATCCTAACCACTCGATTGACCCTGTCTCCCCCACACTCTCAGACAGTGCGTTCCAGATCCTAACCACTCGATTGACCCTGTCTCCCCACACTCTCAGACAGTGCGTTCCAGATCCTAACCACTCGATTGACCCTGTCTCCCCCACACTCTCAGACAGTGCGTTCCAGATCCTAACCACTCGATTGACCCTGTCTCCCCACACTCTCAGACAGTGCGTTCCAGATCCTAACCACTCGATTGACCCTGTCTCCCCACACTCTCAGACAGTGCGTTCCAGATCCTAACCACTCGATTGACCCTGTCTCCCCCACACTCTCAGACAGTGCGTTCCAGATCCTAACCACTCGATTGACCCTGTCTCCCCACACTCTCAGACAGTGCGTTCCAGATCCTAACCACTCGATTGACCCTGTCTCCCCCACACTCTCAGACAGTGCGTTCCAGATCCTAACCACTCGATTGACCCTGTCTCCCCACACTCTCAGACAGTGCGTTCCAGATCCTAACCACTCGATTGACCCTGTCTCCCCACACTCTCAGACAGTGCGTTCCAGATCCTAACCACTCGATTGACCCTGTCTCCCCACACTCTCAGACAGTGCGTTCCAGATCCTAACCACTCGATTGACCCTGTCTCCCCCACACTCTCAGACAGTGCGTTCCAGATCCTAACCACTCGATTGACCCTGTCTCCACCACACTCTCAGACAGTGCGTTCCAGATCCTAACCACTCGATTGACCCTGTCTCCCCACACTCTCAGACAGTGCGTTCCAGATCCTAACCACTCGATTGACCCTGTCTCCCCCACACTCTCAGACAGTGCGTTCCAGATCCTAACCACTCGATTGACCCTGTCTCCCCCACACTCTCAGACAGTGCGTTCCAGATCCTAACCACTCGATTGACCCTGTCTCCCCCACACTCTCAGACAGTGCGTTCCAGATCCTAACCACTCGATTGACCCTGTCTCCACCACACTCTCAGACAGTGCGTTCCAGATCCTAACCACTCGATTGACCCTGTCTCCCCCACACTCTCAGACAGTGCGTTCCAGATCCTAACCACTCGATTGACCCTGTCTCCACCACACTCTCAGACAGTGCGTTCCAGATCCTAACCACTCGATTGACCCTGTCTCCACCACACTCTCAGACAGTGCGTTCCAGATCCTAACCACTCGATTGACCCTGTCTCCCCCACACTCTCAGACAGTGCGTTCCAGATCCTAACCACTCGATTGACCCTGTCTCCCCACACTCTCAGACAGTGCGTTCCAGATCCTAACCACTCGATTGACCCTGTCTCCCCACACTCTCAGACAGTGCGTTCCAGATCCTAACCACTCGATTGACCCTGTCTCCCCCACACTCTCAGACAGTGCGTTCCAGATCCTAACCACTCGATTGACCCTGTCTCCCCACACTCTCAGACAGTGCGTTCCAGATCCTAACCACTCGATTGACCCTGTCTCCCCCACACTCTCAGACAGTGCGTTCCAGATCCTAACCACTCGATTGACCCTGTCTCCCCCACACTCTCAGACAGTGCGTTCCAGATCCTAACCACTCGATTGACCCTGTCTCCCCCACACTCTCAGACAGTGCGTTCCAGATCCTAACCACTCGATTGACCCTGTCTCCCCCACACTCTCAGACAGTGCGTTCCAGATCCTAACCACTCGATTGACCCTGTCTCCACCACACTCTCAGACAGTGCGTTCCAGATCCTAACCACTCGATTGACCCTGTCTCCCCACACTCTCAGACAGTGCGTTCCAGATCCTAACCACTCGATTGACCCTGTCTCCCCCACACTCTCAGACAGTGCGTTCCAGATCCTAACCACTCGATTGACCCTGTCTCCCCACACTCTCAGACAGTGCGTTCCAGATCCTAACCACTCGATTGACCCTGTCTCCCCACACTCTCAGACAGTGCGTTCCAGATCCTAACCACTCGATTGACCCTGTCTCCCCCACACTCTCAGACAGTGCGTTCCAGATCCTAACCACTCGATTGACCCTGTCTCCCCACACTCTCAGACAGTGCGTTCCAGATCCTAACCACTCGATTGACCCTGTCTCCCCACACTCTCAGACAGTGCGTTCCAGATCCTAACCACTCGATTGACCCTGTCTCCCCCACACTCTCAGACAGTGCGTTCCAGATCCTAACCACTCGATTGACCCTGTCTCCCCACACTCTCAGACAGTGCGTTCCAGATCCTAACCACTCGATTGACCCTGTCTCCCCCACACTCTCAGACAGTGCGTTCCAGATCCTAACCACTCGATTGACCCTGTCTCCCCACACTCTCAGACAGTGCGTTCCAGATCCTAACCACTCGATTGACCCTGTCTCCCCCACACTCTCAGACAGTGCGTTCCAGATCCTAACCACTCGATTGACCCTGTCTCCCCCACACTCTCAGACAGTGCGTTCCAGATCCTAACCACTCGATTGACCCTGTCTCCACCACACTCTCAGACAGTGCGTTCCAGATCCTAACCACTCGATTGACCCTGTCTCCCCCACACTCTCAGACAGTGCGTTCCAGATCCTAACCACTCGATTGACCCTGTCTCCCCCACACTCTCAGACAGTGCGTTCCAGATCCTAACCACTCGATTGACCCTGTCTCCCCACACTCTCAGACAGTGCGTTCCAGATCCTAACCACTCGATTGACCCTGTCTCCCCACACTCTCAGACAGTGCGTTCCAGATCCTAACCACTCGATTGACCCTGTCTCCCCCACACTCTCAGACAGTGCGTTCCAGATCCTAACCACTCGATTGACCCTGTCTCCCCACACTCTCAGACAGTGCGTTCCAGATCCTAACCACTCGATTGACCCTGTCCCCCACACTCTCAGACAGTGCGTTCCAGATCCTAACCACTCGATTGACCCTGTCTCCACCACACTCTCAGACAGTGCGTTCCAGATCCTAACCACTCGATTGACCCTGTCTCCCCACACTCTCAGACAGTGCGTTCCAGATCCTAACCACTCGATTGACCCTGTCTCCCCCACACTCTCAGACAGTGCGTTCCAGATCCTAACCACTCGATTGACCCTGTCTCCCCCACACTCTCAGACAGTGCGTTCCAGATCCTAACCACTCGATTGACCCTGTCTCCCCACACTCTCAGACAGTGCGTTCCAGATCCTAACCACTCGATTGACCCTGTCTCCCCACACTCTCAGACAGTGCGTTCCAGATCCTAACCACTCGATTGACCCTGTCTCCCCCACACTCTCAGACAGTGCGTTCCAGATCCTAACCACTCGATTGACCCTGTCTCCACCACACTCTCAGACAGTGCGTTCCAGATCCTAACCACTCGATTGACCCTGTCTCCCCACACTCTCAGACAGTGCGTTCCAGATCCTAACCACTCGATTGACCCTGTCTCCCCCACACTCTCAGACAGTGCGTTCCAGATCCTAACCACTCGATTGACCCTGTCTCCCCACACTCTCAGACAGTGCGTTCCAGATCCTAACCACTCGATTGACCCTGTCTCCCCACACTCTCAGACAGTGCGTTCCAGATCCTAACCACTCGATTGACCCTGTCTCCCCACACTCTCAGACAGTGCGTTCCAGATCCTAACCACTCGATTGACCCTGTCTCCCCACACTCTCAGACAGTGCGTTCCAGATCCTAACCACTCGATTGACCCTGTCTCCCCACACTCTCAGACAGTGCGTTCCAGATCCTAACCACTCGATTGACCCTGTCTCCCCCACACTCTCAGACAGTGCGTTCCAGATCCTAACCACTCGATTGACCCTGTCTCCCCCACACTCTCAGACAGTGCGTTCCAGATCCTAACCACTCGATTGACCCTGTCTCCCCCACACTCTCAGACAGTGCGTTCCAGATCCTAACCACTCGATTGACCCTGTCTCCACCACACTCTCAGACAGTGCGTTCCAGATCCTAACCACTCGATTGACCCTGTCTCCCCCACACTCTCAGACAGTGCGTTCCAGATCCTAACCACTCGATTGACCCTGTCTCCCCACACTCTCAGACAGTGCGTTCCAGATCCTAACCACTCGATTGACCCTGTCTCCCCCACACTCTCAGACAGTGCGTTCCAGATCCTAACCACTCGATTGACCCTGTCTCCCCCACACTCTCAGACAGTGCGTTCCAGATCCTAACCACTCGATTGACCCTGTCTCCCCACACTCTCAGACAGTGCGTTCCAGATCCTAACCACTCGATTGACCCTGTCTCCCCCACACTCTCAGACAGTGCGTTCCAGATCCTAACCACTCGATTGACCCTGTCTCCCCCACACTCTCAGACAGTGCGTTCCAGATCCTAACCACTCGATTGACCCTGTCTCCCCCACACTCTCAGACAGTGCGTTCCAGATCCTAACCACTCGATTGACCCTGTCTCCCCCACACTCTCAGACAGTGCGTTCCAGATCCTAACCACTCGATTGACCCTGTCTCCCCACACTCTCAGACAGTGCGTTCCAGATCCTAACCACTCGATTGACCCTGTCTCCCCACACTCTCAGACAGTGCGTTCCAGATCCTAACCACTCGATTGACCCTGTCTCCCCACACTCTCAGACAGTGCGTTCCAGATCCTAACCACTCGATTGACCCTGTCTCCACCACACTCTCAGACAGTGCGTTCCAGATCCTAACCACTCGATTGACCCTGTCTCCCCACACTCTCAGACAGTGCGTTCCAGATCCTAACCACTCGATTGACCCTGTCTCCCCCACACTCTCAGACAGTGCGTTCCAGATCCTAACCACTCGATTGACCCTGTCTCCCCACACTCTCAGACAGTGCGTTCCAGATCCTAACCACTCGATTGACCCTGTCTCCCCACACTCTCAGACAGTGCGTTCCAGATCCTAACCACTCGATTGACCCTGTCTCCACCACACTCTCAGACAGTGCGTTCCAGATCCTAACCACTCGATTGACCCTGTCTCCCCCACACTCTCAGACAGTGCGTTCCAGATCCTAACCATTCGTTTGACCCTGTCTCCGCCACACTCTCAGACAGTATGTTCCAGATCCTAACCACTCGATTGACCCTGTCCCGTCCACACTCTCAGACAGTGCGTTCCAGATCCTAAACACTCGATTGACCCTGTCTCCCCCACACTCTCAGACAGTGCGTTCCAGATCCTAACCACTCGATTGACCCTGTCTCCCCCACACTCTCAGACAGTGCGTTCCAGATCCTAACCACTCGATTGACCCTGTCTCCCCCACACTCTCAGACAGTGCGTTCCAGATCCTAACCACTCGATTGACCCTGTCTCCCCACACTCTCAGACAGTGCGTTCCAGATCCTAACCACTCGATTGACCCTGTCTCCCCACACTCTCAGACAGTGCGTTCCAGATCCTAACCACTCGATTGACCCTGTCTCCCCCACACTCTCAGACAGTGCGTTCCAGATCCTAACCACTCGATTGACCCTGTCTCCCCACACTCTCAGACAGTGCGTTCCAGATCCTAACCACTCGATTGACCCTGTCCCCACACACTCTCAGACAGTGCGTTCCAGATCCTAACCACTCGATTGACCCTGTCTCCCCACACTCTCAGACAGTGCGTTCCAGATCCTAACCACTCGATTGACCCTGTCTCCCCCACACTCTCAGACAGTGCGTTCCAGATCCTAACCACTCGATTGACCCTGTCTCCCCCACACTCTCAGACAGTGCGTTCCAGATCCTAACCACTCGATTGACCCTGTCTCCCCCACACTCTCAGACAGTGCGTTCCAGATCCTAACCACTCGATTGACCCTGTCTCCCCCACACTCTCAGACAGTGCGTTCCAGATCCTAACCACTCGATTGACCCTGTCTCCCCCACACTCTCAGACAGTGCGTTCCAGATCCTAACCACTCGATTGACCCTGTCTCCACCACACTCTCAGACAGTGCATTCCAGATCCTAACCACTCGATTGACCCTGTCTCCCACCACACTCTCAGACATTGCGTTCCAGATCCTAACCACTCGATTGACCCTGTCTCCCCCACATTCTCAGACAGTGCATTCCAGATCCTAACCACTCGATTGACCCTGTCTCCCCCACACTCTCAGACAGTGCGTTCCAGATCCTAACCACTCGATTGACCCTGTCTCCCCCACACTCTCATACAGTGTGTTCCAGATCCTAACCACTCGATTGACCCTGTCTCCCCCACACTCTCAGACAGTGCGTTCCAGATCCTAACCACTCGATTGACCCTGTCTCCCCCACACTCTCAGACAGTGCGTTCCAGATCCTAACCACTCGATTGACCCTGTCTCCCCACACTCTCAGACAGTGCGTTCCAGATCCTAACCACTCGATTGACCCTGTCTCCCCCACACTCTCAGACAGTGCGTTCCAGATCCTAACCACTCGATTGACCCTGTCTCCCCACACTCTCAGACAGTGCGTTCCAGATCCTAACCACTCGATTGACCCTGTCTCCCCCACACTCTCAGACAGTGCGTTCCAGATCCTAACCACTCGATTGACCCTGTCTCCACCACACTCTCAGACAGTGCGTTCCAGATCCTAACCACTCGATTGACCCTGTCTCCACCACACTCTCAGACAGTGCGTTCCAGATCCTAACCACTCGATTGACCCTGTCTCCCCACACTCTCAGACAGTGCGTTCCAGATCCTAACCACTCGATTGACCCTGTCTCCCCCACACTCTCAGACAGTGCGTTCCAGATCCTAACCACTCGATTGACCCTGTCTCCCCACACTCTCAGACAGTGCGTTCCAGATCCTAACCACTCGATTGACCCTGTCTCCCCCACACTCTCAGACAGTGCGTTCCAGATCCTAACCACTCGATTGACCCTGTCTCCCCACACTCTCAGACAGTGCGTTCCAGATCCTAACCACTCGATTGACCCTGTCTCCACCACACTCTCAGACAGTGCGTTCCAGATCCTAACCACTCGATTGACCCTGTCTCCCCCACACTCTCAGACAGTGCGTTCCAGATCCTAACCACTCGATTGACCCTGTCTCCCCCACACTCTCAGACAGTGCGTTCCAGATCCTAACCACTCGATTGACCCTGTCTCCCCACACTCTCAGACAGTGCGTTCCAGATCCTAACCACTCGATTGACCCTGTCTCCCCACACTCTCAGACAGTGCGTTCCAGATCCTAACCACTCGATTGACCCTGTCTCCACCACACTCTCAGACAGTGCGTTCCAGATCCTAACCACTCGATTGACCCTGTCTCCCCACACTCTCAGACAGTGCGTTCCAGATCCTAACCACTCGATTGACCCTGTCTCCCCACACTCTCAGACAGTGCGTTCCAGATCCTAACCACTCGATTGACCCTGTCTCCCCCACACTCTCAGACAGTGCGTTCCAGATCCTAACCACTCGATTGACCCTGTCTCCCCCACACTCTCAGACAGTGCGTTCCAGATCCTAACCACTCGATTGACCCTGTCTCCCCCACACTCTCAGACAGTGCGTTCCAGATCCTAACCACTCGATTGACCCTGTCTCCCCACACTCTCAGACAGTGCGTTCCAGATCCTAACCACTCGATTGACCCTGTCTCCCCCACACTCTCAGACAGTGCGTTCCAGATCCTAACCACTCGATTGACCCTGTCTCCCCCACACTCTCAGACAGTGCGTTCCAGATCCTAACCACTCGATTGACCCTGTCTCCCCCACACTCTCAGACAGTGCGTTCCAGATCCTAACCACTCGATTGACCCTGTCTCCCCACACTCTCAGACAGTGCGTTCCAGATCCTAACCACTCGATTGACCCTGTCTCCCCCACACTCTCAGACAGTGCGTTCCAGATCCTAACCACTCGATTGACCCTGTCTCCCCACACTCTCAGACAGTGCGTTCCAGATCCTAACCACTCGATTGACCCTGTCTCCCCACACTCTCAGACAGTGCGTTCCAGATCCTAACCACTCGATTGACCCTGTCTCCCCCACACTCTCAGACAGTGCGTTCCAGATCCTAACCACTCGATTGACCCTGTCTCCCCCACACTCTCAGACAGTGCGTTCCAGATCCTAACCACTCGATTGACCCTGTCTCCCCACACTCTCAGACAGTGCGTTCCAGATCCTAACCACTCGATTGACCCTGTCTCCCCACACTCTCAGACAGTGCGTTCCAGATCCTAACCACTCGATTGACCCTGTCTCCCCACACTCTCAGACAGTGCGTTCCAGATCCTAACCACTCGATTGACCCTGTCTCCCCACACTCTCAGACAGTGCGTTCCAGATCCTAACCACTCGATTGACCCTGTCTCCCCCACACTCTCAGACAGTGCGTTCCAGATCCTAACCACTCGATTGACCCTGTCTCCCCCACACTCTCAGACAGTGCGTTCCAGATCCTAACCACTCGATTGACCCTGTCTCCCCCACACTCTCAGACAGTGCGTTCCAGATCCTAACCACTCGATTGACCCTGTCTCCCCACACTCTCAGACAGTGCGTTCCAGATCCTAACCACTCGATTGACCCTGTCTCCCCACACTCTCAGACAGTGCGTTCCAGATCCTAACCACTCGATTGACCCTGTCTCCCCCACACTCTCAGACAGTGCGTTCCAGATCCTAACCACTCGATTGACCCTGTCTCCCCCACACTCTCAGACAGTGCGTTCCAGATCCTAACCACTCGATTGACCCTGTCTCCCCCACACTCTCAGACAGTGCGTTCCAGATCCTAACCACTCGATTGACCCTGTCTCCCCCACACTCTCAGACAGTGCGTTCCAGATCCTAACCACTCGATTGACCCTGTCTCCCCACACTCTCAGACAGTGCGTTCCAGATCCTAACCACTCGATTGACCCTGTCTCCACCACACTCTCAGACAGTGCGTTCCAGATCCTAACCACTCGATTGACCCTGTCTCCCCACACTCTCAGACAGTGCGTTCCAGATCCTAACCACTCGATTGACCCTGTCTCCACCACACTCTCAGACAGTGCGTTCCAGATCCTAACCACTCGATTGACCCTGTCTCCCCCACACTCTCAGACAGTGCGTTCCAGATCCTAACCACTCGATTGACCCTGTCTCCACCACACTCTCAGACAGTGCGTTCCAGATCCTAACCACTCGATTGACCCTGTCTCCCCCACACTCTCAGACAGTGCGTTCCAGATCCTAACCACTCGATTGACCCTGTCTCCCCACACTCTCAGACAGTGCGTTCCAGATCCTAACCACTCGATTGACCCTGTCTCCCCCACACTCTCAGACAGTGCGTTCCAGATCCTAACCACTCGATTGACCCTGTCTCCCCACACTCTCAGACAGTGCGTTCCAGATCCTAACCACTCGATTGACCCTGTCTCCCCCACACTCTCAGACAGTGCGTTCCAGATCCTAACCACTCGATTGACCCTGTCTCCCCACACTCTCAGACAGTGCGTTCCAGATCCTAACCACTCGATTGACCCTGTCTCCCCACACTCTCAGACAGTGCGTTCCAGATCCTAACCACTCGATTGACCCTGTCTCCCCCACACTCTCAGACAGTGCGTTCCAGATCCTAACCACTCGATTGACCCTGTCTCCCCACACTCTCAGACAGTGCGTTCCAGATCCTAACCACTCGATTGACCCTGTCTCCCCCACACTCTCAGACAGTGCGTTCCAGATCCTAACCACTCGATTGACCCTGTCTCCCCACACTCTCAGACAGTGCGTTCCAGATCCTAACCACTCGATTGACCCTGTCTCCCCACACTCTCAGACAGTGCGTTCCAGATCCTAACCACTCGATTGACCCTGTCTCCCCACACTCTCAGACAGTGCGTTCCAGATCCTAACCACTCGATTGACCCTGTCTCCCCACACTCTCAGACAGTGCGTTCCAGATCCTAACCACTCGATTGACCCTGTCTCCACCACACTCTCAGACAGTGCGTTCCAGATCCTAACCACTCGATTGACCCTGTCTCCCCACACTCTCAGACAGTGCGTTCCAGATCCTAACCACTCGATTGACCCTGTCTCCCCCACACTCTCAGACAGTGCGTTCCAGATCCTAACCACTCGATTGACCCTGTCTCCCCACACTCTCAGACAGTGCGTTCCAGATCCTAACCACTCGATTGACCCTGTCTCCCCCACACTCTCAGACAGTGCGTTCCAGATCCTAACCACTCGATTGACCCTGTCTCCCCACACTCTCAGACAGTGCGTTCCAGATCCTAACCACTCGATTGACCCTGTCTCCCCCACACTCTCAGACAGTGCGTTCCAGATCCTAACCACTCGATTGACCCTGTCTCCCCACACTCTCAGACAGTGCGTTCCAGATCCTAACCACTCGATTGACCCTGTCTCCCCACACTCTCAGACAGTGCGTTCCAGATCCTAACCACTCGATTGACCCTGTCTCCCCCACACTCTCAGACAGTGCGTTCCAGATCCTAACCACTCGATTGACCCTGTCTCCCCACACTCTCAGACAGTGCGTTCCAGATCCTAACCACTCGATTGACCCTGTCTCCCCACACTCTCAGACAGTGCGTTCCAGATCCTAACCACTCGATTGACCCTGTCTCCCCACACTCTCAGACAGTGCGTTCCAGATCCTAACCACTCGATTGACCCTGTCTCCCCACACTCTCAGACAGTGCGTTCCAGATCCTAACCACTCGATTGACCCTGTCTCCCCCACACTCTCAGACAGTGCGTTCCAGATCCTAACCACTCGATTGACCCTGTCTCCCCCACACTCTCAGACAGTGCGTTCCAGATCCTAACCACTCGATTGACCCTGTCTCCCCCACACTCTCAGACAGTGCGTTCCAGATCCTAACCACTCGATTGACCCTGTCTCCCCCACACTCTCAGACAGTGCGTTCCAGATCCTAACCACTCGATTGACCCTGTCTCCCCACACTCTCAGACAGTGCGTTCCAGATCCTAACCACTCGATTGACCCTGTCTCCCCCACACTCTCAGACAGTGCGTTCCAGATCCTAACCACTCGATTGACCCTGTCTCCCCACACTCTCAGACAGTGCGTTCCAGATCCTAACCACTCGATTGACCCTGTCTCCCCACACTCTCAGACAGTGCGTTCCAGATCCTAACCACTCGATTGACCCTGTCTCCCCCACACTCTCAGACAGTGCGTTCCAGATCCTAACCACTCGATTGACCCTGTCTCCCCCACACTCTCAGACAGTGCGTTCCAGATCCTAACCACTCGATTGACCCTGTCTCCCCCACACTCTCAGACAGTGCGTTCCAGATCCTAACCACTCGATTGACCCTGTCTCCCCCACACTCTCAGACAGTGCGTTCCAGATCCTAACCACTCGATTGACCCTGTCTCCCCACACTCTCAGACAGTGCGTTCCAGATCCTAACCACTCGATTGACCCTGTCTCCCCCACACTCTCAGACAGTGCGTTCCAGATCCTAACCACTCGATTGACCCTGTCTCCCCCACACTCTCAGACAGTGCGTTCCAGATCCTAACCACTCGATTGACCCTGTCTCCCCCACACTCTCAGACAGTGCGTTCCAGATCCTAACCACTCGATTGACCCTGTCTCCCCCACACTCTCAGACAGTGCGTTCCAGATCCTAACCACTCGATTGACCCTGTCTCCCCACACTCTCAGACAGTGCGTTCCAGATCCTAACCACTCGATTGACCCTGTCTCCCCACACTCTCAGACAGTGCGTTCCAGATCCTAACCACTCGATTGACCCTGTCTCCCCACACTCTCAGACAGTGCGTTCCAGATCCTAACCACTCGATTGACCCTGTCTCCCCCACACTCTCAGACAGTGCGTTCCAGATCCTAACCACTCGATTGACCCTGTCTCCCCCACACTCTCAGACAGTGCGTTCCAGATCCTAACCACTCGATTGACCCTGTCTCCCCACACTCTCAGACAGTGCGTTCCAGATCCTAACCACTCGATTGACCCTGTCTCCCCCACACTCTCAGACAGTGCGTTCCAGATCCTAACCACTCGATTGACCCTGTCTCCCCACACTCTCAGACAGTGCGTTCCAGATCCTAACCACTCGATTGACCCTGTCTCCCCCACACTCTCAGACAGTGCGTTCCAGATCCTAACCACTCGATTGACCCTGTCTCCCCACACTCTCAGACAGTGCGTTCCAGATCCTAACCACTCGATTGACCCTGTCTCCCCCACACTCTCAGACAGTGCGTTCCAGATCCTAACCACTCGATTGACCCTGTCTCCCCCACACTCTCAGACAGTGCGTTCCAGATCCTAACCACTCGATTGACCCTGTCTCCCCACACTCTCAGACAGTGCGTTCCAGATCCTAACCACTCGATTGACCCTGTCTCCCCACACTCTCAGACAGTGCGTTCCAGATCCTAACCACTCGATTGACCCTGTCTCCCCACACTCTCAGACAGTGCGTTCCAGATCCTAACCACTCGATTGACCCTGTCTCCCCACACTCTCAGACAGTGCGTTCCAGATCCTAACCACTCGATTGACCCTGTCTCCCCCACACTCTCAGACAGTGCGTTCCAGATCCTAACCACTCGATTGACCCTGTCTCCCCCACACTCTCAGACAGTGCGTTCCAGATCCTAACCACTCGATTGACCCTGTCTCCCCACACTCTCAGACAGTGCGTTCCAGATCCTAACCACTCGATTGACCCTGTCTCCCCACACTCTCAGACAGTGCGTTCCAGATCCTAACCACTCGATTGACCCTGTCTCCCCACACTCTCAGACAGTGCGTTCCAGATCCTAACCACTCGATTGACCCTGTCTCCACCACACTCTCAGACAGTGCGTTCCAGATCCTAACCACTCGATTGACCCTGTCTCCACCACACTCTCAGACAGTGCGTTCCAGATCCTAACCACTCGATTGACCCTGTCTCCCCACACTCTCAGACAGTGCGTTCCAGATCCTAACCACTCGATTGACCCTGTCTCCCCACACTCTCAGACAGTGCGTTCCAGATCCTAACCACTCGATTGACCCTGTCTCCCCACACTCTCAGACAGTGCGTTCCAGATCCTAACCACTCGATTGACCCTGTCTCCCCACACTCTCAGACAGTGCGTTCCAGATCCTAACCACTCGATTGACCCTGTCTCCCCACACTCTCAGACAGTGCGTTCCAGATCCTAACCACTCGATTGACCCTGTCTCCCCCACACTCTCAGACAGTGCGTTCCAGATCCTAACCACTCGATTGACCCTGTCTCCCCACACTCTCAGACAGTGCGTTCCAGATCCTAACCACTCGATTGACCCTGTCTCCCCCACACTCTCAGACAGTGCGTTCCAGATCCTAACCACTCGATTGACCCTGTCTCCCCACACTCTCAGACAGTGCGTTCCAGATCCTAACCACTCGATTGACCCTGTCTCCCCACACTCTCAGACAGTGCGTTCCAGATCCTAACCACTCGATTGACCCTGTCTCCCCACACTCTCAGACAGTGCGTTCCAGATCCTAACCACTCGATTGACCCTGTCTCCCCCACACTCTCAGACAGTGCGTTCCAGATCCTAACCACTCGATTGACCCTGTCTCCCCCACACTCTCAGACAGTGCGTTCCAGATCCTAACCACTCGATTGACCCTGTCTCCCCACACTCTCAGACAGTGCGTTCCAGATCCTAACCACTCGATTGACCCTGTCTCCACCACACTCTCAGACAGTGCGTTCCAGATCCTAACCACTCGATTGACCCTGTCTCCCCACACTCTCAGACAGTGCGTTCCAGATCCTAACCACTCGATTGACCCTGTCTCCCCCACACTCTCAGACAGTGCGTTCCAGATCCTAACCACTCGATTGACCCTGTCTCCCCCACACTCTCAGACAGTGCGTTCCAGATCCTAACCACTCGATTGACCCTGTCTCCCCCACACTCTCAGACAGTGCGTTCCAGATCCTAACCACTCGATTGACCCTGTCTCCCCACACTCTCAGACAGTGCGTTCCAGATCCTAACCACTCGATTGACCCTGTCTCCCCCACACTCTCAGACAGTGCGTTCCAGATCCTAACCACTCGATTGACCCTGTCTCCCCACACTCTCAGACAGTGCGTTCCAGATCCTAACCACTCGATTGACCCTGTCTCCACCACACTCTCAGACAGTGCGTTCCAGATCCTAACCACTCGATTGACCCTGTCTCCCCCACACTCTCAGACAGTGCGTTCCAGATCCTAACCACTCGATTGACCCTGTCTCCCCACACTCTCAGACAGTGCGTTCCAGATCCTAACCACTCGATTGACCCTGTCTCCCCACACTCTCAGACAGTGCGTTCCAGATCCTAACCACTCGATTGACCCTGTCTCCCCCACACTCTCAGACAGTGCGTTCCAGATCCTAACCACTCGATTGACCCTGTCTCCCCCACACTCTCAGACAGTGCGTTCCAGATCCTAACCACTCGATTGACCCTGTCTCCCCACACTCTCAGACAGTGCGTTCCAGATCCTAACCACTCGATTGACCCTGTCTCCCCCACACTCTCAGACAGTGCGTTCCAGATCCTAACCACTCGATTGACCCTGTCTCCCCCACACTCTCAGACAGTGCGTTCCAGATCCTAACCACTCGATTGACCCTGTCTCCCCACACTCTCAGACAGTGCGTTCCAGATCCTAACCACTCGATTGACCCTGTCTCCCCCACACTCTCAGACAGTGCGTTCCAGATCCTAACCACTCGATTGACCCTGTCTCCCCACACTCTCAGACAGTGCGTTCCAGATCCTAACCACTCGATTGACCCTGTCTCCCCACACTCTCAGACAGTGCGTTCCAGATCCTAACCACTCGATTGACCCTGTCTCCCCCACACTCTCAGACAGTGCGTTCCAGATCCTAACCACTCGATTGACCCTGTCTCCCCCACACTCTCAGACAGTGCGTTCCAGATCCTAACCACTCGATTGACCCTGTCTCCCCCACACTCTCAGACAGTGCGTTCCAGATCCTAACCACTCGATTGACCCTGTCTCCCCACACTCTCAGACAGTGCGTTCCAGATCCTAACCACTCGATTGACCCTGTCTCCCCACACTCTCAGACAGTGCGTTCCAGATCCTAACCACTCGATTGACCCTGTCTCCCCCACACTCTCAGACAGTGCGTTCCAGATCCTAACCACTCGATTGACCCTGTCTCCCCCACACTCTCAGACAGTGCGTTCCAGATCCTAACCACTCGATTGACCCTGTCTCCCCACACTCTCAGACAGTGCGTTCCAGATCCTAACCACTCGATTGACCCTGTCTCCCCACACTCTCAGACAGTGCGTTCCAGATCCTAACCACTCGATTGACCCTGTCTCCCCACACTCTCAGACAGTGCGTTCCAGATCCTAACCACTCGATTGACCCTGTCTCCACCACACTCTCAGACAGTGCGTTCCAGATCCTAACCACTCGATTGACCCTGTCTCCCCCACACTCTCAGACAGTGCGTTCCAGATCCTAACCACTCGATTGACCCTGTCTCCCCACACTCTCAGACAGTGCGTTCCAGATCCTAACCACTCGATTGACCCTGTCTCCCCACACTCTCAGACAGTGCGTTCCAGATCCTAACCACTCGATTGACCCTGTCTCCCCCACACTCTCAGACAGTGCGTTCCAGATCCTAACCACTCGATTGACCCTGTCTCCCCCACACTCTCAGACAGTGCGTTCCAGATCCTAACCACTCGATTGACCCTGTCTCCCCCACACTCTCAGACAGTGCGTTCCAGATCCTAACCACTCGATTGACCCTGTCTCCCCCACACTCTCAGACAGTGCGTTCCAGATCCTAACCACTCGATTGACCCTGTCTCCCCCACACTCTCAGACAGTGCGTTCCAGATCCTAACCACTCGATTGACCCTGTCTCCCCACACTCTCAGACAGTGCGTTCCAGATCCTAACCACTCGATTGACCCTGTCTCCACCACACTCTCAGACAGTGCGTTCCAGATCCTAACCACTCGATTGACCCTGTCTCCCCACACTCTCAGACAGTGCGTTCCAGATCCTAACCACTCGATTGACCCTGTCTCCCCCACACTCTCAGACAGTGCGTTCCAGATCCTAACCACTCGATTGACCCTGTCTCCCCACACTCTCAGACAGTGCGTTCCAGATCCTAACCACTCGATTGACCCTGTCTCCCCCACACTCTCAGACAGTGCGTTCCAGATCCTAACCACTCGATTGACCCTGTCTCCCCACACTCTCAGACAGTGCGTTCCAGATCCTAACCACTCGATTGACCCTGTCTCCCCACACTCTCAGACAGTGCGTTCCAGATCCTAACCACTCGATTGACCCTGTCTCCCCACACTCTCAGACAGTGCGTTCCAGATCCTAACCACTCGATTGACCCTGTCTCCCCCACTCTCAGACAGTGCGTTCCAGATCCTAACCACTCGATTGACCCTGTCTCCCCACACTCTCAGACAGTGCGTTCCAGATCCTAACCACTCGATTGACCCTGTCTCCCCACACTCTCAGACAGTGCGTTCCAGATCCTAACCACTCGATTGACCCTGTCTCCCCACACTCTCAGACAGTGCGTTCCAGATCCTAACCACTCGATTGACCCTGTCTCCCCCACACTCTCAGACAGTGCGTTCCAGATCCTAACCACTCGATTGACCCTGTCTCCCCCACACTCTCAGACAGTGCGTTCCAGATCCTAACCACTCGATTGACCCTGTCTCCCCCACACTCTCAGACAGTGCGTTCCAGATCCTAACCACTCGATTGACCCTGTCTCCCCACACTCTCAGACAGTGCGTTCCAGATCCTAACCACTCGATTGACCCTGTCTCCCCACACTCTCAGACAGTGCGTTCCAGATCCTAACCACTCGATTGACCCTGTCTCCCCCACACTCTCAGACAGTGCGTTCCAGATCCTAACCACTCGATTGACCCTGTCTCCCCCACACTCTCAGACAGTGCGTTCCAGATCCTAACCACTCGATTGACCCTGTCTCCCCCACACTCTCAGACAGTGCGTTCCAGATCCTAACCACTCGATTGACCCTGTCTCCCCCACACTCTCAGACAGTGCGTTCCAGATCCTAACCACTCGATTGACCCTGTCTCCACCACACTCTCAGACAGTGCGTTCCAGATCCTAACCACTCGATTGACCCTGTCTCCCCACACTCTCAGACAGTGCGTTCCAGATCCTAACCACTCGATTGACCCTGTCTCCCCCACACTCTCAGACAGTGCGTTCCAGATCCTAACCACTCGATTGACCCTGTCTCCCCACACTCTCAGACAGTGCGTTCCAGATCCTAACCACTCGATTGACCCTGTCTCCCCACACTCTCAGACAGTGCGTTCCAGATCCTAACCACTCGATTGACCCTGTCTCCACCACACTCTCAGACAGTGCGTTCCAGATCCTAACCACTCGATTGACCCTGTCTCCCCACACTCTCAGACAGTGCGTTCCAGATCCTAACCACTCGATTGACCCTGTCTCCCCACACTCTCAGACAGTGCGTTCCAGATCCTAACCACTCGATTGACCCTGTCTCCCCACACTCTCAGACAGTGCGTTCCAGATCCTAACCACTCGATTGACCCTGTCTCCCCCACACTCTCAGACAGTGCGTTCCAGATCCTAACCACTCGATTGACCCTGTCTCCCCACACTCTCAGACAGTGCGTTCCAGATCCTAACCACTCGATTGACCCTGTCTCCCCACACTCTCAGACAGTGCGTTCCAGATCCTAACCACTCGATTGACCCTGTCTCCCCCACACTCTCAGACAGTGCGTTCCAGATCCTAACCACTCGATTGACCCTGTCTCCCCCACACTCTCAGACAGTGCGTTCCAGATCCTAACCACTCGATTGACCCTGTCTCCCCACACTCTCAGACAGTGCGTTCCAGATCCTAACCACTCGATTGACCCTGTCTCCACCACACTCTCAGACAGTGCGTTCCAGATCCTAACCACTCGATTGACCCTGTCTCCCCACACTCTCAGACAGTGCGTTCCAGATCCTAACCACTCGATTGACCCTGTCTCCCCACACTCTCAGACAGTGCGTTCCAGATCCTAACCACTCGATTGACCCTGTCTCCCCACACTCTCAGACAGTGCGTTCCAGATCCTAACCACTCGATTGACCCTGTCTCCCCACACTCTCAGACAGTGCGTTCCAGATCCTAACCACTCGATTGACCCTGTCTCCCCCACACTCTCAGACAGTGCGTTCCAGATCCTAACCACTCGATTGACCCTGTCTCCCCACACTCTCAGACAGTGCGTTCCAGATCCTAACCACTCGATTGACCCTGTCTCCACCACACTCTCAGACAGTGCGTTCCAGATCCTAACCACTCGATTGACCCTGTCTCCCCACACTCTCAGACAGTGCGTTCCAGATCCTAACCACTCGATTGACCCTGTCTCCCCCACACTCTCAGACAGTGCGTTCCAGATCCTAACCACTCGATTGACCCTGTCTCCCCACACTCTCAGACAGTGCGTTCCAGATCCTAACCACTCGATTGACCCTGTCTCCCCACACTCTCAGACAGTGCGTTCCAGATCCTAACCACTCGATTGACCCTGTCTCCCCACACTCTCAGACAGTGCGTTCCAGATCCTAACCACTCGATTGACCCTGTCTCCCCACACTCTCAGACAGTGCGTTCCAGATCCTAACCACTCGATTGACCCTGTCTCCACCACACTCTCAGACAGTGCGTTCCAGATCCTAACCACTCGATTGACCCTGTCTCCACCACACTCTCAGACAGTGCGTTCCAGATCCTAACCACTCGATTGACCCTGTCTCCCCCACACTCTCAGACAGTGCGTTCCAGATCCTAACCACTCGATTGACCCTGTCTCCCCACACTCTCAGACAGTGCGTTCCAGATCCTAACCACTCGATTGACCCTGTCTCCCCACACTCTCAGACAGTGCGTTCCAGATCCTAACCACTCGATTGACCCTGTCTCCCCACACTCTCAGACAGTGCGTTCCAGATCCTAACCACTCGATTGACCCTGTCTCCCCACACTCTCAGACAGTGCGTTCCAGATCCTAACCACTCGATTGACCCTGTCTCCCCCACACTCTCAGACAGTGCGTTCCAGATCCTAACCACTCGATTGACCCTGTCTCCCCACACTCTCAGACAGTGCGTTCCAGATCCTAACCACTCGATTGACCCTGTCTCCACCACACTCTCAGACAGTGCGTTCCAGATCCTAACCACTCGATTGACCCTGTCTCCCCACACTCTCAGACAGTGCGTTCCAGATCCTAACCACTCGATTGACCCTGTCTCCCCCACACTCTCAGACAGTGCGTTCCAGATCCTAACCACTCGATTGACCCTGTCTCCCCACACTCTCAGACAGTGCGTTCCAGATCCTAACCACTCGATTGACCCTGTCTCCCCACACTCTCAGACAGTGCGTTCCAGATCCTAACCACTCGATTGACCCTGTCTCCCCACACTCTCAGACAGTGCGTTCCAGATCCTAACCACTCGATTGACCCTGTCTCCCCACACTCTCAGACAGTGCGTTCCAGATCCTAACCACTCGATTGACCCTGTCTCCCCACACTCTCAGACAGTGCGTTCCAGATCCTAACCACTCGATTGACCCTGTCTCCCCACACTCTCAGACAGTGCGTTCCAGATCCTAACCACTCGATTGACCCTGTCTCCCCCACACTCTCAGACAGTGCGTTCCAGATCCTAACCACTCGATTGACCCTGTCTCCCCCACACTCTCAGACAGTGCGTTCCAGATCCTAACCACTCGATTGACCCTGTCTCCCCACACTCTCAGACAGTGCGTTCCAGATCCTAACCACTCGATTGACCCTGTCTCCCCCACACTCTCAGACAGTGCGTTCCAGATCCTAACCACTCGATTGACCCTGTCTCCCCACACTCTCAGACAGTGCGTTCCAGATCCTAACCACTCGATTGACCCTGTCTCCCCACACTCTCAGACAGTGCGTTCCAGATCCTAACCACTCGATTGACCCTGTCTCCCCCACACTCTCAGACAGTGCGTTCCAGATCCTAACCACTCGATTGACCCTGTCTCCACCACACTCTCAGACAGTGCGTTCCAGATCCTAACCACTCGATTGACCCTGTCTCCCCACACTCTCAGACAGTGCGTTCCAGATCCTAACCACTCGATTGACCCTGTCTCCCCCACACTCTCAGACAGTGCGTTCCAGATCCTAACCACTCGATTGACCCTGTCTCCCCACACTCTCAGACAGTGCGTTCCAGATCCTAACCACTCGATTGACCCTGTCTCCCACCACACTCTCAGACAGTGCGTTCCAGATCCTAACCACTCGATTGACCCTGTCTCCCCACACTCTCAGACAGTGCGTTCCAGATCCTAACCACTCGATTGACCCTGTCTCCCCACACTCTCAGACAGTGCGTTCCAGATCCTAACCACTCGATTGACCCTGTCTCCCCACACTCTCAGACAGTGCGTTCCAGATCCTAACCACTCGATTGACCCTGTCTCCCCACACTCTCAGACAGTGCGTTCCAGATCCTAACCACTCGATTGACCCTGTCTCCCCACACTCTCAGACAGTGCGTTCCAGATCCTAACCACTCGATTGACCCTGTCTCCCCCACACTCTCAGACAGTGCGTTCCAGATCCTAACCACTCGATTGACCCTGTCTCCCCACACTCTCAGACAGTGCGTTCCAGATCCTAACCACTCGATTGACCCTGTCTCCCCACACTCTCAGACAGTGCGTTCCAGATCCTAACCACTCGATTGACCCTGTCTCCCCCACACTCTCAGACAGTGCGTTCCAGATCCTAACCACTCGATTGACCCTGTCTCCCCACACTCTCAGACAGTGCGTTCCAGATCCTAACCACTCGATTGACCCTGTCTCCCCACACTCTCAGACAGTGCGTTCCAGATCCTAACCACTCGATTGACCCTGTCTCCCCACACTCTCAGACAGTGCGTTCCAGATCCTAACCACTCGATTGACCCTGTCTCCCCACACTCTCAGACAGTGCGTTCCAGATCCTAACCACTCGATTGACCCTGTCTCCACCACACTCTCAGACAGTGCGTTCCAGATCCTAACCACTCGATTGACCCTGTCTCCCCCACACTCTCAGACAGTGCGTTCCAGATCCTAACCACTCGATTG
This sequence comes from Carcharodon carcharias, assembly GCF_017639515.1. Taxonomy (NCBI): domain Eukaryota; kingdom Metazoa; phylum Chordata; class Chondrichthyes; order Lamniformes; family Lamnidae; genus Carcharodon; species Carcharodon carcharias. The sequence goes on from NC_054490.1 coordinate 6,084,119, forward strand.
ACCCTGTCTCCCCCACACTCTCAGACAGTGCGTTCCAGATCCTAACCACTCGATTGACCCTGTCTCCCCCACACTCTCAGACAGTGCGTTCCAGATCCTAACCACTCGATTGACCCTGTCTCCCCCACACTCTCAGACAGTGCGTTCCAGATCCTAACCACTCGATTGACCCTGTCTCCCCACACTCTCAGACAGTGCGTTCCAGATCCTAACCACTCGATTGACCCTGTCTCCCCACACTCTCAGACAGTGCGTTCCAGATCCTAACCACTCGATTGACCCTGTCTCCCCACACTCTCAGACAGTGCGTTCCAGATCCTAACCACTCGATTGACCCTGTCTCCCCACACTCTCAGACAGTGCGTTCCAGATCCTAACCACTCGATTGACCCTGTCTCCCCACACTCTCAGACAGTGCGTTCCAGATCCTAACCACTCGATTGACCCTGTCTCCCCCACACTCTCAGACAGTGCGTTCCAGATCCTAACCACTCGATTGACCCTGTCTCCCCACACTCTCAGACAGTGCGTTCCAGATCCTAACCACTCGATTGACCCTGTCTCCCCACACTCTCAGACAGTGCGTTCCAGATCCTAACCACTCGATTGACCCTGTCTCCACCACACTCTCAGACAGTGCGTTCCAGATCCTAACCACTCGATTGACCCTGTCTCCACCACACTCTCAGACAGTGCGTTCCAGATCCTAACCACTCGATTGACCCTGTCTCCCCACACTCTCAGACAGTGCGTTCCAGATCCTAACCACTCGATTGACCCTGTCTCCCCACACTCTCAGACAGTGCGTTCCAGATCCTAACCACTCGATTGACCCTGTCTCCCCCACACTCTCAGACAGTGCGTTCCAGATCCTAACCACTCGATTGACCCTGTCTCCCCACACTCTCAGACAGTGCGTTCCAGATCCTAACCACTCGATTGACCCTGTCTCCCCACACTCTCAGACAGTGCGTTCCAGATCCTAACCACTCGATTGACCCTGTCTCCCCCACACTCTCAGACAGTGCGTTCCAGATCCTAACCACTCGATTGACCCTGTCTCCCCACACTCTCAGACAGTGCGTTCCAGATCCTAACCACTCGATTGACCCTGTCTCCCCCACACTCTCAGACAGTGCGTTCCAGATCCTAACCACTCGATTGACCCTGTCTCCACCACACTCTCAGACAGTGCGTTCCAGATCCTAACCACTCGATTGACCCTGTCTCCCCACACTCTCAGACAGTGCGTTCCAGATCCTAACCACTCGATTGACCCTGTCTCCCCACACTCTCAGACAGTGCGTTCCAGATCCTAACCACTCGATTGACCCTGTCTCCCCCACACTCTCAGACAGTGCGTTCCAGATCCTAACCACTCGATTGACCCTGTCTCCCCACACTCTCAGACAGTGCGTTCCAGATCCTAACCACTCGATTGACCCTGTCTCCCCACACTCTCAGACAGTGCGTTCCAGATCCTAACCACTCGATTGACCCTGTCTCCCCCACACTCTCAGACAGTGCGTTCCAGATCCTAACCACTCGATTGACCCTGTCTCCCCCACACTCTCAGACAGTGCGTTCCAGATCCTAACCACTCGATTGACCCTGTCTCCCCACACTCTCAGACAGTGCGTTCCAGATCCTAACCACTCGATTGACCCTGTCTCCCCACACTCTCAGACAGTGCGTTCCAGATCCTAACCACTCGATTGACCCTGTCTCCCCCACACTCTCAGACAGTGCGTTCCAGATCCTAACCACTCGATTGACCCTGTCTCCCCACACTCTCAGACAGTGCGTTCCAGATCCTAACCACTCGATTGACCCTGTCTCCCCCACACTCTCAGACAGTGCGTTCCAGATCCTAACCACTCGATTGACCCTGTCTCCCCCACACTCTCAGACAGTGCGTTCCAGATCCTAACCACTCGATTGACCCTGTCTCCCCCACACTCTCAGACAGTGCGTTCCAGATCCTAACCACTCGATTGACCCTGTCTCCACCACACTCTCAGACAGTGCGTTCCAGATCCTAACCACTCGATTGACCCTGTCTCCCCACACTCTCAGACAGTGCGTTCCAGATCCTAACCACTCGATTGACCCTGTCTCCCCACACTCTCAGACAGTGCGTTCCAGATCCTAACCACTCGATTGACCCTGTCTCCCCACACTCTCAGACAGTGCGTTCCAGATCCTAACCACTCGATTGACCCTGTCTCCACCACACTCTCAGACAGTGCGTTCCAGATCCTAACCACTCGATTGACCCTGTCTCCCCCACACTCTCAGACAGTGCGTTCCAGATCCTAACCACTCGATTGACCCTGTCTCCCCACACTCTCAGACAGTGCGTTCCAGATCCTAACCACTCGATTGACCCTGTCTCCCCCACACTCTCAGACAGTGCGTTCCAGATCCTAACCACTCGATTGACCCTGTCTCCCCCACACTCTCAGACAGTGCGTTCCAGATCCTAACCACTCGATTGACCCTGTCTCCCCACACTCTCAGACAGTGCGTTCCAGATCCTAACCACTCGATTGACCCTGTCTCCCCCACACTCTCAGACAGTGCGTTCCAGATCCTAACCACTCGATTGACCCTGTCTCCCCACACTCTCAGACAGTGCGTTCCAGATCCTAACCACTCGATTGACCCTGTCTCCCCACACTCTCAGACAGTGCGTTCCAGATCCTAACCACTCGATTGACCCTGTCTCCCCACACTCTCAGACAGTGCGTTCCAGATCCTAACCACTCGATTGACCCTGTCTCCACCACACTCTCAGACAGTGCGTTCCAGATCCTAACCACTCGATTGACCCTGTCTCCCCACACTCTCAGACAGTGCGTTCCAGATCCTAACCACTCGATTGACCCTGTCTCCCCACACTCTCAGACAGTGCGTTCCAGATCCTAACCACTCGATTGACCCTGTCTCCCCCACACTCTCAGACAGTGCGTTCCAGATCCTAACCACTCGATTGACCCTGTCTCCCCCACACTCTCAGACAGTGCGTTCCAGATCCTAACCACTCGATTGACCCTGTCTCCCCACACTCTCAGACAGTGCGTTCCAGATCCTAACCACTCGATTGACCCTGTCTCCCCCACACTCTCAGACAGTGCGTTCCAGATCCTAACCACTCGATTGACCCTGTCTCCCCCACACTCTCAGACAGTGCGTTCCAGATCCTAACCACTCGATTGACCCTGTCTCCCCCACACTCTCAGACAGTGCGTTCCAGATCCTAACCACTCGATTGACCCTGTCTCCCCACACTCTCAGACAGTGCGTTCCAGATCCTAACCACTCGATTGACCCTGTCTCCCCCACACTCTCAGACAGTGCGTTCCAGATCCTAACCACTCGATTGACCCTGTCTCCCCCACACTCTCAGACAGTGCGTTCCAGATCCTAACCACTCGATTGACCCTGTCTCCCCCACACTCTCAGACAGTGCGTTCCAGATCCTAACCACTCGATTGACCCTGTCTCCCCACACTCTCAGACAGTGCGTTCCAGATCCTAACCACTCGATTGACCCTGTCTCCCCACACTCTCAGACAGTGCGTTCCAGATCCTAACCACTCGATTGACCCTGTCTCCCCACACTCTCAGACAGTGCGTTCCAGATCCTAACCACTCGATTGACCCTGTCTCCCCACACTCTCAGACAGTGCGTTCCAGATCCTAACCACTCGATTGACCCTGTCTCCCCCACACTCTCAGACAGTGCGTTCCAGATCCTAACCACTCGATTGACCCTGTCTCCCCACACTCTCAGACAGTGCGTTCCAGATCCTAACCACTCGATTGACCCTGTCTCCCCCACACTCTCAGACAGTGCGTTCCAGATCCTAACCACTCGATTGACCCTGTCTCCACCACACTCTCAGACAGTGCGTTCCAGATCCTAACCACTCGATTGACCCTGTCTCCCCCACACTCTCAGACAGTGCGTTCCAGATCCTAACCACTCGATTGACCCTGTCTCCCCACACTCTCAGACAGTGCGTTCCAGATCCTAACCACTCGATTGACCCTGTCTCCCCACACTCTCAGACAGTGCGTTCCAGATCCTAACCACTCGATTGACCCTGTCTCCCCACACTCTCAGACAGTGCGTTCCAGATCCTAACCACTCGATTGACCCTGTCTCCCCACACTCTCAGACAGTGCGTTCCAGATCCTAACCACTCGATTGACCCTGTCTCCCCACACTCTCAGACAGTGCGTTCCAGATCCTAACCACTCGATTGACCCTGTCTCCACCACACTCTCAGACAGTGCGTTCCAGATCCTAACCACTCGATTGACCCTGTCTCCCCCACACTCTCAGACAGTGCGTTCCAGATCCTAACCACTCGATTGACCCTGTCTCCCCCACACTCTCAGACAGTGCGTTCCAGATCCTAACCACTCGATTGACCCTGTCTCCACCACACTCTCAGACAGTGCGTTCCAGATCCTAACCACTCGATTGACCCTGTCTCCACCACACTCTCAGACAGTGCGTTCCAGATCCTAACCACTCGATTGACCCTGTCTCCACCACACTCTCAGACAGTGCGTTCCAGATCCTAACCACTCGATTGACCCTGTCTCCACCACACTCTCAGACAGTGCGTTCCAGATCCTAACCACTCGATTGACCCTGTCTCCACCACACTCTCAGACAGTGCGTTCCAGATCCTAACCACTCGATTGACCCTGTCTCCCCACACTCTCAGACAGTGCGTTCCAGATCCTAACCACTCGATTGACCCTGTCTCCCCACACTCTCAGACAGTGCGTTCCAGATCCTAACCACTCGATTGACCCTGTCTCCCCACACTCTCAGACAGTGCGTTCCAGATCCTAACCACTCGATTGACCCTGTCTCCCCACACTCTCAGACAGTGCGTTCCAGATCCTAACCACTCGATTGACCCTGTCTCCACCACACTCTCAGACAGTGCGTTCCAGATCCTAACCACTCGATTGACCCTGTCTCCCCACACTCTCAGACAGTGCGTTCCAGATCCTAACCACTCGATTGACCCTGTCTCCCCCACACTCTCAGACAGTGCGTTCCAGATCCTAACCACTCGATTGACCCTGTCTCCCCCACACTCTCAGACAGTGCGTTCCAGATCCTAACCACTCGATTGACCCTGTCTCCCCCACACTCTCAGACAGTGCGTTCCAGATCCTAACCACTCGATTGACCCTGTCTCCCCACACTCTCAGACAGTGCGTTCCAGATCCTAACCACTCGATTGACCCTGTCTCCCCACACTCTCAGACAGTGCGTTCCAGATCCTAACCACTCGATTGACCCTGTCTCCACCACACTCTCAGACAGTGCGTTCCAGATCCTAACCACTCGATTGACCCTGTCTCCCCACACTCTCAGACAGTGCGTTCCAGATCCTAACCACTCGATTGACCCTGTCTCCCCCACACTCTCAGACAGTGCGTTCCAGATCCTAACCACTCGATTGACCCTGTCTCCCCACACTCTCAGACAGTGCGTTCCAGATCCTAACCACTCGATTGACCCTGTCTCCCCACACTCTCAGACAGTGCGTTCCAGATCCTAACCACTCGATTGACCCTGTCTCCCCACACTCTCAGACAGTGCGTTCCAGATCCTAACCACTCGATTGACCCTGTCTCCCCACACTCTCAGACAGTGCGTTCCAGATCCTAACCACTCGATTGACCCTGTCTCCCCACACTCTCAGACAGTGCGTTCCAGATCCTAACCACTCGATTGACCCTGTCTCCCCACACTCTCAGACAGTGCGTTCCAGATCCTAACCACTCGATTGACCCTGTCTCCCCACACTCTCAGACAGTGCGTTCCAGATCCTAACCACTCGATTGACCCTGTCTCCCCCACACTCTCAGACAGTGCGTTCCAGATCCTAACCACTCGATTGACCCTGTCTCCCCACACTCTCAGACAGTGCGTTCCAGATCCTAACCACTCGATTGACCCTGTCTCCCCACACTCTCAGACAGTGCGTTCCAGATCCTAACCACTCGATTGACCCTGTCTCCCCACACTCTCAGACAGTGCGTTCCAGATCCTAACCACTCGATTGACCCTGTCTCCCCACACTCTCAGACAGTGCGTTCCAGATCCTAACCACTCGATTGACCCTGTCTCCCCCACACTCTCAGACAGTGCGTTCCAGATCCTAACCACTCGATTGACCCTGTCTCCCCACACTCTCAGACAGTGCGTTCCAGATCCTAACCACTCGATTGACCCTGTCTCCCCCACACTCTCAGACAGTGCGTTCCAGATCCTAACCACTCGATTGACCCTGTCTCCACCACACTCTCAGACAGTGCGTTCCAGATCCTAACCACTCGATTGACCCTGTCTCCCCACACTCTCAGACAGTGCGTTCCAGATCCTAACCACTCGATTGACCCTGTCTCCCCCACACTCTCAGACAGTGCGTTCCAGATCCTAACCACTCGATTGACCCTGTCTCCCCACACTCTCAGACAGTGCGTTCCAGATCCTAACCACTCGATTGACCCTGTCTCCACCACACTCTCAGACAGTGCGTTCCAGATCCTAACCACTCGATTGACCCTGTCTCCCCCACACTCTCAGACAGTGCGTTCCAGATCCTAACCACTCGATTGACCCTGTCTCCCCACACTCTCAGACAGTGCGTTCCAGATCCTAACCACTCGATTGACCCTGTCTCCCCACACTCTCAGACAGTGCGTTCCAGATCCTAACCACTCGATTGACCCTGTCTCCCCCACACTCTCAGACAGTGCGTTCCAGATCCTAACCACTCGATTGACCCTGTCTCCCCACACTCTCAGACAGTGCGTTCCAGATCCTAACCACTCGATTGACCCTGTCTCCCCACACTCTCAGACAGTGCGTTCCAGATCCTAACCACTCGATTGACCCTGTCTCCCCACACTCTCAGACAGTGCGTTCCAGATCCTAACCACTCGATTGACCCTGTCTCCCCACACTCTCAGACAGTGCGTTCCAGATCCTAACCACTCGATTGACCTGTCTCCCCACACTCTCAGACAGTGCGTTCCAGATCCTAACCACTCGATTGACCCTGTCTCCCCCACACTCTCAGACAGTGCGTTCCAGATCCTAACCACTCGATTGACCCTGTCTCCCCACACTCTCAGACAGTGCGTTCCAGATCCTAACCACTCGATTGACCCTGTCTCCCCACACTCTCAGACAGTGCGTTCCAGATCCTAACCACTCGATTGACCCTGTCTCCCCACACTCTCAGACAGTGCGTTCCAGATCCTAACCACTCGATTGACCCTGTCTCCCCCACACTCTCAGACAGTGCGTTCCAGATCCTAACCACTCGATTGACCCTGTCTCCCCACACTCTCAGACAGTGCGTTCCAGATCCTAACCACTCGATTGACCCTGTCTCCCCCACACTCTCAGACAGTGCGTTCCAGATCCTAACCACTCGATTGACCCTGTCTCCCCACACTCTCAGACAGTGCGTTCCAGATCCTAACCACTCGATTGACCCTGTCTCCCCACACTCTCAGACAGTGCGTTCCAGATCCTAACCACTCGATTGACCCTGTCTCCCCCACACTCTCAGACAGTGCGTTCCAGATCCTAACCACTCGATTGACCCTGTCTCCACCACACTCTCAGACAGTGCGTTCCAGATCCTAACCACTCGATTGACCCTGTCTCCCCACACTCTCAGACAGTGCGTTCCAGATCCTAACCACTCGATTGACCCTGTCTCCCCCACACTCTCAGACAGTGCGTTCCAGATCCTAACCACTCGATTGACCCTGTCTCCCCACACTCTCAGACAGTGCGTTCCAGATCCTAACCACTCGATTGACCCTGTCTCCCCACACTCTCAGACAGTGCGTTCCAGATCCTAACCACTCGATTGACCCTGTCTCCCCACACTCTCAGACAGTGCGTTCCAGATCCTAACCACTCGATTGACCCTGTCTCCCCACACTCTCAGACAGTGCGTTCCAGATCCTAACCACTCGATTGACCCTGTCTCCCCCACACTCTCAGACAGTGCGTTCCAGATCCTAACCACTCGATTGACCCTGTCTCCCCACACTCTCAGACAGTGCGTTCCAGATCCTAACCACTCGATTGACCCTGTCTCCCCACACTCTCAGACAGTGCGTTCCAGATCCTAACCACTCGATTGACCCTGTCTCCCCACACTCTCAGACAGTGCGTTCCAGATCCTAACCACTCGATTGACCCTGTCTCCCCCACACTCTCAGACAGTGCGTTCCAGATCCTAACCACTCGATTGACCCTGTCTCCACCACACTCTCAGACAGTGCGTTCCAGATCCTAACCACTCGATTGACCCTGTCTCCCCCACACTCTCAGACAGTGCGTTCCAGATCCTAACCACTCGATTGACCCTGTCTCCCCACACTCTCAGACAGTGCGTTCCAGATCCTAACCACTCGATTGACCCTGTCTCCCCACACTCTCAGACAGTGCGTTCCAGATCCTAACCACTCGATTGACCCTGTCTCCCCCACACTCTCAGACAGTGCGTTCCAGATCCTAACCACTCGATTGACCCTGTCTCCCCACACTCTCAGACAGTGCGTTCCAGATCCTAACCACTCGATTGACCCTGTCTCCACCACACTCTCAGACAGTGCGTTCCAGATCCTAACCACTCGATTGACCCTGTCTCCCCACACTCTCAGACAGTGCGTTCCAGATCCTAACCACTCGATTGACCCTGTCTCCACCACACTCTCAGACAGTGCGTTCCAGATCCTAACCACTCGATTGACCCTGTCTCCACCACACTCTCAGACAGTGCGTTCCAGATCCTAACCACTCGATTGACCCTGTCTCCCCACACTCTCAGACAGTGCGTTCCAGATCCTAACCACTCGATTGACCCTGTCTCCCCACACTCTCAGACAGTGCGTTCCAGATCCTAACCACTCGATTGACCCTGTCTCCCCCACACTCTCAGACAGTGCGTTCCAGATCCTAACCACTCGATTGACCCTGTCTCCCCACACTCTCAGACAGTGCGTTCCAGATCCTAACCACTCGATTGACCCTGTCTCCACCACACTCTCAGACAGTGCGTTCCAGATCCTAACCACTCGATTGACCCTGTCTCCACCACACTCTCAGACAGTGCGTTCCAGATCCTAACCACTCGATTGACCCTGTCTCCCCACACTCTCAGACAGTGCGTTCCAGATCCTAACCACTCGATTGACCCTGTCTCCCCCACACTCTCAGACAGTGCGTTCCAGATCCTAACCACTCGATTGACCCTGTCTCCACCACACTCTCAGACAGTGCGTTCCAGATCCTAACCACTCGATTGACCCTGTCTCCCCACACTCTCAGACAGTGCGTTCCAGATCCTAACCACTCGATTGACCCTGTCTCCCCCACACTCTCAGACAGTGCGTTCCAGATCCTAACCACTCGATTGACCCTGTCTCCCCACACTCTCAGACAGTGCGTTCCAGATCCTAACCACTCGATTGACCCTGTCTCCCCACACTCTCAGACAGTGCGTTCCAGATCCTAACCACTCGATTGACCCTGTCTCCCCACACTCTCAGACAGTGCGTTCCAGATCCTAACCACTCGATTGACCCTGTCTCCCCACACTCTCAGACAGTGCGTTCCAGATCCTAACCACTCGATTGACCCTGTCTCCCCACACTCTCAGACAGTGCGTTCCAGATCCTAACCACTCGATTGACCCTGTCTCCCCACACTCTCAGACAGTGCGTTCCAGATCCTAACCACTCGATTGACCCTGTCTCCCCCACACTCTCAGACAGTGCGTTCCAGATCCTAACCACTCGATTGACCCTGTCTCCCCACACTCTCAGACAGTGCGTTCCAGATCCTAACCACTCGATTGACCCTGTCTCCCCCACACTCTCAGACAGTGCGTTCCAGATCCTAACCACTCGATTGACCCTGTCTCCCCACACTCTCAGACAGTGCGTTCCAGATCCTAACCACTCGATTGACCCTGTCTCCCCACACTCTCAGACAGTGCGTTCCAGATCCTAACCACTCGATTGACCCTGTCTCCCCACACTCTCAGACAGTGCGTTCCAGATCCTAACCACTCGATTGACCCTGTCTCCCCACACTCTCAGACAGTGCGTTCCAGATCCTAACCACTCGATTGACCCTGTCTCCCCACACTCTCAGACAGTGCGTTCCAGATCCTAACCACTCGATTGACCCTGTCTCCCCACACTCTCAGACAGTGCGTTCCAGATCCTAACCACTCGATTGACCCTGTCTCCACCACACTCTCAGACAGTGCGTTCCAGATCCTAACCACTCGATTGACCCTGTCTCCCCACACTCTCAGACAGTGCGTTCCAGATCCTAACCACTCGATTGACCCTGTCTCCACCACACTCTCAGACAGTGCGTTCCAGATCCTAACCACTCGATTGACCCTGTCTCCCCACACTCTCAGACAGTGCGTTCCAGATCCTAACCACTCGATTGACCCTGTCTCCCCCACACTCTCAGACAGTGCGTTCCAGATCCTAACCACTCGATTGACCCTGTCTCCCCACTCTCAGACAGTGCGTTCCAGATCCTAACCACTCGATTGACCCTGTCTCCCCACACTCTCAGACAGTGCGTTCCAGATCCTAACCACTCGATTGACCCTGTCTCCCCACACTCTCAGACAGTGCGTTCCAGATCCTAACCACTCGATTGACCCTGTCTCCCCACACTCTCAGACAGTGCGTTCCAGATCCTAACCACTCGATTGACCCTGTCTCCCCACACTCTCAGACAGTGCGTTCCAGATCCTAACCACTCGATTGACCCTGTCTCCCCCACACTCTCAGACAGTGCGTTCCAGATCCTAACCACTCGATTGACCCTGTCTCCCCACACTCTCAGACAGTGCGTTCCAGATCCTAACCACTCGATTGACCCTGTCTCCCCACACTCTCAGACAGTGCGTTCCAGATCCTAACCACTCGATTGACCCTGTCTCCCCACACTCTCAGACAGTGCGTTCCAGATCCTAACCACTCGATTGACCCTGTCTCCCCACACTCTCAGACAGTGCGTTCCAGATCCTAACCACTCGATTGACCCTGTCTCCACCACACTCTCAGACAGTGCGTTCCAGATCCTAACCACTCGATTGACCCTGTCTCCCCACACTCTCAGACAGTGCGTTCCAGATCCTAACCACTCGATTGACCCTGTCTCCCCCACACTCTCAGACAGTGCGTTCCAGATCCTAACCACTCGATTGACCCTGTCTCCACCACACTCTCAGACAGTGCGTTCCAGATCCTAACCACTCGATTGACCCTGTCTCCCCACACTCTCAGACAGTGCGTTCCAGATCCTAACCACTCGATTGACCCTGTCTCCCCACACTCTCAGACAGTGCGTTCCAGATCCTAACCACTCGATTGACCCTGTCTCCCCCACACTCTCAGACAGTGCGTTCCAGATCCTAACCACTCGATTGACCCTGTCTCCCCACACTCTCAGACAGTGCGTTCCAGATCCTAACCACTCGATTGACCCTGTCTCCCCACACTCTCAGACAGTGCGTTCCAGATCCTAACCACTCGATTGACCCTGTCTCCCCACACTCTCAGACAGTGCGTTCCAGATCCTAACCACTCGATTGACCCTGTCTCCCCACACTCTCAGACAGTGCGTTCCAGATCCTAACCACTCGATTGACCCTGTCTCCACCACACTCTCAGACAGTGCGTTCCAGATCCTAACCACTCGATTGACCCTGTCTCCCCCACACTCTCAGACAGTGCGTTCCAGATCCTAACCACTCGATTGACCCTGTCTCCCCACACTCTCAGACAGTGCGTTCCAGATCCTAACCACTCGATTGACCCTGTCTCCCCACACTCTCAGACAGTGCGTTCCAGATCCTAACCACTCGATTGACCCTGTCTCCCCACACTCTCAGACAGTGCGTTCCAGATCCTAACCACTCGATTGACCCTGTCTCCCCCACACTCTCAGACAGTGCGTTCCAGATCCTAACCACTCGATTGACCCTGTCTCCCCCACACTCTCAGACAGTGCGTTCCAGATCCTAACCACTCGATTGACCCTGTCTCCACCACACTCTCAGACAGTGCGTTCCAGATCCTAACCACTCGATTGACCCTGTCTCCCCACACTCTCAGACAGTGCGTTCCAGATCCTAACCACTCGATTGACCCTGTCTCCCCCACACTCTCAGACAGTGCGTTCCAGATCCTAACCACTCGATTGACCCTGTCTCCCCACACTCTCAGACAGTGCGTTCCAGATCCTAACCACTCGATTGACCCTGTCTCCCCACACTCTCAGACAGTGCGTTCCAGATCCTAACCACTCGATTGACCCTGTCTCCCCACACTCTCAGACAGTGCGTTCCAGATCCTAACCACTCGATTGACCCTGTCTCCCCACACTCTCAGACAGTGCGTTCCAGATCCTAACCACTCGATTGACCCTGTCTCCACCACACTCTCAGACAGTGCGTTCCAGATCCTAACCACTCGATTGACCCTGTCTCCACCACACTCTCAGACAGTGCGTTCCAGATCCTAACCACTCGATTGACCCTGTCTCCCCACACTCTCAGACAGTGCGTTCCAGATCCTAACCACTCGATTGACCCTGTCTCCCCCACACTCTCAGACAGTGCGTTCCAGATCCTAACCACTCGATTGACCCTGTCTCCCCACACTCTCAGACAGTGCGTTCCAGATCCTAACCACTCGATTGACCCTGTCTCCCCACACTCTCAGACAGTGCGTTCCAGATCCTAACCACTCGATTGACCCTGTCTCCCCCACACTCTCAGACAGTGCGTTCCAGATCCTAACCACTCGATTGACCCTGTCTCCCCACACTCTCAGACAGTGCGTTCCAGATCCTAACCACTCGATTGACCCTGTCTCCCCACACTCTCAGACAGTGCGTTCCAGATCCTAACCACTCGATTGACCCTGTCTCCCCCACACTCTCAGACAGTGCGTTCCAGATCCTAACCACTCGATTGACCCTGTCTCCCCACACTCTCAGACAGTGCGTTCCAGATCCTAACCACTCGATTGACCCTGTCTCCCCACACTCTCAGACAGTGCGTTCCAGATCCTAACCACTCGATTGACCCTGTCTCCCCACACTCTCAGACAGTGCGTTCCAGATCCTAACCACTCGATTGACCCTGTCTCCCCACACTCTCAGACAGTGCGTTCCAGATCCTAACCACTCGATTGACCCTGTCTCCCCACACTCTCAGACAGTGCGTTCCAGATCCTAACCACTCGATTGACCCTGTCTCCCCACACTCTCAGACAGTGCGTTCCAGATCCTAACCACTCGATTGACCCTGTCTCCCCACACTCTCAGACAGTGCGTTCCAGATCCTAACCACTCGATTGACCCTGTCTCCACCACACTCTCAGACAGTGCGTTCCAGATCCTAACCACTCGATTGACCCTGTCTCCCCACACTCTCAGACAGTGCGTTCCAGATCCTAACCACTCGATTGACCCTGTCTCCCCACACTCTCAGACAGTGCGTTCCAGATCCTAACCACTCGATTGACCCTGTCTCCCCACACTCTCAGACAGTGCGTTCCAGATCCTAACCACTCGATTGACCCTGTCTCCACCACACTCTCAGACAGTGCGTTCCAGATCCTAACCACTCGATTGACCCTGTCTCCCCACACTCTCAGACAGTGCGTTCCAGATCCTAACCACTCGATTGACCCTGTCTCCCCACACTCTCAGACAGTGCGTTCCAGATCCTAACCACTCGATTGACCCTGTCTCCCCCACACTCTCAGACAGTGCGTTCCAGATCCTAACCACTCGATTGACCCTGTCTCCCCCACACTCTCAGACAGTGCGTTCCAGATCCTAACCACTCGATTGACCCTGTCTCCCCCACACTCTCAGACAGTGCGTTCCAGATCCTAACCACTCGATTGACCCTGTCTCCCCCACACTCTCAGACAGTGCGTTCCAGATCCTAACCACTCGATTGACCCTGTCTCCACCACACTCTCAGACAGTGCGTTCCAGATCCTAACCACTCGATTGACCCTGTCTCCCCACACTCTCAGACAGTGCGTTCCAGATCCTAACCACTCGATTGACCCTGTCTCCCCCACACTCTCAGACAGTGCGTTCCAGATCCTAACCACTCGATTGACCCTGTCTCCCCCACACTCTCAGACAGTGCGTTCCAGATCCTAACCACTCGATTGACCCTGTCTCCCCACACTCTCAGACAGTGCGTTCCAGATCCTAACCACTCGATTGACCCTGTCTCCCCCACACTCTCAGACAGTGCGTTCCAGATCCTAACCACTCGATTGACCCTGTCTCCACCACACTCTCAGACAGTGCGTTCCAGATCCTAACCACTCGATTGACCCTGTCTCCCCACACTCTCAGACAGTGCGTTCCAGATCCTAACCACTCGATTGACCCTGTCTCCCCCACACTCTCAGACAGTGCGTTCCAGATCCTAACCACTCGATTGACCCTGTCTCCACCACACTCTCAGACAGTGCGTTCCAGATCCTAACCACTCGATTGACCCTGTCTCCCCACACTCTCAGACAGTGCGTTCCAGATCCTAACCACTCGATTGACCCTGTCTCCCCACACTCTCAGACAGTGCGTTCCAGATCCTAACCACTCGATTGACCCTGTCTCCCCACACTCTCAGACAGTGCGTTCCAGATCCTAACCACTCGATTGACCCTGTCTCCACCACACTCTCAGACAGTGCGTTCCAGATCCTAACCACTCGATTGACCCTGTCTCCCCCACACTCTCAGACAGTGCGTTCCAGATCCTAACCACTCGATTGACCCTGTCTCCCCACACTCTCAGACAGTGCGTTCCAGATCCTAACCACTCGATTGACCCTGTCTCCCCACACTCTCAGACAGTGCGTTCCAGATCCTAACCACTCGATTGACCCTGTCTCCCCACACTCTCAGACAGTGCGTTCCAGATCCTAACCACTCGATTGACCCTGTCTCCACCACACTCTCAGACAGTGCGTTCCAGATCCTAACCACTCGATTGACCCTGTCTCCCCACACTCTCAGACAGTGCGTTCCAGATCCTAACCACTCGATTGACCCTGTCTCCCCCACACTCTCAGACAGTGCGTTCCAGATCCTAACCACTCGATTGACCCTGTCTCCCCACACTCTCAGACAGTGCGTTCCAGATCCTAACCACTCGATTGACCCTGTCTCCCCCACACTCTCAGACAGTGCGTTCCAGATCCTAACCACTCGATTGACCCTGTCTCCCACCACACTCTCAGACAGTGCGTTCCAGATCCTAACCACTCGATTGACCCTGTCTCCCCACACTCTCAGACAGTGCGTTCCAGATCCTAACCACTCGATTGACCCTGTCTCCCCACACTCTCAGACAGTGCGTTCCAGATCCTAACCACTCGATTGACCCTGTCTCCCCACACTCTCAGACAGTGCGTTCCAGATCCTAACCACTCGATTGACCCTGTCTCCCCACACTCTCAGACAGTGCGTTCCAGATCCTAACCACTCGATTGACCCTGTCTCCCCACACTCTCAGACAGTGCGTTCCAGATCCTAACCACTCGATTGACCCTGTCTCCCCACACTCTCAGACAGTGCGTTCCAGATCCTAACCACTCGATTGACCCTGTCTCCCCCACACTCTCAGACAGTGCGTTCCAGATCCTAACCACTCGATTGACCCTGTCTCCCCACACTCTCAGACAGTGCGTTCCAGATCCTAACCACTCGATTGACCCTGTCTCCCCCACACTCTCAGACAGTGCGTTCCAGATCCTAACCACTCGATTGACCCTGTCTCCCCCACACTCTCAGACAGTGCGTTCCAGATCCTAACCACTCGATTGACCCTGTCTCCCCACACTCTCAGACAGTGCGTTCCAGATCCTAACCACTCGATTGACCCTGTCTCCCCCACACTCTCAGACAGTGCGTTCCAGATCCTAACCACTCGATTGACCCTGTCTCCCCCACACTCTCAGACAGTGCGTTCCAGATCCTAACCACTCGATTGACCCTGTCTCCACCACACTCTCAGACAGTGCGTTCCAGATCCTAACCACTCGATTGACCCTGTCTCCACCACACTCTCAGACAGTGCGTTCCAGATCCTAACCACTCGATTGACCCTGTCTCCACCACACTCTCAGACAGTGCGTTCCAGATCCTAACCACTCGATTGACCCTGTCTCCCCACACTCTCAGACAGTGCGTTCCAGATCCTAACCACTCGATTGACCCTGTCTCCACCACACTCTCAGACAGTGCGTTCCAGATCCTAACCACTCGATTGACCCTGTCTCCACCACACTCTCAGACAGTGCGTTCCAGATCCTAACCACTCGATTGACCCTGTCTCCACCACACTCTCAGACAGTGCGTTCCAGATCCTAACCACTCGATTGACCCTGTCTCCACCACACTCTCAGACAGTGCGTTCCAGATCCTAACCACTCGATTGACCCTGTCTCCCCACACTCTCAGACAGTGCGTTCCAGATCCTAACCACTCGATTGACCCTGTCTCCCCACACTCTCAGACAGTGCGTTCCAGATCCTAACCACTCGATTGACCCTGTCTCCCCACACTCTCAGACAGTGCGTTCCAGATCCTAACCACTCGATTGACCCTGTCTCCCCACACTCTCAGACAGTGCGTTCCAGATCCTAACCACTCGATTGACCCTGTCTCCCCACACTCTCAGACAGTGCGTTCCAGATCCTAACCACTCGATTGACCCTGTCTCCCCACACTCTCAGACAGTGCGTTCCAGATCCTAACCACTCGATTGACCCTGTCTCCCCACACTCTCAGACAGTGCGTTCCAGATCCTAACCACTCGATTGACCCTGTCTCCCCCACACTCTCAGACAGTGCGTTCCAGATCCTAACCACTCGATTGACCCTGTCTCCACCACACTCTCAGACAGTGCGTTCCAGATCCTAACCACTCGATTGACCCTGTCTCCCCCACACTCTCAGACAGTGCGTTCCAGATCCTAACCACTCGATTGACCCTGTCTCCACCACACTCTCAGACAGTGCGTTCCAGATCCTAACCACTCGATTGACCCTGTCTCCCCACACTCTCAGACAGTGCGTTCCAGATCCTAACCACTCGATTGACCCTGTCTCCCCCACACTCTCAGACAGTGCGTTCCAGATCCTAACCACTCGATTGACCCTGTCTCCCCCACACTCTCAGACAGTGCGTTCCAGATCCTAACCACTCGATTGACCCTGTCTCCCCACACTCTCAGACAGTGCGTTCCAGATCCTAACCACTCGATTGACCCTGTCTCCCCACACTCTCAGACAGTGCGTTCCAGATCCTAACCACTCGATTGACCCTGTCTCCACCACACTCTCAGACAGTGCGTTCCAGATCCTAACCACTCGATTGACCCTGTCTCCCCACACTCTCAGACAGTGCGTTCCAGATCCTAACCACTCGATTGACCCTGTCTCCCCCACACTCTCAGACAGTGCGTTCCAGATCCTAACCACTCGATTGACCCTGTCTCCCCACACTCTCAGACAGTGCGTTCCAGATCCTAACCACTCGATTGACCCTGTATCCACCACACTCTCAGACAGTGCGTTCCAGATCCTAACCACTCGATTGACCCTGTCTCCCACACTCCCAGACAGCGCCTTCCAGATCCTAACCACTCGAATGACCCTGTCTCCCCCACACTCTCAGACAGTGCGTTCCAGATCCTAACCACTCGATTGACCCTGTCTCCCCCACACTCTCAGACAGTGCGTTCCAGATCCTAACCACTCGATTGACCCTGTCTCCCCACACTCTCAGACAGTGCGTTCCAGATCCTAACGACTCGATTGACCCTGTCTCCACCACACTCTCAGACAGTGCGTTCCAGATCCTAACCACTCGATTGACCCTGTCTCCCCCACACTCTCAGACAGTGCGTTCCAGATCCTAACCACTCGATTGACCCTGTCTCCCCCACACTCTCAGACAGTGCGTTCCAGATCCTAACCACTCGATTGACCCTGTCTCCCCCACACTCTCAGACAGTGCGTTCCAGATCCTAACCACTCGATTGACCCTGTCTCCCCCACACTCTCAGACAGTGCGTTCCAGATCCTAACCACTCGATTGACCCTGTCTCCCCACACTCTCAGACAGTGCGTTCCAGATCCTAACCACTCGATTGACCCTGTCTCCCCACACTCTCAGACAGTGCGTTCCAGATCCTAACCACTCGATTGACCCTGTCTCCCCCACACTCTCAGACAGTGCGTTCCAGATCCTAACCACTCGATTGACCCTGTCTCCCCACACTCTCAGACAGTGCGTTCCAGATCCTAACCACTCGATTGACCCTGTCTCCCCCACACTCTCAGACAGTGCGTTCCAGATCCTAACCACTCGATTGACCCTGTCTCCCCACACTCTCAGACAGTGCGTTCCAGATCCTAACCACTCGATTGACCCTGTCTCCCCACACTCTCAGACAGTGCGTTCCAGATCCTAACCACTCGATTGACCCTGTCTCCCCACACTCTCAGACAGTGCGTTCCAGATCCTAACCACTCGATTGACCCTGTCTCCCCACACTCTCAGACAGTGCGTTCCAGATCCTAACCACTCGATTGACCCTGTCTCCCCACACTCTCAGACAGTGCGTTCCAGATCCTAACCACTCGATTGACCCTGTCTCCACCACACTCTCAGACAGTGCGTTCCAGATCCTAACCACTCGATTGACCCTGTCTCCCCACACTCTCAGACAGTGCGTTCCAGATCCTAACCACTCGATTGACCCTGTCTCCCCCACACTCTCAGACAGTGCGTTCCAGATCCTAACCACTCGATTGACCCTGTCTCCCCACACTCTCAGACAGTGCGTTCCAGATCCTAACCACTCGATTGACCCTGTCTCCCCCACACTCTCAGACAGTGCGTTCCAGATCCTAACCACTCGATTGACCCTGTCTCCCCCACACTCTCAGACAGTGCGTTCCAGATCCTAACCACTCGATTGACCCTGTCTCCACCACACTCTCAGACAGTGCGTTCCAGATCCTAACCACTCGATTGACCCTGTCTCCCCACACTCTCAGACAGTGCGTTCCAGATCCTAACCACTCGATTGACCCTGTCTCCCCCACACTCTCAGACAGTGCGTTCCAGATCCTAACCACTCGATTGACCCTGTCTCCCCACACTCTCAGACAGTGCGTTCCAGATCCTAACCACTCGATTGACCCTGTCTCCCCCACACTCTCAGACAGTGCGTTCCAGATCCTAACCACTCGATTGACCCTGTCTCCCCCACACTCTCAGACAGTGCGTTCCAGATCCTAACCACTCGATTGACCCTGTCTCCCCACACTCTCAGACAGTGCGTTCCAGATCCTAACCACTCGATTGACCCTGTCTCCCCACACTCTCAGACAGTGCGTTCCAGATCCTAACCACTCGATTGACCCTGTCTCCCCCACACTCTCAGACAGTGCGTTCCAGATCCTAACCACTCGATTGACCCTGTCTCCCCACACTCTCAGACAGTGCGTTCCAGATCCTAACCACTCGATTGACCCTGTCTCCCCCACACTCTCAGACAGTGCGTTCCAGATCCTAACCACTCGATTGACCCTGTCTCCCCACACTCTCAGACAGTGCGTTCCAGATCCTAACCACTCGATTGACCCTGTCTCCCCACACTCTCAGACAGTGCGTTCCAGATCCTAACCACTCGATTGACCCTGTCTCCCCCACACTCTCAGACAGTGCGTTCCAGATCCTAACCACTCGATTGACCCTGTCTCCCCACACTCTCAGACAGTGCGTTCCAGATCCTAACCACTCGATTGACCCTGTCTCCCCACACTCTCAGACAGTGCGTTCCAGATCCTAACCACTCGATTGACCCTGTCTCCCCACACTCTCAGACAGTGCGTTCCAGATCCTAACCACTCGATTGACCCTGTCTCCCCCACACTCTCAGACAGTGCGTTCCAGATCCTAACCACTCGATTGACCCTGTCTCCACCACACTCTCAGACAGTGCGTTCCAGATCCTAACCACTCGATTGACCCTGTCTCCACCACACTCTCAGACAGTGCGTTCCAGATCCTAACCACTCGATTGACCCTGTCTCCCCACACTCTCAGACAGTGCGTTCCAGATCCTAACCACTCGATTGACCCTGTCTCCCCCACACTCTCAGACAGTGCGTTCCAGATCCTAACCACTCGATTGACCCTGTCTCCCCACACTCTCAGACAGTGCGTTCCAGATCCTAACCACTCGATTGACCCTGTCTCCCCCACACTCTCAGACAGTGCGTTCCAGATCCTAACCACTCGATTGACCCTGTCTCCCCACACTCTCAGACAGTGCGTTCCAGATCCTAACCACTCGATTGACCCTGTCTCCCCACACTCTCAGACAGTGCGTTCCAGATCCTAACCACTCGATTGACCCTGTCTCCCCCACACTCTCAGACAGTGCGTTCCAGATCCTAACCACTCGATTGACCCTGTCTCCCCACACTCTCAGACAGTGCGTTCCAGATCCTAACCACTCGATTGACCCTGTCTCCCCCACACTCTCAGACAGTGCGTTCCAGATCCTAACCACTCGATTGACCCTGTCTCCCCACACTCTCAGACAGTGCGTTCCAGATCCTAACCACTCGATTGACCCTGTCTCCCCACACTCTCAGACAGTGCGTTCCAGATCCTAACCACTCGATTGACCCTGTCTCCCCACACTCTCAGACAGTGCGTTCCAGATCCTAACCACTCGATTGACCCTGTCTCCCCACACTCTCAGACAGTGCGTTCCAGATCCTAACCACTCGATTGACCCTGTCTCCCCCACACTCTCAGACAGTGCGTTCCAGATCCTAACCACTCGATTGACCCTGTCTCCCCACACTCTCAGACAGTGCGTTCCAGATCCTAACCACTCGATTGACCCTGTCTCCCCACACTCTCAGACAGTGCGTTCCAGATCCTAACCACTCGATTGACCCTGTCTCCCCACACTCTCAGACAGTGCGTTCCAGATCCTAACCACTCGATTGACCCTGTCTCCCCACACTCTCAGACAGTGCGTTCCAGATCCTAACCACTCGATTGACCCTGTCTCCCCACACTCTCAGACAGTGCGTTCCAGATCCTAACCACTCGATTGACCCTGTCTCCCCACACTCTCAGACAGTGCGTTCCAGATCCTAACCACTCGATTGACCCTGTCTCCCCACACTCTCAGACAGTGCGTTCCAGATCCTAACCACTCGATTGACCCTGTCTCCCCCACACTCTCAGACAGTGCGTTCCAGATCCTAACCACTCGATTGACCCTGTCTCCCCACACTCTCAGACAGTGCGTTCCAGATCCTAACCACTCGATTGACCCTGTCTCCACCACACTCTCAGACAGTGCGTTCCAGATCCTAACCACTCGATTGACCCTGTCTCCCCACACTCTCAGACAGTGCGTTCCAGATCCTAACCACTCGATTGACCCTGTCTCCCCACACTCTCAGACAGTGCGTTCCAGATCCTAACCACTCGATTGACCCTGTCTCCCCACACTCTCAGACAGTGCGTTCCAGATCCTAACCACTCGATTGACCCTGTCTCCCCACACTCTCAGACAGTGCGTTCCAGATCCTAACCACTCGATTGACCCTGTCTCCACCACACTCTCAGACAGTGCGTTCCAGATCCTAACCACTCGATTGACCCTGTCTCCCCACACTCTCAGACAGTGCGTTCCAGATCCTAACCACTCGATTGACCCTGTCTCCCCCACACTCTCAGACAGTGCGTTCCAGATCCTAACCACTCGATTGACCCTGTCTCCCACACTCTCAGACAGTGCGTTCCAGATCCTAACCACTCGATTGACCCTGTCTCCCCACACTCTCAGACAGTGCGTTCCAGATCCTAACCACTCGATTGACCCTGTCTCCCCACACTCTCAGACAGTGCGTTCCAGATCCTAACCACTCGATTGACCCTGTCTCCCCACACTCTCAGACAGTGCGTTCCAGATCCTAACCACTCGATTGACCCTGTCTCCCCACACTCTCAGACAGTGCGTTCCAGATCCTAACCACTCGATTGACCCTGTCTCCACCACACTCTCAGACAGTGCGTTCCAGATCCTAACCACTCGATTGACCCTGTCTCCCCACACTCTCAGACAGTGCGTTCCAGATCCTAACCACTCGATTGACCCTGTCTCCCCACACTCTCAGACAGTGCGTTCCAGATCCTAACCACTCGATTGACCCTGTCTCCCCACACTCTCAGACAGTGCGTTCCAGATCCTAACCACTCGATTGACCCTGTCTCCCCCACACTCTCAGACAGTGCGTTCCAGATCCTAACCACTCGATTGACCCTGTCTCCACCACACTCTCAGACAGTGCGTTCCAGATCCTAACCACTCGATTGACCCTGTCTCCCCACACTCTCAGACAGTGCGTTCCAGATCCTAACCACTCGATTGACCCTGTCTCCCCACACTCTCAGACAGTGCGTTCCAGATCCTAACCACTCGATTGACCCTGTCTCCCCACACTCTCAGACAGTGCGTTCCAGATCCTAACCACTCGATTGACCCTGTCTCCCCCACACTCTCAGACAGTGCGTTCCAGATCCTAACCACTCGATTGACCCTGTCTCCCCCACACTCTCAGACAGTGCGTTCCAGATCCTAACCACTCGATTGACCCTGTCTCCCCACACTCTCAGACAGTGCGTTCCAGATCCTAACCACTCGATTGACCCTGTCTCCCCACACTCTCAGACAGTGCGTTCCAGATCCTAACCACTCGATTGACCCTGTCTCCCCCACACTCTCAGACAGTGCGTTCCAGATCCTAACCACTCGATTGACCCTGTCTCCACCACACTCTCAGACAGTGCGTTCCAGATCCTAACCACTCGATTGACCCTGTCTCCCCACACTCTCAGACAGTGCGTTCCAGATCCTAACCACTCGATTGACCCTGTCTCCCCACACTCTCAGACAGTGCGTTCCAGATCCTAACCACTCGATTGACCCTGTCTCCCCACACTCTCAGACAGTGCGTTCCAGATCCTAACCACTCGATTGACCCTGTCTCCCCACACTCTCAGACAGTGCGTTCCAGATCCTAACCACTCGATTGACCCTGTCTCCCCACACTCTCAGACAGTGCGTTCCAGATCCTAACCACTCGATTGACCCTGTCTCCCCCACACTCTCAGACAGTGCGTTCCAGATCCTAACCACTCGATTGACCCTGTCTCCCCCACACTCTCAGACAGTGCGTTCCAGATCCTAACCACTCGATTGACCCTGTCTCCCCCACACTCTCAGACAGTGCGTTCCAGATCCTAACCACTCGATTGACCCTGTCTCCCCACACTCTCAGACAGTGCGTTCCAGATCCTAACCACTCGATTGACCCTGTCTCCCCCACACTCTCAGACAGTGCGTTCCAGATCCTAACCACTCGATTGACCCTGTCTCCACCACACTCTCAGACAGTGCGTTCCAGATCCTAACCACTCGATTGACCCTGTCTCCCCCACACTCTCAGACAGTGCGTTCCAGATCCTAACCACTCGATTGACCCTGTCTCCCCACACTCTCAGACAGTGCGTTCCAGATCCTAACCACTCGATTGACCCTGTCTCCCCACACTCTCAGACAGTGCGTTCCAGATCCTAACCACTCGATTGACCCTGTCTCCCCACACTCTCAGACAGTGCGTTCCAGATCCTAACCACTCGATTGACCCTGTCTCCCCACACTCTCAGACAGTGCGTTCCAGATCCTAACCACTCGATTGACCCTGTCTCCCCCACACTCTCAGACAGTGCGTTCCAGATCCTAACCACTCGATTGACCCTGTCTCCCCCACACTCTCAGACAGTGCGTTCCAGATCCTAACCACTCGATTGACCCTGTCTCCACCACACTCTCAGACAGTGCGTTCCAGATCCTAACCACTCGATTGACCCTGTCTCCCCACACTCTCAGACAGTGCGTTCCAGATCCTAACCACTCGATTGACCCTGTCTCCCCCACACTCTCAGACAGTGCGTTCCAGATCCTAACCACTCGATTGACCCTGTCTCCCCACACTCTCAGACAGTGCGTTCCAGATCCTAACCACTCGATTGACCCTGTCTCCCCACACTCTCAGACAGTGCGTTCCAGATCCTAACCACTCGATTGACCCTGTCTCCCCACACTCTCAGACAGTGCGTTCCAGATCCTAACCACTCGATTGACCCTGTCTCCCCACACTCTCAGACAGTGCGTTCCAGATCCTAACCACTCGATTGACCCTGTCTCCCCACACTCTCAGACAGTGCGTTCCAGATCCTAACCACTCGATTGACCCTGTCTCCACCACACTCTCAGACAGTGCGTTCCAGATCCTAACCACTCGATTGACCCTGTCTCCCCACACTCTCAGACAGTGCGTTCCAGATCCTAACCACTCGATTGACCCTGTCTCCCCACACTCTCAGACAGTGCGTTCCAGATCCTAACCACTCGATTGACCCTGTCTCCCCACACTCTCAGACAGTGCGTTCCAGATCCTAACCACTCGATTGACCCTGTCTCCCCCACACTCTCAGACAGTGCGTTCCAGATCCTAACCACTCGATTGACCCTGTCTCCCCACACTCTCAGACAGTGCGTTCCAGATCCTAACCACTCGATTGACCCTGTCTCCCCACACTCTCAGACAGTGCGTTCCAGATCCTAACCACTCGATTGACCCTGTCTCCCCACACTCTCAGACAGTGCGTTCCAGATCCTAACCACTCGATTGACCCTGTCTCCCCACACTCTCAGACAGTGCGTTCCAGATCCTAACCACTCGATTGACCCTGTCTCCCCCACACTCTCAGACAGTGCGTTCCAGATCCTAACCACTCGATTGACCCTGTCTCCCCACACTCTCAGACAGTGCGTTCCAGATCCTAACCACTCGATTGACCCTGTCTCCCCACACTCTCAGACAGTGCGTTCCAGATCCTAACCACTCGATTGACCCTGTCTCCCCACACTCTCAGACAGTGCGTTCCAGATCCTAACCACTCGATTGACCCTGTCTCCCCACACTCTCAGACAGTGCGTTCCAGATCCTAACCACTCGATTGACCCTGTCTCCCCACACTCTCAGACAGTGCGTTCCAGATCCTAACCACTCGATTGACCCTGTCTCCCCCACACTCTCAGACAGTGCGTTCCAGATCCTAACCACTCGATTGACCCTGTCTCCCCCACACTCTCAGACAGTGCGTTCCAGATCCTAACCACTCGATTGACCCTGTCTCCCCACACTCTCAGACAGTGCGTTCCAGATCCTAACCACTCGATTGACCCTGTCTCCCCCACACTCTCAGACAGTGCGTTCCAGATCCTAACCACTCGATTGACCCTGTCTCCCCACACTCTCAGACAGTGCGTTCCAGATCCTAACCACTCGATTGACCCTGTCTCCCCACACTCTCAGACAGTGCGTTCCAGATCCTAACCACTCGATTGACCCTGTCTCCCCACACTCTCAGACAGTGCGTTCCAGATCCTAACCACTCGATTGACCCTGTCTCCCCACACTCTCAGACAGTGCGTTCCAGATCCTAACCACTCGATTGACCCTGTCTCCACCACACTCTCAGACAGTGCGTTCCAGATCCTAACCACTCGATTGACCCTGTCTCCCCCACACTCTCAGACAGTGCGTTCCAGATCCTAACCACTCGATTGACCCTGTCTCCCCACACTCTCAGACAGTGCGTTCCAGATCCTAACCACTCGATTGACCCTGTCTCCCCACACTCTCAGACAGTGCGTTCCAGATCCTAACCACTCGATTGACCCTGTCTCCCCCACACTCTCAGACAGTGCGTTCCAGATCCTAACCACTCGATTGACCCTGTCTCCCCACACTCTCAGACAGTGCGTTCCAGATCCTAACCACTCGATTGACCCTGTCTCCCCACACTCTCAGACAGTGCGTTCCAGATCCTAACCACTCGATTGACCCTGTCTCCCCACACTCTCAGACAGTGCGTTCCAGATCCTAACCACTCGATTGACCCTGTCTCCCCACACTCTCAGACAGTGCGTTCCAGATCCTAACCACTCGATTGACCCTGTCTCCCCCACACTCTCAGACAGTGCGTTCCAGATCCTAACCACTCGATTGACCCTGTCTCCCCACACTCTCAGACAGTGCGTTCCAGATCCTAACCACTCGATTGACCCTGTCTCCCCACACTCTCAGACAGTGCGTTCCAGATCCTAACCACTCGATTGACCCTGTCTCCCCACACTCTCAGACAGTGCGTTCCAGATCCTAACCACTCGATTGACCCTGTCTCCCCACACTCTCAGACAGTGCGTTCCAGATCCTAACCACTCGATTGACCCTGTCTCCCCACACTCTCAGACAGTGCGTTCCAGATCCTAACCACTCGATTGACCCTGTCTCCACCACACTCTCAGACAGTGCGTTCCAGATCCTAACCACTCGATTGACCCTGTCTCCCCACACTCTCAGACAGTGCGTTCCAGATCCTAACCACTCGATTGACCCTGTCTCCCCACACTCTCAGACAGTGCGTTCCAGATCCTAACCACTCGATTGACCCTGTCTCCACCACACTCTCAGACAGTGCGTTCCAGATCCTAACCACTCGATTGACCCTGTCTCCCCACACTCTCAGACAGTGCGTTCCAGATCCTAACCACTCGATTGACCCTGTCTCCCCACACTCTCAGACAGTGCGTTCCAGATCCTAACCACTCGATTGACCCTGTCTCCCCACACTCTCAGACAGTGCGTTCCAGATCCTAACCACTCGATTGACCCTGTCTCCCCACACTCTCAGACAGTGCGTTCCAGATCCTAACCACTCGATTGACCCTGTCTCCCCACACTCTCAGACAGTGCGTTCCAGATCCTAACCACTCGATTGACCCTGTCTCCCCACACTCTCAGACAGTGCGTTCCAGATCCTAACCACTCGATTGACCCTGTCTCCACCACACTCTCAGACAGTGCGTTCCAGATCCTAACCACTCGATTGACCCTGTCTCCCCACACTCTCAGACAGTGCGTTCCAGATCCTAACCACTCGATTGACCCTGTCTCCCCACACTCTCAGACAGTGCGTTCCAGATCCTAACCACTCGATTGACCCTGTCTCCCCCACACTCTCAGACAGTGCGTTCCAGATCCTAACCACTCGATTGACCCTGTCTCCCCACACTCTCAGACAGTGCGTTCCAGATCCTAACCACTCGATTGACCCTGTCTCCACCACACTCTCAGACAGTGCGTTCCAGATCCTAACCACTCGATTGACCCTGTCTCCCCCACACTCTCAGACAGTGCGTTCCAGATCCTAACCACTCGATTGACCCTGTCTCCCCACACTCTCAGACAGTGCGTTCCAGATCCTAACCACTCGATTGACCCTGTCTCCCCACACTCTCAGACAGTGCGTTCCAGATCCTAACCACTCGATTGACCCTGTCTCCACCACACTCTCAGACAGTGCGTTCCAGATCCTAACCACTCGATTGACCCTGTCTCCCCACACTCTCAGACAGTGCGTTCCAGATCCTAACCACTCGATTGACCCTGTCTCCCCACACTCTCAGACAGTGCGTTCCAGATCCTAACCACTCGATTGACCCTGTCTCCCCACACTCTCAGACAGTGCGTTCCAGATCCTAACCACTCGATTGACCCTGTCTCCCCACACTCTCAGACAGTGCGTTCCAGATCCTAACCACTCGATTGACCCTGTCTCCCCACACTCTCAGACAGTGCGTTCCAGATCCTAACCACTCGATTGACCCTGTCTCCCCACACTCTCAGACAGTGCGTTCCAGATCCTAACCACTCGATTGACCCTGTCTCCCCACACTCTCAGACAGTGCGTTCCAGATCCTAACCACTCGATTGACCCTGTCTCCCCACACTCTCAGACAGTGCGTTCCAGATCCTAACCACTCGATTGACCCTGTCTCCCCACACTCTCAGACAGTGCGTTCCAGATCCTAACCACTCGATTGACCCTGTCTCCCCACACTCTCAGACAGTGCGTTCCAGATCCTAACCACTCGATTGACCCTGTCTCCCCACACTCTCAGACAGTGCGTTCCAGATCCTAACCACTCGATTGACCCTGTCTCCACCACACTCTCAGACAGTGCGTTCCAGATCCTAACCACTCGATTGACCCTGTCTCCCCACACTCTCAGACAGTGCGTTCCAGATCCTAACCACTCGATTGACCCTGTCTCCCCACACTCTCAGACAGTGCGTTCCAGATCCTAACCACTCGATTGACCCTGTCTCCCCACACTCTCAGACAGTGCGTTCCAGATCCTAACCACTCGATTGACCCTGTCTCCCCACACTCTCAGACAGTGCGTTCCAGATCCTAACCACTCGATTGACCCTGTCTCCCCCACACTCTCAGACAGTGCGTTCCAGATCCTAACCACTCGATTGACCCTGTCTCCCCACACTCTCAGACAGTGCGTTCCAGATCCTAACCACTCGATTGACCCTGTCTCCCCCACACTCTCAGACAGTGCGTTCCAGATCCTAACCACTCGATTGACCCTGTCTCCCCACACTCTCAGACAGTGCGTTCCAGATCCTAACCACTCGATTGACCCTGTCTCCCCCACACTCTCAGACAGTGCGTTCCAGATCCTAACCACTCGATTGACCCTGTCTCCCCCACACTCTCAGACAGTGCGTTCCAGATCCTAACCACTCGATTGACCCTGTCTCCACCACACTCTCAGACAGTGCGTTCCAGATCCTAACCACTCGATTGACCCTGTCTCCACCACACTCTCAGACAGTGCGTTCCAGATCCTAACCACTCGATTGACCCTGTCTCCACCACACTCTCAGACAGTGCGTTCCAGATCCTAACCACTCGATTGACCCTGTCTCCCCACACTCTCAGACAGTGCGTTCCAGATCCTAACCACTCGATTGACCCTGTCTCCCCACACTCTCAGACAGTGCGTTCCAGATCCTAACCACTCGATTGACCCTGTCTCCCCCACACTCTCAGACAGTGCGTTCCAGATCCTAACCACTCGATTGACCCTGTCTCCCCACACTCTCAGACAGTGCGTTCCAGATCCTAACCACTCGATTGACCCTGTCTCCCCCACACTCTCAGACAGTGCGTTCCAGATCCTAACCACTCGATTGACCCTGTCTCCCCACACTCTCAGACAGTGCGTTCCAGATCCTAACCACTCGATTGACCCTGTCTCCCCACACTCTCAGACAGTGCGTTCCAGATCCTAACCACTCGATTGACCCTGTCTCCCCACACTCTCAGACAGTGCGTTCCAGATCCTAACCACTCGATTGACCCTGTCTCCCCACACTCTCAGACAGTGCGTTCCAGATCCTAACCACTCGATTGACCCTGTCTCCCCACACTCTCAGACAGTGCGTTCCAGATCCTAACCACTCGATTGACCCTGTCTCCCCACACTCTCAGACAGTGCGTTCCAGATCCTAACCACTCGATTGACCCTGTCTCCCCCACACTCTCAGACAGTGCGTTCCAGATCCTAACCACTCGATTGACCCTGTCTCCACCACACTCTCAGACAGTGCGTTCCAGATCCTAACCACTCGATTGACCCTGTCTCCCCACACTCTCAGACAGTGCGTTCCAGATCCTAACCACTCGATTGACCCTGTCTCCCCCACACTCTCAGACAGTGCGTTCCAGATCCTAACCACTCGATTGACCCTGTCTCCCCACACTCTCAGACAGTGCGTTCCAGATCCTAACCACTCGATTGACCCTGTCTCCCCCACACTCTCAGACAGTGCGTTCCAGATCCTAACCACTCGATTGACCCTGTCTCCCCACACTCTCAGACAGTGCGTTCCAGATCCTAACCACTCGATTGACCCTGTCTCCCCACACTCTCAGACAGTGCGTTCCAGATCCTAACCACTCGATTGACCCTGTCTCCACCACACTCTCAGACAGTGCGTTCCAGATCCTAACCACTCGATTGACCCTGTCTCCCCACACTCTCAGACAGTGCGTTCCAGATCCTAACCACTCGATTGACCCTGTCTCCCCACACTCTCAGACAGTGCGTTCCAGATCCTAACCACTCGATTGACCCTGTCTCCCCACACTCTCAGACAGTGCGTTCCAGATCCTAACCACTCGATTGACCCTGTCTCCCCACACTCTCAGACAGTGCGTTCCAGATCCTAACCACTCGATTGACCCTGTCTCCCCACACTCTCAGACAGTGCGTTCCAGATCCTAACCACTCGATTGACCCTGTCTCCCCACACTCTCAGACAGTGCGTTCCAGATCCTAACCACTCGATTGACCCTGTCTCCCCACACTCTCAGACAGTGCGTTCCAGATCCTAACCACTCGATTGACCCTGTCTCCCCACACTCTCAGACAGTGCGTTCCAGATCCTAACCACTCGATTGACCCTGTCTCCCCACACTCTCAGACAGTGCGTTCCAGATCCTAACCACTCGATTGACCCTGTCTCCCCCACACTCTCAGACAGTGCGTTCCAGATCCTAACCACTCGATTGACCCTGTCTCCCCCACACTCTCAGACAGTGCGTTCCAGATCCTAACCACTCGATTGACCCTGTCTCCCCCACACTCTCAGACAGTGCGTTCCAGATCCTAACCACTCGATTGACCCTGTCTCCCCACACTCTCAGACAGTGCGTTCCAGATCCTAACCACTCGATTGACCCTGTCTCCCCACACTCTCAGACAGTGCGTTCCAGATCCTAACCACTCGATTGACCCTGTCTCCCCACACTCTCAGACAGTGCGTTCCAGATCCTAACCACTCGATTGACCCTGTCTCCACCACACTCTCAGACAGTGCGTTCCAGATCCTAACCACTCGATTGACCCTGTCTCCCCACACTCTCAGACAGTGCGTTCCAGATCCTAACCACTCGATTGACCCTGTCTCCCCCACACTCTCAGACAGTGCGTTCCAGATCCTAACCACTCGATTGACCCTGTCTCCCCCACACTCTCAGACAGTGCGTTCCAGATCCTAACCACTCGATTGACCCTGTCTCCCCACACTCTCAGACAGTGCGTTCCAGATCCTAACCACTCGATTGACCCTGTCTCCCCCACACTCTCAGACAGTGCGTTCCAGATCCTAACCACTCGATTGACCCTGTCTCCCCACACTCTCAGACAGTGCGTTCCAGATCCTAACCACTCGATTGACCCTGTCTCCCCCACACTCTCAGACAGTGCGTTCCAGATCCTAACCACTCGATTGACCCTGTCTCCCCACACTCTCAGACAGTGCGTTCCAGATCCTAACCACTCGATTGACCCTGTCTCCACCACACTCTCAGACAGTGCGTTCCAGATCCTAACCACTCGATTGACCCTGTCTCCCCCACACTCTCAGACAGTGCGTTCCAGATCCTAACCACTCGATTGACCCTGTCTCCCCACACTCTCAGACAGTGCGTTCCAGATCCTAACCACTCGATTGACCCTGTCTCCCCACACTCTCAGACAGTGCGTTCCAGATCCTAACCACTCGATTGACCCTGTCTCCACCACACTCTCAGACAGTGCGTTCCAGATCCTAACCACTCGATTGACCCTGTCTCCCCACACTCTCAGACAGTGCGTTCCAGATCCTAACCACTCGATTGACCCTGTCTCCCCACACTCTCAGACAGTGCGTTCCAGATCCTAACCACTCGATTGACCCTGTCTCCCCACACTCTCAGACAGTGCGTTCCAGATCCTAACCACTCGATTGACCCTGTCTCCCCACACTCTCAGACAGTGCGTTCCAGATCCTAACCACTCGATTGACCCTGTCTCCCCCACACTCTCAGACAGTGCGTTCCAGATCCTAACCACTCGATTGACCCTGTCTCCCCACACTCTCAGACAGTGCGTTCCAGATCCTAACCACTCGATTGACCCTGTCTCCCCCACACTCTCAGACAGTGCGTTCCAGATCCTAACCACTCGATTGACCCTGTCTCCACCACACTCTCAGACAGTGCGTTCCAGATCCTAACCACTCGATTGACCCTGTCTCCCCCACACTCTCAGACAGTGCGTTCCAGATCCTAACCACTCGATTGACCCTGTCTCCCCCACACTCTCAGACAGTGCGTTCCAGATCCTAACCACTCGATTGACCCTGTCTCCACCACACTCTCAGACAGTGCGTTCCAGATCCTAACCACTCGATTGACCCTGTCTCCCCACACTCTCAGACAGTGCGTTCCAGATCCTAACCACTCGATTGACCCTGTCTCCCCCACACTCTCAGACAGTGCGTTCCAGATCCTAACCACTCGATTGACCCTGTCTCCCCACACTCTCAGACAGTGCGTTCCAGATCCTAACCACTCGATTGACCCTGTCTCCCCACACTCTCAGACAGTGCGTTCCAGATCCTAACCACTCGATTGACCCTGTCTCCCCCACACTCTCAGACAGTGCGTTCCAGATCCTAACCACTCGATTGACCCTGTCTCCCCACACTCTCAGACAGTGCGTTCCAGATCCTAACCACTCGATTGACCCTGTCTCCCCCACACTCTCAGACAGTGCGTTCCAGATCCTAACCACTCGATTGACCCTGTCTCCACCACACTCTCAGACAGTGCGTTCCAGATCCTAACCACTCGATTGACCCTGTCTCCCCCACACTCTCAGACAGTGCGTTCCAGATCCTAACCACTCGATTGACCCTGTCTCCCCCACACTCTCAGACAGTGCGTTCCAGATCCTAACCACTCGATTGACCCTGTCTCCCCACACTCTCAGACAGTGCGTTCCAGATCCTAACCACTCGATTGACCCTGTCTCCCCCACACTCTCAGACAGTGCGTTCCAGATCCTAACCACTCGATTGACCCTGTCTCCCCACACTCTCAGACAGTGCGTTCCAGATCCTAACCACTCGATTGACCCTGTCTCCCCACACTCTCAGACAGTGCGTTCCAGATCCTAACCACTCGATTGACCCTGTCTCCCCACACTCTCAGACAGTGCGTTCCAGATCCTAACCACTCGATTGACCCTGTCTCCCCCACACTCTCAGACAGTGCGTTCCAGATCCTAACCACTCGATTGACCCTGTCTCCACCACACTCTCAGACAGTGCGTTCCAGATCCTAACCACTCGATTGACCCTGTCTCCCCACACTCTCAGACAGTGCGTTCCAGATCCTAACCACTCGATTGACCCTGTCTCCCCCACACTCTCAGACAGTGCGTTCCAGATCCTAACCACTCGATTGACCCTGTCTCCACCACACTCTCAGACAGTGCGTTCCAGATCCTAACCACTCGATTGACCCTGTCTCCCCCACACTCTCAGACAGTGCGTTCCAGATCCTAACCACTCGATTGACCCTGTCTCCCCACACTCTCAGACAGTGCGTTCCAGATCCTAACCACTCGATTGACCCTGTCTCCCCACACTCTCAGACAGTGCGTTCCAGATCCTAACCACTCGATTGACCCTGTCTCCCCACACTCTCAGACAGTGCGTTCCAGATCCTAACCACTCGATTGACCCTGTCTCCCCCACACTCTCAGACAGTGCGTTCCAGATCCTAACCACTCGATTGACCCTGTCTCCCCCACACTCTCAGACAGTGCGTTCCAGATCCTAACCACTCGATTGACCCTGTCTCCCCACACTCTCAGACAGTGCGTTCCAGATCCTAACCACTCGATTGACCCTGTCTCCCCCACACTCTCAGACAGTGCGTTCCAGATCCTAACCACTCGATTGACCCTGTCTCCCCCACACTCTCAGACAGTGCGTTCCAGATCCTAACCACTCGATTGACCCTGTCTCCCCACACTCTCAGACAGTGCGTTCCAGATCCTAACCACTCGATTGACCCTGTCTCCCCACACTCTCAGACAGTGCGTTCCAGATCCTAACCACTCGATTGACCCTGTCTCCCCACACTCTCAGACAGTGCGTTCCAGATCCTAACCACTCGATTGACCCTGTCTCCCCCACACTCTCAGACAGTGCGTTCCAGATCCTAACCACTCGATTGACCCTGTCTCCACCACACTCTCAGACAGTGCGTTCCAGATCCTAACCACTCGATTGACCCTGTCTCCCCACACTCTCAGAC
This sequence comes from Carcharodon carcharias, assembly GCF_017639515.1. Taxonomy (NCBI): domain Eukaryota; kingdom Metazoa; phylum Chordata; class Chondrichthyes; order Lamniformes; family Lamnidae; genus Carcharodon; species Carcharodon carcharias. Next base: position 6,118,440 of record NC_054490.1, read on the forward strand.
AGTGCGTTCCAGATCCTAACCACTCGATTGACCCTGTCTCCCCCACACTCTCAGACAGTGCGTTCCAGATCCTAACCACTCGATTGACCCTGTCTCCCCACACTCTCAGACAGTGCGTTCCAGATCCTAACCACTCGATTGACCCTGTCTCCCCCACACTCTCAGACAGTGCGTTCCAGATCCTAACCACTCGATTGACCCTGTCTCCCCCACACTCTCAGACAGTGCGTTCCAGATCCTAACCACTCGATTGACCCTGTCTCCCCACACTCTCAGACAGTGCGTTCCAGATCCTAACCACTCGATTGACCCTGTCTCCCCCACACTCTCAGACAGTGCGTTCCAGATCCTAACCACTCGATTGACCCTGTCTCCCCACACTCTCAGACAGTGCGTTCCAGATCCTAACCACTCGATTGACCCTGTCTCCCCCACACTCTCAGACAGTGCGTTCCAGATCCTAACCACTCGATTGACCCTGTCTCCCCCACACTCTCAGACAGTGCGTTCCAGATCCTAACCACTCGATTGACCCTGTCTCCACCACACTCTCAGACAGTGCGTTCCAGATCCTAACCACTCGATTGACCCTGTCTCCCCACACTCTCAGACAGTGCGTTCCAGATCCTAACCACTCGATTGACCCTGTCTCCCCACACTCTCAGACAGTGCGTTCCAGATCCTAACCACTCGATTGACCCTGTCTCCCCACACTCTCAGACAGTGCGTTCCAGATCCTAACCACTCGATTGACCCTGTCTCCCCCACACTCTCAGACAGTGCGTTCCAGATCCTAACCACTCGATTGACCCTGTCTCCCCACACTCTCAGACAGTGCGTTCCAGATCCTAACCACTCGATTGACCCTGTCTCCCCACACTCTCAGACAGTGCGTTCCAGATCCTAACCACTCGATTGACCCTGTCTCCCCCACACTCTCAGACAGTGCGTTCCAGATCCTAACCACTCGATTGACCCTGTCTCCCCACACTCTCAGACAGTGCGTTCCAGATCCTAACCACTCGATTGACCCTGTCTCCACCACACTCTCAGACAGTGCGTTCCAGATCCTAACCACTCGATTGACCCTGTCTCCACCACACTCTCAGACAGTGCGTTCCAGATCCTAACCACTCGATTGACCCTGTCTCCCCCACACTCTCAGACAGTGCGTTCCAGATCCTAACCACTCGATTGACCCTGTCTCCACCACACTCTCAGACAGTGCGTTCCAGATCCTAACCACTCGATTGACCCTGTCTCCCCACACTCTCAGACAGTGCGTTCCAGATCCTAACCACTCGATTGACCCTGTCTCCCCACACTCTCAGACAGTGCGTTCCAGATCCTAACCACTCGATTGACCCTGTCTCCCCACACTCTCAGACAGTGCGTTCCAGATCCTAACCACTCGATTGACCCTGTCTCCCCACACTCTCAGACAGTGCGTTCCAGATCCTAACCACTCGATTGACCCTGTCTCCCCACACTCTCAGACAGTGCGTTCCAGATCCTAACCACTCGATTGACCCTGTCTCCCCCACACTCTCAGACAGTGCGTTCCAGATCCTAACCACTCGATTGACCCTGTCTCCCCACACTCTCAGACAGTGCGTTCCAGATCCTAACCACTCGATTGACCCTGTCTCCCCACACTCTCAGACAGTGCGTTCCAGATCCTAACCACTCGATTGACCCTGTCTCCACCACACTCTCAGACAGTGCGTTCCAGATCCTAACCACTCGATTGACCCTGTCTCCCCACACTCTCAGACAGTGCGTTCCAGATCCTAACCACTCGATTGACCCTGTCTCCACCACACTCTCAGACAGTGCGTTCCAGATCCTAACCACTCGATTGACCCTGTCTCCCCCACACTCTCAGACAGTGCGTTCCAGATCCTAACCACTCGATTGACCCTGTCTCCACCACACTCTCAGACAGTGCGTTCCAGATCCTAACCACTCGATTGACCCTGTCTCCCCCACACTCTCAGACAGTGCGTTCCAGATCCTAACCACTCGATTGACCCTGTCTCCCCACACTCTCAGACAGTGCGTTCCAGATCCTAACCACTCGATTGACCCTGTCTCCCCACACTCTCAGACAGTGCGTTCCAGATCCTAACCACTCGATTGACCCTGTCTCCCCCACACTCTCAGACAGTGCGTTCCAGATCCTAACCACTCGATTGACCCTGTCTCCCCACACTCTCAGACAGTGCGTTCCAGATCCTAACCACTCGATTGACCCTGTCTCCACCACACTCTCAGACAGTGCGTTCCAGATCCTAACCACTCGATTGACCCTGTCTCCCCACACTCTCAGACAGTGCGTTCCAGATCCTAACCACTCGATTGACCCTGTCTCCCCACACTCTCAGACAGTGCGTTCCAGATCCTAACCACTCGATTGACCCTGTCTCCACCACACTCTCAGACAGTGCGTTCCAGATCCTAACCACTCGATTGACCCTGTCTCCACCACACTCTCAGACAGTGCGTTCCAGATCCTAACCACTCGATTGACCCTGTCTCCCCACACTCTCAGACAGTGCGTTCCAGATCCTAACCACTCGATTGACCCTGTCTCCCCACACTCTCAGACAGTGCGTTCCAGATCCTAACCACTCGATTGACCCTGTCTCCCCCACACTCTCAGACAGTGCGTTCCAGATCCTAACCACTCGATTGACCCTGTCTCCCCCACACTCTCAGACAGTGCGTTCCAGATCCTAACCACTCGATTGACCCTGTCTCCACCACACTCTCAGACAGTGCGTTCCAGATCCTAACCACTCGATTGACCCTGTCTCCACCACACTCTCAGACAGTGCGTTCCAGATCCTAACCACTCGATTGACCCTGTCTCCCCACACTCTCAGACAGTGCGTTCCAGATCCTAACCACTCGATTGACCCTGTCTCCCCACACTCTCAGACAGTGCGTTCCAGATCCTAACCACTCGATTGACCCTGTCTCCCCCACACTCTCAGACAGTGCGTTCCAGATCCTAACCACTCGATTGACCCTGTCTCCCCACACTCTCAGACAGTGCGTTCCAGATCCTAACCACTCGATTGACCCTGTCTCCACCACACTCTCAGACAGTGCGTTCCAGATCCTAACCACTCGATTGACCCTGTCTCCCCACACTCTCAGACAGTGCGTTCCAGATCCTAACCACTCGATTGACCCTGTCTCCACCACACTCTCAGACAGTGCGTTCCAGATCCTAACCACTCGATTGACCCTGTCTCCCCCACACTCTCAGACAGTGCGTTCCAGATCCTAACCACTCGATTGACCCTGTCTCCCCACACTCTCAGACAGTGCGTTCCAGATCCTAACCACTCGATTGACCCTGTCTCCCCACACTCTCAGACAGTGCGTTCCAGATCCTAACCACTCGATTGACCCTGTCTCCCCACACTCTCAGACAGTGCGTTCCAGATCCTAACCACTCGATTGACCCTGTCTCCCCCACACTCTCAGACAGTGCGTTCCAGATCCTAACCACTCGATTGACCCTGTCTCCCCCACACTCTCAGACAGTGCGTTCCAGATCCTAACCACTCGATTGACCCTGTCTCCCCCACACTCTCAGACAGTGCGTTCCAGATCCTAACCACTCGATTGACCCTGTCTCCACCACACTCTCAGACAGTGCGTTCCAGATCCTAACCACTCGATTGACCCTGTCTCCCCACACTCTCAGACAGTGCGTTCCAGATCCTAACCACTCGATTGACCCTGTCTCCACCACACTCTCAGACAGTGCGTTCCAGATCCTAACCACTCGATTGACCCTGTCTCCCCACACTCTCAGACAGTGCGTTCCAGATCCTAACCACTCGATTGACCCTGTCTCCCCCACACTCTCAGACAGTGCGTTCCAGATCCTAACCACTCGATTGACCCTGTCTCCCCCACACTCTCAGACAGTGCGTTCCAGATCCTAACCACTCGATTGACCCTGTCTCCACCACACTCTCAGACAGTGCGTTCCAGATCCTAACCACTCGATTGACCCTGTCTCCCCCACACTCTCAGACAGTGCGTTCCAGATCCTAACCACTCGATTGACCCTGTCTCCCCCACACTCTCAGACAGTGCGTTCCAGATCCTAACCACTCGATTGACCCTGTCTCCCCCACACTCTCAGACAGTGCGTTCCAGATCCTAACCACTCGATTGACCCTGTCTCCCCACACTCTCAGACAGTGCGTTCCAGATCCTAACCACTCGATTGACCCTGTCTCCACCACACTCTCAGACAGTGCGTTCCAGATCCTAACCACTCGATTGACCCTGTCTCCCCACACTCTCAGACAGTGCGTTCCAGATCCTAACCACTCGATTGACCCTGTCTCCCCACACTCTCAGACAGTGCGTTCCAGATCCTAACCACTCGATTGACCCTGTCTCCCCCACACTCTCAGACAGTGCGTTCCAGATCCTAACCACTCGATTGACCCTGTCTCCACCACACTCTCAGACAGTGCGTTCCAGATCCTAACCACTCGATTGACCCTGTCTCCCCACACTCTCAGACAGTGCGTTCCAGATCCTAACCACTCGATTGACCCTGTCTCCCCACACTCTCAGACAGTGCGTTCCAGATCCTAACCACTCGATTGACCCTGTCTCCACCACACTCTCAGACAGTGCGTTCCAGATCCTAACCACTCGATTGACCCTGTCTCCCCACACTCTCAGACAGTGCGTTCCAGATCCTAACCACTCGATTGACCCTGTCTCCCCACACTCTCAGACAGTGCGTTCCAGATCCTAACCACTCGATTGACCCTGTCTCCACCACACTCTCAGACAGTGCGTTCCAGATCCTAACCACTCGATTGACCCTGTCTCCCCACACTCTCAGACAGTGCGTTCCAGATCCTAACCACTCGATTGACCCTGTCTCCCCACACTCTCAGACAGTGCGTTCCAGATCCTAACCACTCGATTGACCCTGTCTCCCCCACACTCTCAGACAGTGCGTTCCAGATCCTAACCACTCGATTGACCCTGTCTCCCCACACTCTCAGACAGTGCGTTCCAGATCCTAACCACTCGATTGACCCTGTCTCCCCACACTCTCAGACAGTGCGTTCCAGATCCTAACCACTCGATTGACCCTGTCTCCCCACACTCTCAGACAGTGCGTTCCAGATCCTAACCACTCGATTGACCCTGTCTCCCCACACTCTCAGACAGTGCGTTCCAGATCCTAACCACTCGATTGACCCTGTCTCCCCACACTCTCAGACAGTGCGTTCCAGATCCTAACCACTCGATTGACCCTGTCTCCCCCACACTCTCAGACAGTGCGTTCCAGATCCTAACCACTCGATTGACCCTGTCTCCCCACACTCTCAGACAGTGCGTTCCAGATCCTAACCACTCGATTGACCCTGTCTCCCCCACACTCTCAGACAGTGCGTTCCAGATCCTAACCACTCGATTGACCCTGTCTCCCCCACACTCTCAGACAGTGCGTTCCAGATCCTAACCACTCGATTGACCCTGTCTCCCCACACTCTCAGACAGTGCGTTCCAGATCCTAACCACTCGATTGACCCTGTCTCCCCACACTCTCAGACAGTGCGTTCCAGATCCTAACCACTCGATTGACCCTGTCTCCCCACACTCTCAGACAGTGCGTTCCAGATCCTAACCACTCGATTGACCCTGTCTCCCCCACACTCTCAGACAGTGCGTTCCAGATCCTAACCACTCGATTGACCCTGTCTCCCCACACTCTCAGACAGTGCGTTCCAGATCCTAACCACTCGATTGACCCTGTCTCCCCACACTCTCAGACAGTGCGTTCCAGATCCTAACCACTCGATTGACCCTGTCTCCCCACACTCTCAGACAGTGCGTTCCAGATCCTAACCACTCGATTGACCCTGTCTCCCCCACACTCTCAGACAGTGCGTTCCAGATCCTAACCACTCGATTGACCCTGTCTCCCCACACTCTCAGACAGTGCGTTCCAGATCCTAACCACTCGATTGACCCTGTCTCCCCACACTCTCAGACAGTGCGTTCCAGATCCTAACCACTCGATTGACCCTGTCTCCCCACACTCTCAGACAGTGCGTTCCAGATCCTAACCACTCGATTGACCCTGTCTCCCCCACACTCTCAGACAGTGCGTTCCAGATCCTAACCACTCGATTGACCCTGTCTCCCCACACTCTCAGACAGTGCGTTCCAGATCCTAACCACTCGATTGACCCTGTCTCCACCACACTCTCAGACAGTGCGTTCCAGATCCTAACCACTCGATTGACCCTGTCTCCCCCACACTCTCAGACAGTGCGTTCCAGATCCTAACCACTCGATTGACCCTGTCTCCCCCACACTCTCAGACAGTGCGTTCCAGATCCTAACCACTCGATTGACCCTGTCTCCCCCACACTCTCAGACAGTGCGTTCCAGATCCTAACCACTCGATTGACCCTGTCTCCCCACACTCTCAGACAGTGCGTTCCAGATCCTAACCACTCGATTGACCCTGTCTCCCCACACTCTCAGACAGTGCGTTCCAGATCCTAACCACTCGATTGACCCTGTCTCCCCACACTCTCAGACAGTGCGTTCCAGATCCTAACCACTCGATTGACCCTGTCTCCCCACACTCTCAGACAGTGCGTTCCAGATCCTAACCACTCGATTGACCCTGTCTCCCCCACACTCTCAGACAGTGCGTTCCAGATCCTAACCACTCGATTGACCCTGTCTCCACCACACTCTCAGACAGTGCGTTCCAGATCCTAACCACTCGATTGACCCTGTCTCCCCACACTCTCAGACAGTGCGTTCCAGATCCTAACCACTCGATTGACCCTGTCTCCACCACACTCTCAGACAGTGCGTTCCAGATCCTAACCACTCGATTGACCCTGTCTCCCCACACTCTCAGACAGTGCGTTCCAGATCCTAACCACTCGATTGACCCTGTCTCCCCACACTCTCAGACAGTGCGTTCCAGATCCTAACCACTCGATTGACCCTGTCTCCCCACACTCTCAGACAGTGCGTTCCAGATCCTAACCACTCGATTGACCCTGTCTCCCCACACTCTCAGACAGTGCGTTCCAGATCCTAACCACTCGATTGACCCTGTCTCCCCCACACTCTCAGACAGTGCGTTCCAGATCCTAACCACTCGATTGACCCTGTCTCCCCACACTCTCAGACAGTGCGTTCCAGATCCTAACCACTCGATTGACCCTGTCTCCCCCACACTCTCAGACAGTGCGTTCCAGATCCTAACCACTCGATTGACCCTGTCTCCACCACACTCTCAGACAGTGCGTTCCAGATCCTAACCACTCGATTGACCCTGTCTCCCCACACTCTCAGACAGTGCGTTCCAGATCCTAACCACTCGATTGACCCTGTCTCCCCACACTCTCAGACAGTGCGTTCCAGATCCTAACCACTCGATTGACCCTGTCTCCCCACACTCTCAGACAGTGCGTTCCAGATCCTAACCACTCGATTGACCCTGTCTCCCCCACACTCTCAGACAGTGCGTTCCAGATCCTAACCACTCGATTGACCCTGTCTCCCCACACTCTCAGACAGTGCGTTCCAGATCCTAACCACTCGATTGACCCTGTCTCCCCACACTCTCAGACAGTGCGTTCCAGATCCTAACCACTCGATTGACCCTGTCTCCCCACACTCTCAGACAGTGCGTTCCAGATCCTAACCACTCGATTGACCCTGTCTCCCCCACACTCTCAGACAGTGCGTTCCAGATCCTAACCACTCGATTGACCCTGTCTCCCCACACTCTCAGACAGTGCGTTCCAGATCCTAACCACTCGATTGACCCTGTCTCCCCACACTCTCAGACAGTGCGTTCCAGATCCTAACCACTCGATTGACCCTGTCTCCCCACACTCTCAGACAGTGCGTTCCAGATCCTAACCACTCGATTGACCCTGTCTCCCCACACTCTCAGACAGTGCGTTCCAGATCCTAACCACTCGATTGACCCTGTCTCCACCACACTCTCAGACAGTGCGTTCCAGATCCTAACCACTCGATTGACCCTGTCTCCCCACACTCTCAGACAGTGCGTTCCAGATCCTAACCACTCGATTGACCCTGTCTCCCCACACTCTCAGACAGTGCGTTCCAGATCCTAACCACTCGATTGACCCTGTCTCCCCCACACTCTCAGACAGTGCGTTCCAGATCCTAACCACTCGATTGACCCTGTCTCCCCCACACTCTCAGACAGTGCGTTCCAGATCCTAACCACTCGATTGACCCTGTCTCCCCCACACTCTCAGACAGTGCGTTCCAGATCCTAACCACTCGATTGACCCTGTCTCCCCCACACTCTCAGACAGTGCGTTCCAGATCCTAACCACTCGATTGACCCTGTCTCCACCACACTCTCAGACAGTGCGTTCCAGATCCTAACCACTCGATTGACCCTGTCTCCCCCACACTCTCAGACAGTGCGTTCCAGATCCTAACCACTCGATTGACCCTGTCTCCCCCACACTCTCAGACAGTGCGTTCCAGATCCTAACCACTCGATTGACCCTGTCTCCCCACACTCTCAGACAGTGCGTTCCAGATCCTAACCACTCGATTGACCCTGTCTCCCCACACTCTCAGACAGTGCGTTCCAGATCCTAACCACTCGATTGACCCTGTCTCCACCACACTCTCAGACAGTGCGTTCCAGATCCTAACCACTCGATTGACCCTGTCTCCCCCACACTCTCAGACAGTGCGTTCCAGATCCTAACCACTCGATTGACCCTGTCTCCCCACACTCTCAGACAGTGCGTTCCAGATCCTAACCACTCGATTGACCCTGTCTCCCCACACTCTCAGACAGTGCGTTCCAGATCCTAACCACTCGATTGACCCTGTCTCCCCACACTCTCAGACAGTGCGTTCCAGATCCTAACCACTCGATTGACCCTGTCTCCCCACACTCTCAGACAGTGCGTTCCAGATCCTAACCACTCGATTGACCCTGTCTCCACCACACTCTCAGACAGTGCGTTCCAGATCCTAACCACTCGATTGACCCTGTCTCCCCACACTCTCAGACAGTGCGTTCCAGATCCTAACCACTCGATTGACCCTGTCTCCCCACACTCTCAGACAGTGCGTTCCAGATCCTAACCACTCGATTGACCCTGTCTCCCCACACTCTCAGACAGTGCGTTCCAGATCCTAACCACTCGATTGACCCTGTCTCCCCACACTCTCAGACAGTGCGTTCCAGATCCTAACCACTCGATTGACCCTGTCTCCCCCACACTCTCAGACAGTGCGTTCCAGATCCTAACCACTCGATTGACCCTGTCTCCCACCACACTCTCAGACAGTGCGTTCCAGATCCTAACCACTCGATTGACCCTGTCTCCCCACACTCTCAGACAGTGCGTTCCAGATCCTAACCACTCGATTGACCCTGTCTCCCCACACTCTCAGACAGTGCGTTCCAGATCCTAACCACTCGATTGACCCTGTCTCCCCACACTCTCAGACAGTGCGTTCCAGATCCTAACCACTCGATTGACCCTGTCTCCACCACACTCTCAGACAGTGCGTTCCAGATCCTAACCACTCGATTGACCCTGTCTCCCCACACTCTCAGACAGTGCGTTCCAGATCCTAACCACTCGATTGACCCTGTCTCCACCACACTCTCAGACAGTGCGTTCCAGATCCTAACCACTCGATTGACCCTGTCTCCACCACACTCTCAGACAGTGCGTTCCAGATCCTAACACTCGATTGACCCTGTCTCCCCACACTCTCAGACAGTGCGTTCCAGATCCTAACCACTCGATTGACCCTGTCTCCCCCACACTCTCAGACAGTGCGTTCCAGATCCTAACCACTCGATTGACCCTGTCTCCCCACACTCTCAGACAGTGCGTTCCAGATCCTAACCACTCGATTGACCCTGTCTCCCCACACTCTCAGACAGTGCGTTCCAGATCCTAACCACTCGATTGACCCTGTCTCCCCCACACTCTCAGACAGTGCGTTCCAGATCCTAACCACTCGATTGACCCTGTCTCCACCACACTCTCAGACAGTGCGTTCCAGATCCTAACCACTCGATTGACCTGTCTCCCCCACACTCTCAGACAGTGCGTTCCAGATCCTAACCACTCGATTGACCTGTCTCCCCACACTCTCAGACAGTGCGTTCCAGATCCTAACACTCGATTGACCCTGTCTCCCCACACTCTCAGACAGTGCGTTCCAGATCCTAACCACTCGATTGACCCTGTCTCCACCACACTCTCAGACAGTGCGTTCCAGATCCTAACCACTCGATTGACCCTGTCTCCTCCACACTCTCAGACAGTGCGTTCCAGATCCTAACCACTCGATTGACCCTGTCTCCCCACACTCTCAGACAGTGCGTTCCAGATCCTAACCACTCGATTGACCCTGTCTCCCCACACTCTCAGACAGTGCGTTCCAGATCCTAACCACTCGATTGACCCTGTCTCCCCACACTCTCAGACAGTGCGTTCCAGATCCTAACCACTCGATTGACCCTGTCTCCCCCACACTCTCAGACAGTGCGTTCCAGATCCTAACCACTCGATTGACCCTGTCTCCCCACACTCTCAGACAGTGCGTTCCAGATCCTAACCACTCGATTGACCCTGTCTCCCCACACTCTCAGACAGTGCGTTCCAGATCCTAACACTCGATTGACCCTGTCTCCCCACACTCTCAGACAGTGCGTTCCAGATCCTAACCACTCGATTGACCCTGTCTCCCCACACTCTCAGACAGTGCGTTCCAGATCCTAACCACTCGATTGACCCTGTCTCCCCCACACTCTCAGACAGTGCGTTCCAGATCCTAACCACTCGATTGACCCTGTCTCCACACACTCTCAGACAGTGCGTTCCAGATCCTAACCACTCGATTGACCCTGTCTCCCCACACTCTCAGACAGTGCGTTCCAGATCCTAACCACTCGATTGACCCTGTCTCCCCACACTCTCAGACAGTGCGTTCCAGATCCTAACCACTCGATTGACCCTGTCTCCACCACACTCTCAGACAGTGCGTTCCAGATCCTAACCACTCGATTGACCCTGTCTCCCCACACTCTCAGACAGTGCGTTCCAGATCCTAACCACTCGATTGACCCTGTCTCCCCCACACTCTCAGACAGTGCGTTCCAGATCCTAACCACTCGATTGACCCTGTCTCCCCACACTCTCAGACAGTGCGTTCCAGATCCTAACCACTCGATTGACCCTGTCTCCCCACACTCTCAGACAGTGCGTTCCAGATCCTAACCACTCGATTGACCCTGTCTCCCCACACTCTCAGACAGTGCGTTCCAGATCCTAACCACTCGATTGACCCTGTCTCCCCACACTCTCAGACAGTGCGTTCCAGATCCTAACCACTCGATTGACCCTGTCTCCCCACACTCTCAGACAGTGCGTTCCAGATCCTAACCACTCGATTGACCCTGTCCCCCCACACTCTCAGACAGTGCGTTCCAGATCCTAACCACTCGATTGACCCTGTCTCCCCCAACACTCTCAGACAGTGCGTTCCAGATCCTAACCACTCGATTGACCCTGTCTCCACCACACTCTCAGACAGTGCATTATAGATCCTAACCAATCGATTGAACATGTCTCCTCCATACTCTCAGACAGTGCGTTCCAGATCTTAACCACTCGATTGACCCTGTCTCCACCATACTCTCAGACAGTGCGTTCCAGATCCTAACCACTCGATTGACCCTGTCTCAGCCACACTCTCAGACAGTGCGTTCCAGATCCTAACCACTCGATTGACCCTGTCTCCTCCATACTCTCAGACAGTGTATTCCAGATCTTAACCACTCGATTGACCCTGTCTCCACCATACTCTCAGACAGTGCGTTCCAGAAACTAACCACTCGATTGACCCTGTCTCCCCACAATCTCAGACAGTGCGTTCCAGATCCTAACCACTCGATTGACCCTGTCTCCCCCACACTCTCAGACAGTGCGTTCCAGATCCTACCCACTCGATTGACCCTGTCTCCCCCAACACTCTCAGACAGTGCGTTCCAGATCCTAACCACTCGATTGACCCTGTCTCCCCACACTCTCAGACAGTGCGTTCCAGATCCTAACCACTCGATTGACCCTGTCTCCCCCACACTCTCAGACAGTGCGTTCCAGATCCTAACCACTCGATTGACCCTGTCTCCCCCACACTCTCAGACAGTGTTCCAGATCCTAACCACTCGATTGACCCTGTCTCCACCCACACTCAGACAGTGCGTTCCAGATCCTAACCACTCAATTGACCCTGAATCCCCCACACTCTCAGACAGTGCATTCCACATCCTATCCACTCGATTGACCCTGTCTCCCCCAACACTCTCAGACAGTGCATTCCAAATCCTAACCACTCGATTGACCCTGTCTCCACCACACTCTCAGACAGTGCGTTCCAGATCCTAACCACTCGATTGACCCTGTCTCCACCACACTCTCAGACAGTGCGTTCCAGATCCTAACCACTCGATTGACCCTGTCTCCACCACACTCTCAGACAGTGCGTTCCAGATCCTAACCACTCGATTGACCCTGTCTCCACCACACTCTCAGTCAGTGCGTTCCAGATCCTAACCACTCGATTGACCCTGTCTCCCCCACACTCTCAGACAGTGCGTTCCAGATCCTAACCACTCGATTGACCCTGTCTCCCCCACACTCTCAGACAGTGCGTTCCAGATCCTAACCACTCGATTGACCCTGTCTCCCCCACACTCTCAGACAGTGCGTTCCAGATCCTAACCACTCGATTGACCCTGTCTCCCCACACTCTCAGACAGTGCGTTCCAGATCCTAACCACTCGATTGACCCTGTCTCCCCCACACTCTCAGACAGTGCGTTCCAGATCCTAACCACTCGATTGACCCTGTCTCCCCCACACTCTCAGACAGTGCGTTCCAGATCCTAACCACTCGATTGACCCTGTCTCCCCACACTCTCAGACAGTGCGTTCCAGATCCTAACCACTCGATTGACCCTGTCTCCACCACACTCTCAGACAGTGCATTCCAGATCCTAACCACTCGATTGACCCTGTCTCCACCACACTCTCAGACAGTGCGTTCCAGATCCTAACCACTCGATTGACCCTGTCTCCCCCACACTCTCAGACAGTGCGTTCCAGATCCTAACCACTCGATTGACCCTGTCTCCACCACACTCTCAGACAGTGTGTTCCAGATCCTAACCACTCGATTGACCCTGTCTCCCCCACACTCTCAGACAGTGCGTTCCAGATCCTAACCACTCGATTGACCCTGTCTCCCCCACACTCTCAGACAGTGCGTTCCAGATCCTAACCACTCGATTGACCCTGTCTCCCCACACTCTCAGACAGTGCGTTCCAGATCCTAACCACTCGATTGACCCTGTCTCACCACACTCTCAGACAGTGCGTTCCAGATCCTAACCACTCGATTGACCCTGTCTCCACCACACTCTCAGACAGTGCGTTCCAGATCCTAACCACTCGATTGACCCTGTCTCCCCACACTCTCAGACAGTGCGTTCCAGATCCTAACCACTCGATTGACCCTGTCTCCACCACACTCTCAGACAGTGCGTTCCAGATCCTAACCACTCGATTGACCCTGTCTCCACCACACTCTCAGGCGTTCCAGATCCTAACCACTCGATTGACCCTGTCTCACCACACTCTCAGACAGTGCGTTCCAGATCCTAACCACTCGATTGACCCTGTCTCCACCACACTCTCAGACAGTGCGTTCCAGATCCTAACCACTCGATTGACCCTGTCTCCCCAACACTCTCAGTCAGTGTGTTCCAGAGCCTAACCACTCGATTGACCCTGTCTCCACCAGACTCTCAGACAGTCCGTTCCAGATCCTAACCACTCGATTGACCCTGTCTCCACAACACTCTCAGACAGGGCGTTCCAGATGCTAACCACTCGATTGACGCTGTCTCCACCACACTCTCAGACAGTGCATTCCAGATCCTAACCACTCGATTGACCCTTTCTCCCGCGCACTCTCAGACAGTGCGTTCCAGATCCTAACCACTCGATTGACCTGTCCCTCTCGTCCCTTCCCCTCCTTCCAAATTTCCTGACAGTGCAGTCCAGATCCTAACCACTCGATTGACCCTGTCTCCACCACACTCTCAGACAGTGCGTTCCAGATCCTAACCACTCGATTGACCCTGTCTCCCCCACACGCTCAGACAATGTGTTCCAGATCCTAACCACTCGATTGACCCTCTCTCCACCACACTCTCAGACAGTGCGTTCCAGATCCTAACGACTCGATTGACCTTGTCTCCCGCACACTCTCAGACACTGCGTTCCAGATCCTAACAACTCGATTGACCCTGTCTCCCCCAAACTCTCAGACAGTGCGTTCCAGATCCTAACCACTCGATTGACCCTGTCTCCACACACTCTCAGACAGAGCGTTCCAGATCCTAACCACTCGATTGACCCTGTCTCCACCACACTCTCAGACAGTGCGTTCCACATCCTAACCACTCAATTGGCCCTGTCACCCCCAACCTCTCAGACAGTGCGTTCCAGATCGTAACCACTCGATTGACCCTGTCTCCACCACACTCTCAGACAGTGCGTTCCAGATCCTAACCACTCGATTGACCCTGTCTCCCCCACACTCTCAGACAGTGCGTTCCAGATCCTAACCACTCGATTGACCCTGTCTCCCCCACACTCTCAGACAGTGCGTTCCAGATCATAACCACTCGATTGACCCTGTCTCCCCCACACTCTCAGACAGTGCGTTCCAGATCCTAACCACTCGATTGACCCTGTCTCCCCCACACTCTCAGACAGTGCGTTCCAGATCCTAACCACTCGATTGACCCTGTCTCCACCACACTCTCAGACAGTGCGTTCCAGATCCTAACCACTCGATTGACCCTGTCTCACCCACACTCTCAGACAGTGCGTTCCAGATCCTAACCACTCGATTGACCCTGTCTCCACCACACTCTCAGACAGTGCGTTCCAGATCCTAACCACTCGATTGACCCTGTCTCCACCACACTCTCAGACAGTGCATTCCAGATCCTAACCACTCAATTGTCCTGTCTCCACCACACTCTCAGACAGTGCGTTCCAGATCCTAACCACTCGATTGAACCTGTCTCCACCACACTCTCAGACAGTGCGTTCCAGATCCTAACCACTCGATTGACCCTGTCTCCACCACACTCTCAGACAGTGCGTTCCAGATCCTAACCACTCGATTGACCTGTCTCCCCACACTCTCAGACAGTGCGTTCCAGATCCTAACACTCGATTGACCCTGTCTCCCCCACACTCTCAGACAGTGCGTTCCAGATCCTAACCACTCGATGATTGACCTGTCTTCCCCACACTCTCAGACAGTGCGTTCCAGATCCTAACCACTCGATTGACCTGTCTCCCCCACACTCTCAGACAGTGCGTTCCAGATCCTAACCACTCGATTGACCCTGTCTCCCCCACACTCTCAGACAGTGCGTTCCAGATCCTAACCACTCGATTGACCCTGTCTCCCACACTCTCAGACAGTGCGTTCCAGATCCTAACACTCGATTGACCCTGTCTCCCCCACACTCTCAGACAGTGCGTTCCAGATCCTAACCACTCGATTGACCTGTCTCCACACACTCTCAGACAGTGCGTTCCAGATCCTAACACTCGATTGACCCTGTCTCCCCCACACTCTCAGACAGTGCGTTCCAGATCCTAACCACTCGATTGACCCTGTCTCCCCCACACTCTCAGACAGTGCGTTCCAGATCCTAACCACTCGATTGACCCTGTCTCCCCCACACTCTCAGTGCGTTCCAGATCCTAACCACTCGATTGACCTTTTCTCCCCCACACTCTCAGACAGTGCGTTCCAGATCCTAACCACTCGATTGACCCTGTCTCCACCACACTCTCAGACAGTGCGTTCCAGATCTTAACCACTCGATTGACCCTGTCTCCACCACACTCTCAGACAGTGCGTTCCAGATCCTAACCACTCGATTGACCCTGTCTCCACCACACACTCAGACAGTGCGTTCCAGATCCTAACCACTCGATTGACCTTGTCACCCCCACAATCTCAGACAGTGCGTTCCAGATCCTAACCACTCAATTGTCCTGTCTCCCCCACACTCCCTGACAGTGCATTCGAGAGCCTAACCACTCGATTGACCCTGTCTCCACCACACTCTCAGACAGTGCGTTCCAGATCCTAACCACTCGATTGACCCTGTCTCCCCCACACTCTCAGACATCGTGTTCCAGATCCTAAGCACGCGATTGAACCTATCTCCACCACACACTAAGACAGTGCGTTCCAGATCCTAACCACTCGATTGACCTGTCTCCCCACACTCTCAGACAGTGCGTTCCAGATCCTAACCACTCGATTGACCCAGTCTACCACACACTCTCAGACAGTGCGTTCCAGATCCTAACCACTCGATTGACCCTGTCTCCTTCATACTCTCAGACAGTGCGTTCCAGATCCTAACCACTCGATTGACCCTGTCTCCACCCACATCTGACAGTGCATTCCAGATCCTAACCACGATTGACCCTGTCTCCACCACCTCTCAGACAGTGCGTTCCAGATCCTAACCACTCGATTGACCCTGTCTCCCCACACTCTCAGACAGTGCATTCCAGATCCTAACCACTCGATTGACCCTGTCTCACACATCTCAGACAGTGCGTTCCAGATCTAACCACTCGATTGACCCTGTCTC
>NC_054490.1:6135748-6294285 GCF_017639515.1 Carcharodon carcharias
CCAGCGCGGAACTCCCTCAGCACTAAGCCTCTGACAGTGCGGCGCTACCTCAGTACTGACCCCCTGACAGTGCGGCGCTCCCTCATTACTGACCTCCGACAGTGCGGCACGCCCTCAGTACTGACCCTCTGACAGTGCGACGCTCGCTCAGTACTGACCTTCCGACTGTGCAGCACTCCCTCAGTACTGACCCTCCGACAGTGCGCAGCACTCCCTCAGTACTGACCCTCCGACAGTGCGCACTCCCTCAGTACTGACCCTCCGACAGTGCGGCACTCCCTCAGTACTGACCCTCCGACAGTGCGGCACTCCCTCAGTACTGACCCTCCGACAGTGCGGCACTCCCTCAGTACTGACCTCCGACAGTGCGGCACTCCTCAGTACTGACCCTCCGACAGTGCAGCACTCCCTCAGTACTGACCCTCCGACAGTGCAGCACTCCCTCAGTACTGACCCTCCGACAGTGCAGCACTCCCTCAGTACTGACCCTCCGACAGTGCAGCACTCCCTCAGTACTGACCCTCGGACAGTGCAGCACTCCCTCAGTACTGACCCTCCGACAGTGCGGCACTCCCTCAGTACTGACCCTCCGACAGTGCAGCACTCCCTCAGTACTGACCCTCCGACAGTGCAGCACTCCCTCAGTACTGACCCTCCGACAGTGCGGCACTCCCTCAGTACTGACCCTCCGACAGTGCAGCACTCCTCAGTACTGACCCTCCGACAGTGCAGCACTCCCTCAGTACTGACCCTCCGACAGTGCGGCACTCCCTCCGCCTCATGACCCTCGACAGTGCAGCACTCCCTCAGTACTGACCCTCCACACAGTGCGGCACTCCCTCAGTACTGACCCTCTGACAGTGCAGCACTCCCTCAGTACTGACCCTCCGACAGTGCGGCACTCCCTCAGTACTGACCCTCCGACAGTGCGGCACTCCCTCAGTACTGACCCTCCGACAGTGCAGCACTCCCTCAGTACTGACCCTCTGACAGTGCAGCACTCCCTCAGTACTGACCTCCGACAGTGCGGCACTCCCTCAGTACTGACCCTCCGACAGTGCAGCACTCCCTCAGTACTGACCCTCCGACAATGCAGTACTCCCTCAGTACTGACCCTCCGACAGTGAGGCGTTCCCTCAGTACTGATCCTCCGACAGTGCGGCACTCCCTCAGTACTGACCCTCGGACAGTGCTGCGCTCCCTCAGTACTGACACTCCGACAGTGTGGCACTCCCTCAGTACTGATCCTCCGACAGTGCAGCACTCTCTCAGTACTGACCCTCTGAAAGTGCGGCACTCCCTCAGTACTGACCCTCCGACAGTGCTGCACTCCCTCAGTACTGACCCTCCGACAGTGCGGCACTCCCTCAGTACTGACACACCGACAGTGCGGCACACCCTCAGTACTGACCCACCGACAGTGCAGCACTCCCTCAGTACTGACCCTCCGACAGTGCGGCACTCCCTCAGAACTGACCCTCGACAGTGCGGCACTCCCTCAGTACTGACCCTCCGACAGTGCAGCACTCCCTCAGTACTGACCCTCCGGCAGTGCGGCACTCCCTCCGTACAGGCCCTTCGACAGTGCAGCACTCCCTGAGTATTAACCCTCCAACAGTGCGGAACTCACTCAGTACTGACCCTCCGACAGTGCGGCACTCCCTCAGTACTGACCCTCCGACAGTGCGGCACTCCCTCAGTTCTGACCCTCCGACAGTGCGGCACTCCCTCAGTACTGATCCTCCGACAGTGCGGCACTCCCTCAGTACTGACCCTCCGACAGTGCAGCACTCTCTCAGTACTGACTCTCTGACAGTGCAGCACTCCCTCAGTAATGACCCTCTGACAGCGCGGCACTCCCTCAGTACTGACCCTCCGACAGTGCGGCACTCCCTCAGTACTGACCCTCCAACAGTGCGGCGCTCCCTCAATACTGACCCTCCGACAGTGCGGCACTCCCTCAGTACTGACCCTCCGACAGTGCAGCGCTCCCTCAGTGCTGAACCTCCGACAGTGCGTCACTCCCTCAGTACTGACCCTCCGACAGTGCGGCACTCCCTCCATACTGACCCTCCGACAGTGCAGCACTCCCTCAGTACTGACCGTCTGACAGTGCAGCACTCCCTCAGTACTGACCTCCGACAGTGCGGCACTCCCTCAGTACTGACCCTCCGACAGTGCTGCACTCCCTCAGTACTGACCCTCCGACAGTGCAGTACTCACTCAGTACTGACCCTCCGACAGTGAGGCGTCCCTCAGTACTGACCCTCCGACAGTGCAGCACTCCCTCAGTACTGACCCTCCGACAGTGCAGCACTCCTCAGTACTGACCCTCTGACAGTGCGGCACTCCTCAGTACTGACCCTCGACAGTGCAGCACTCCCTCAGTACTGACCCTCCGACAGTGCGGCACTCCCTCAGTACTGACCCACGACAGTGCGGCTATCCCTCAGTACTGACCCTCGACAGTGCAGCACTCCCTCAGTACTGACCCTCCGACAGTGCGGCACTCCCTCAGAACTGACCCTCCGACAGTGCGGCACGCCCTCAGTACTGACCCTCCGACAGTGCGGCACTCCCTCAGTACTGACCCTCCAGCAGTGCGGCACTCCCTCAGTACTGACCTTCGACAGTGCGCACTCCCTCAGTACTGACCTCCGACAGTGCGGCACTCCTCAGTACTGACCCTCCGACAGTGCGGCACTCCCTCAGTACTGACCCTCCGACAGTGCGGCACTCCCTCAGTACTGACCCTCCGACAGTGCGGCACTCCCTCAGTACTGACCCTCCGACAGTGCGGCACTCCCTCAGTACTGACCCTCCGACAGTGCGGCACTCCCTCAGTACTGACCCTCTGACAGTGCAGGCACTCCCTCAGTACTGACCCTCCGACAGTGCGGCACTCCCTCAGTACTGACCCTCCGACAGTGCGGCACTCCCTCAGTACTGACCCTCCGACAGTGCAGCACTCCCTCAGTACTGACCCTCGACAGTGCAGCACTCCCTCAGTACTGACCCTCCGACAGTGCGGCACTCCCTCAGTACTGACCCCCGACAGTGCAGCACTCCCTCAGTACTGACCCTCCGACAGTGCAGCACTCCCTCAGTACTGACCCTCCGACAGTGCAGCACTCCCTCAGTACTGACCCTCCGACAGTGCAGCACTCCCTCAGTACTGACGCTCTGACAGTGCTGCACTCCCTCAGTACTGACCTCCGACAGTGCAGCACTCCCTCAGTACTGACCCTCCGACAGTGCAGCACTCCTCAGTACTGACCCTCTGACACTGCAGCACTCCCTCAGTACTGGCCCTCCGACAGTGCGGCACTCCCTCAGTACAGACCCTCCGACAGTGCAGCACTCCCTCAGTACTGACCCTCCGACAGTGCAGCACTCCCTCAGTACTGACCCCGACAGTGCGGCACTCCCTCAGTACTGACCCTCCGACAGTGCGGCACTCCCTCAGTACTGACCCTCCGACAGTGCGGCACTCCCTCAGTACTGACCCTCGACAGTGCAGCACTCCCTCAGTACTGACCCTCCGACAGTGCGGCACTCCCTCAGTACTGACCCTCCGACAGTGCAGCACTCCCTCAGTACTGACCCTCCAACAGTGCGGCACTCCCTCAGTACTGACCTCCGACAGTGCGGCACTACCTCAGTACTGACCCTGACAGTGCAGCACTCCCTCAGTACTGACCTCCGACAGTGCAGCACTCCCTCAGTACTGACCCTCCGACAATGCAGCACTCCCTCAGTACTGACACTCCGACAGTGCGGCACTCCCTCAGTACTGACCTCGTGACAGTGCAACACTCCCTCAGTACTGACCCTCCGACAATGCAGCACTCCCTCAGTACTGACCCTGTGACTGTGCAGCACTCCCTCAGTACTGACCCTCCGACAGTGCAGCACTCCCTCAGTACTGACCCTCCGACAGTGCAGCGCTCCCTCAGTGCTGACCCTCCGACAGTGCGGCACTCCCTCAGTACTGACCCTCCGACAGTGCGGCACTCCCTCAGTACTGACCCTCCGACAGTGCAGCACTCCCTCAGTACTGACCTCCGACAGTGCGGCACTCCCTCAGTACTGACCCTCCGACAGTGCGGCACTCCCTCAGTACTGACCCTCCGACAGTGCAGCACTCCCTCAGTACTGACCCTCCGACAGTGCAGCGCTCCCTCAGTACTGACCCTCCCTTGGTGCAGCGCTCCCTCAGTACTGACCTCGTGACAGTGCAGCACTCCCTCAGTATGAACCTCCTATAGTGCAGCACTCACTCAGTACTGACCCTCCGACAGTGCAGCACTCCCTCAGTACTGACCTCGTGACAGTGCAGCAATCCATCAGTATTGACCCCCCAACACTGCAGCACTCCCTCAGTACTGACCCTGCGACAGTGCAGCACTCCCTCAGTACTGACCCTCCGACAGTGCAGCACTCCCTCAGTACTGACCCTCCGACAGTGCGGCACTCCCTCAGTACTGACCCTCCGACAGTGCAGCGCTCCCTCAGTGCTGACCCTCCGACAGTGCGTCACTCCCTCAGTACTTACCCCCCCAACAGTGCAGCACTCCCTCAGTACTGACCCTCCGACAGTGCAGCACTCCCTCAGTACTGATCTCCGACAGTGCGGCAGTCCCTCAGTACTGACCTCCGACTTTGCAGCACTCCCTCAGTACTGACCTCTGACTTTGCAGCACTCCCTCAGTACTGACCGTCCGACAGTGCGGCACTCCCTCAGTACTTACCCTCCGACAGTGGGCACTCCCTCAGTACTGACCTCCGACAGTGCGGCACTCCCTCAGTACTGACCCTCCGACAGTGCAGCACTCCCTCAGTACTGACCCTCCGACAGTGCGGCACTCCCTCAGTACTGACCCTCCGACAGTGCAGCACTCTCTCAGTACTGACCCTCTGACAGTGCGGCACGCCATCAGTACTGACCCTCTGACAGTGCAGCACTCCCTCAGTACTGACCCTCCGACAGTGCGGCACTCCCTCAGTACTGACCCTCCGACAGTGCGGCACTCCCTCAGTACTGACCCTCCGACAGTGCGGCACTCCCTCAGTACTGACCCTCCGACAGTGCGGCACTCCCTCAGTACTGACCCTCCGACAGTGCGGCACTCCCTCAGTACTGACCCTCCGACAGTGCAGCACTCCCTCAGTACTGACCGTCTGACAGTGCAGCACTCCCTTACTACTGACCCTCTGACAGTGCAGCACTCCCTCAGTACTGACCCTCCGACAGTGCAGCACTCCCTCAGTACTGACCCTCTGACAGTGCGGCACTCCCTCAGTACTGACCCTCCGACAGTGCGGCACCCCTCAGTACTGACCCTCCGACAGTGCAGCACTCCCTCAGTACTGACCCTCCGACAGTGCGGCACTCCCTCAGTACTGACCCTCCGACAGTGCTGCACTCCCTCAGTACTGACCCTCCGACAGTGCGGCACTCCCTCAGTACTGACCTCTCCGACAGTGCGGCACTCCCTCAGTACTGACCCTCCGACAGTGCGGCACTCCCTCAGTACTGACCCTCCGACAGTGCGGCACTCCCTCAGTACTGACCCTCCGACAGTGCGGCACTCCCTCAGTACTGACCCTCCGACAGTGCGGCACTCCCTCAGTACTGACCCTCCGACAGTGCAGCACTCCCTCAGTACTGACCCTCCGACAGTGCGGCACTCCCTCAGTACTGACCCTCCGACAGTGCAACACTCCCTCAGTATTGTCCCCCCCGACAGTGCAGCACTCCCTCAGTACTGACCCTCCGACAGTGCAGCACTCCCTCAGTACTGACCTCCGACAGTGCGGCACTCCCTCAGTACTGACCCTCCGACATTGCAGCACTCCCTCAGTACTGACCCTCCGACAGTGCGGCACTCCCTCAGTACTGACCCTCCGACACTGCAGCTTTCCCTCAGTACTGACCCTCCGACAGTGCAGCACTCCCTCAGTACTGACCCCCAACAGTACGGCACTCCCTCAGTACTGACCCTCCGACAGTGCGGCACTCCCTCAGTACTGACCCTCCGACAGTGCGGCACTCCCTCAGTACTGACCCTCCGACAGTGCAGCACTCCCTCAGTACTGACCTCCGACAGTGCGGCACTCCCTCAGTACTGACCCTCCGACAGTGCAGCACTCCCTCAGTACTGACCTCCGACAGTGCAGCACTCCCTCAGTACTGACCCTCCGACAGTGCAGCACTCCCTCAGTACTGACCCTCCGACAGTGCAGCACTCCCTCAGTACTGACCCTCTGACAGTGCGGCACTCCCTCAGTACTGACCTCCGACAGTGCGGCACTCCCTCAGTACTGACCCTCCGACAGTGCGGCACTCCCTCAGTACTGACCTCCGACAGTGCGGCACTCCCTCAGTACTGACCCTCCGACAGTGCAGCACTCCCTCAGCACTGACCCTCCGACAGTGCGGCACTCCCTCAGTACTGACCCTCCGACAGTGCGCACTCCCTCAGTACTGACCCTCTGACAGTGCAGCACTCCCTCAGTACTGACCCTCCGACAGTGCAGCACTCCCTCAGTACTGACCCTCCGACAGTGCAGCACTCCCTCAGTACTGACCCTCCGACAGTGCGGCACTCCCTCAGTACTGACCCTCGACAGTGCAGCACTCCCTCAGTACTGACCCTCCGACAGTGCAGAACTCCCTCAGTACTGACCCTCCGACAGTGCGGCTCTCCCTCAGTACGGACCTATCGACAGTGCGGCACTCCCTCAGTACTGACCCTCCGACAGTGCAGAGCTCCCTCAGTACTGACCCTCGACAGTGCGGCACTCCCTCAGTACTGACCCTCCGACAGTGCGGCACTCCCTCAGTACTGACCCTCCGACAGTGCGGCACTCCCTCAGTACTGACCCTCGACAGTGCGGCACTCCCTCAGTACTGACCCTCCGACAGTGCGGCACTCCCTCAGTACTGACCCTCCGACAGTGCTGCACTCCCTCACTACTGACCCTCTGACAGTGCGGCACTCCCTCAGTACTGACCCTCCGACAGTGCAGCACTCCCTCAGTACTGACTCTCTGACAGTGCGGCACTCTCTCAGTACTGACCCTCCGACAGTGCAGCACTCCCTCAGTACTGACCCTCCGACAGTACAACACTCCCTCAGTTCGGACCCTCTGATAGTGCTTCACTCGCTCAGCACTGCCCCTCCGACAGTGCAGCACTCCCTCAATTGACCCCCCAACAGTACGGCACTCCCTCAGTACTGAACTTCCAACAGTGCGGGACTCCCTCAGTACTGACCTCCGACAGTGCAGCACTCCCTCAGTACTGACTGTCCGACAGTGCGGCACTCCCTCAGTACTGACCCTCCGACAGTGCTGCACTCCCTCAGTACTGACCCTCCGACAGTGCGGCACTCCCTCAGTACTGACCTCCGACAGTGCGGCACTCCCTCAGTACTGACCCTCCGACAGTGCGGCACTCCCTCAGTACTGACCCTCCGACAGTGCGGCACTCCCTCAGTACTGACCCTCCGACAGTGCGGCACTCCCTCAGTACTGACCCTCCGACAGTGCAGCACTCCCTCAGTACTGACCCTCTGACAGTGCAGCACTCCCTCAGTACTGACCCTCCGACAGTGCGGCACTCCCTCAGTACTGACCCTCTGACAGTGCGGCACTCCCTCAGTACTGACCCTCCGACAGTGCGGCACTCCCTCAGTACTGACCCTCCGACAGTGCGGCACTCCCTCAGTACTGACCCTCCGACAGTGCGGCACTCCCTCAGTACTGACCCTCGACAGTGCGGCACTCCCTCAGTACTGACCTCCGACAGTGCGGCACTCCCTCAGTACTGACCCTCCGACAGTGCGGCACTCCCTCAGTACTGACCCTCCGACAGTGCGGCACTCCCTCAGTACTGACCCTCCGACAGTGCGGCACTCCCTCAGTACTGACCCTCCGACAGTGCGGCACTCCCTCAGTACTGACCCTCCGACAGTGCGGCACTCCCTCAGTACTGACCCTCCGACAGTGCGGCACTCCCTCAGTACTGACCCTCCGACAGTGCGGCACTCCCTCAGTACTGACCCTCCGACAGTGCGGCACTCCCTCAGTACTGACCCTCCGACAGTGCGGCACTCCCTCAGTACTGACCCTCCGACAGTGCGGCACTCCTCAGTACTGACCCTCCGACAGTGCGGCACTCCCTCAGTACTGACCCTCCGACAGTGCGGCACTCCCTCAGTACTGACCCTCCGACAGTGCGGCACTCCCTCAGTACTGACCCTCCGACAGTGCGGCACTCCCTCAGTACTGACCCTCCGACAGTGCGGCACTCCCTCAGTACTGACCCTCCGACAGTGCGGCACTCCCTCAGTACTGACCCTCCGACAGTGCGGCACTCCCTCAGTACTGACCCTCCGACAGTGCGGCACTCCCTCAGTACTGACCCTCCGACAGTGCGGCACTCCCTCAGTACTGACCCTCCGACAGTGCGGCACTCCCTCAGTACTGACCCTCCGACAGTGCGGCACTCCCTCAGTACTGACCCTCCGACAGTGCGGCACTCCCTCAGTACTGACCCTCCGACAGTGCGGCACTCCCTCAGTACTGACCCTCCGACAGTGCGGCACTCCCTCAGTACTGACCCTCCGACAGTGCGGCACTCCCTCAGTACTGACCCTCCGACAGTGCGGCACTCCCTCAGTACTGACCCTCCGACAGTGCGGCACTCCCTCAGTACTGACCCTCCGACAGTGCGGCACTCCCTCAGTACTGACCCTCCGACAGTGCGGCACTCCCTCAGTACTGACCCTCCGACAGTGCGGCACTCCCTCAGTACTGACCCTCCGACAGTGCGGCACTCCCTCAGTACTGACCCTCCGACAGTGCGGCACTCCCTCAGTACTGACCCTCCGACAGTGCGGCACTCCCTCAGTACTGACCCTCCGACAGTGCAGCACTCCCTCAGTACTGACCCTCCGACAGTGCGGCACTCCCTCAGTACTGACCCTCCGACAGTGCGGCACTCCCTCAGTACTGACCCTCCGACAGTGCGGCACTCCCTCAGTACTGACCCTCTGACAGTGCGGCACTCCCTCAGTACTGACCCTCTGACAGTGCGGCACTCCCTCAGTACTGACCCTCCGACAGTGCGGCACTCCCTCAGTACTAACCCTCCGACAGTGCGGCACTCCCTCAGTACTGACCCTCTGACAGTGCGGCACTCCCTCAGTACTGACCCTCTGACAGTGCGGCACTCCCTCAGTACTGACCCTCTGACTGCGCGACACTCCCTCAGTACTGACCCTCCGACAGTGCGGCACTCCCTCAGTACTGACCCTCCGACAGTGCGGCACTCCCTCAGTACTGACCCTCCGACAGTGCGGCACTCCCTCAGTACTGACCCTCCGACAGTGCGGCACTCCCTCAGTACTGACCCTCCGACAGTGCGGCACTCCCTCAGTACTGACCCTCCGACAGTGCGGCACTCCCTCAGTACTGACCCTCCGACAGTGCGGCACTCCCTCAGTACTGACCCTCCGACAGTGCGGCACTCCCTCAGTACTGACCCTCCGACAGTGCGGCACTCCCTCAGTACTGACCCTCCGACAGTGCGGCACTCCCTCAGTACTGACCCTCCGACAGTGCGGCACTCCCTCAGTACTGACCCTCCGACAGTGCGGCACTCCCTCAGTACTGACCCTCCGACAGTGCGGCACTCCCTCAGTACTGACCCTCCGACAGTGCGGCACTCCCTCAGTACTGACCCTCCGACAGTGCGGCACTCCCTCAGTACTGACCCTCCGACAGTGCGGCACTCCCTCAGTACTGACCCTCCGACAGTGCGGCACTCCCTCAGTACTGACCCTCCGACAGTGCGGCACTCCCTCAGTACTGACCCTCCGACAGTGCGGCACTCCCTCAGTACTGACCCTCCGACAGTGCGGCACTCCCTCAGTACTGACCCTCCGACAGTGCGGCACTCCCTCAGTACTGACCCTCCGACAGTGCGGCACTCCCTCAGTACTGACCCTCTGACAGTGCGGCACTCCCTCAGTACTGACCCTCCGACAGTGCGGCACTCCCTCAGTACTGACCCTCCGACAGTGCGGCACTCCCTCAGTACTGACCCTCCGACAGTGCGGCACTCCCTCAGTACTGACCCTCCGACAGTGCGGCACTCCCTCAGTACTGACCCTCCGACAGTGCGGCACTCCCTCAGTACTGACCCTCCGACAGTGCGGCACTCCCTCAGTACTGACCCTCCGACAGTGCGGCACTCCCTCAGTACTGACCCTCCGACAGTGCGGCACTCCCTCAGTACTGACCCTCCGACAGTGCGGCACTCCCTCAGTACTGACCCTCCGACAGTGCGGCACTCCCTCAGTACTGACCCTCCGACAGTGCGGCACTCCCTCAGTACTGACCCTCCGACAGTGCGGCACTCCCTCAGTACTGACCCTCCGACAGTGCGGCACTCCCTCAGTACTGACCCTCCGACAGTGCGGCACTCCCTCAGTACTGACCCTCCGACAGTGCGGCACTCCCTCAGTACTGACCCTCCGACAGTGCGGCACTCCCTCAGTACTGACCCTCCGACAGTGCGGCACTCCCTCAGTACTGACCCTCCGACAGTGCGGCACTCCCTCAGTACTGACCCTCCGACAGTGCGGCACTCCCTCAGTACTGACCCTCCGACAGTGCGGCACTCCCTCAGTACTGACCCTCCGACAGTGCGGCACTCCCTCAGTACTGACCCTCCGACAGTGCGGCACTCCCTCAGTACTGACCCTCCGACAGTGCGGCACTCCCTCAGTACTGACCCTCCGACAGTGCGGCACTCCCTCAGTACTGACCCTCCGACAGTGCGGCACTCCCTCAGTACTGACCCTCCGACAGTGCGGCACTCCCTCAGTACTGACCCTCCGACAGTGCGGCACTCCCTCAGTACTGACCCTCCGACAGTGCGGCACTCCCTCAGTACTGACCCTCCGACAGTGCGGCACTCCCTCAGTACTGACCCTCCGACAGTGCGGCACTCCCTCAGTACTGACCCTCCGACAGTGCGGCACTCCCTCAGTACTGACCCTCCGACAGTGCGGCACTCCCTCAGTACTGACCCTCCGACAGTGCGGCACTCCCTCAGTACTGACCCTCCGACAGTGCGGCACTCCCTCAGTACTGACCCTCCGACAGTGCGGCACTCCCTCAGTACTGACCCTCCGACAGTGCGGCACTCCCTCAGTACTGACCCTCCGACAGTGCGGCACTCCCTCAGTACTGACCCTCCGACAGTGCGGCACTCCCTCAGTACTGACCCTCCGACAGTGCGGCACTCCCTCAGTACTGACCCTCCGACAGTGCGGCACTCCCTCAGTACTGACCCTCCGACAGTGCGGCACTCCCTCAGTACTGACCCTCCGACAGTGCGGCACTCCCTCAGTACTGACCCTCCGACAGTGCGGCACTCCCTCAGTACTGACCCTCCGACAGTGCGGCACTCCCTCAGTACTGACCCTCCGACAGTGCGGCACTCCCTCAGTACTGACCCTCCGACAGTGCGGCACTCCCTCAGTACTGACCCTCCGACAGTGCGGCACTCCCTCAGTACTGACCCTCCGACAGTGCGGCACTCCCTCAGTACTGACCCTCCGACAGTGCGGCACTCCCTCAGTACTGACCCTCCGACAGTGCGGCACTCCCTCAGTACTGACCCTCCGACAGTGCGGCACTCCCTCAGTACTGACCCTCCGACAGTGCGGCACTCCCTCAGTACTGACCCTCCGACAGTGCGGCACTCCCTCAGTACTGACCCTCCGACAGTGCGGCACTCCCTCAGTACTGACCCTCCGACAGTGCGGCACTCCCTCAGTACTGACCTCCGACAGTGCGGCACTCCCTCAGTACTGACCCTCCGACAGTGCGGCACTCCCTCAGTACTGACCCTCCGACAGTGCGGCACTCCCTCAGTACTGACCCTCCGACAGTGCGGCACTCCCTCAGTACTGACCCTCCGACAGTGCGGCACTCCCTCAGTACTGACCCTCCGACAGTGCGGCACTCCCTCAGTACTGACCCTCCGACAGTGCGGCACTCCCTCAGTACTGACCCTCCGACAGTGCGGCACTCCCTCAGTACTGACCCTCCGACAGTGCGGCACTCCCTCAGTACTGACCCTCCGACAGTGCGGCACTCCCTCAGTACTGACCCTCCGACAGTGCGGCACTCCCTCAGTACTGACCCTCCGACAGTGCGGCACTCCCTCAGTACTGACCCTCCGACAGTGCGGCACTCCCTCAGTACTGACCCTCCGACAGTGCGGCACTCCCTCAGTACTGACCCTCCGACAGTGCGGCACTCCCTCAGTACTGACCCTCCGACAGTGCGGCACTCCCTCAGTACTGACCCTCCGACAGTGCGGCACTCCCTCAGTACTGACCCTCCGACAGTGCGGCACTCCCTCAGTACTGACCCTCCGACAGTGCGGCACTCCCTCAGTACTGACCCTCCGACAGTGCGGCACTCCCTCAGTACTGACCCTCCGACAGTGCGGCACTCCCTCAGTACTGACCCTCCGACAGTGCGGCACTCCCTCAGTACTGACCCTCCGACAGTGCGGCACTCCCTCAGTACTGACCCTCCGACAGTGCGGCACTCCCTCAGTACTGACCCTCCGACAGTGCGGCACTCCCTCAGTACTGACCCTCCGACAGTGCGGCACTCCCTCAGTACTGACCCTCCGACAGTGCGGCACTCCCTCAGTACTGACCCTCCGACAGTGCGGCACTCCCTCAGTACTGACCCTCCGACAGTGCGGCACTCCCTCAGTACTGACCCTCCGACAGTGCGGCACTCCCTCAGTACTGACCCTCCGACAGTGCGGCACTCCCTCAGTACTGACCCTCCGACAGTGCGGCACTCCCTCAGTACTGACCCTCCGACAGTGCGGCACTCCCTCAGTACTGACCCTCCGACAGTGCGGCACTCCCTCAGTACTGACCCTCCGACAGTGCGGCACTCCCTCAGTACTGACCCTCCGACAGTGCGGCACTCCCTCAGTACTGACCCTCCGACAGTGCGGCACTCCCTCAGTACTGACCCTCCGACAGTGCGGCACTCCCTCAGTACTGACCCTCCGACAGTGCGGCTCCCTCAGTACTGACCCTCCGACAGTGCGGCACTCCCTCAGTACTGACCCTCCGACAGTGCGGCACTCCCTCAGTACTGACCCTCCGACAGTGCGGCACTCCCTCAGTACTGACCCTCCGACAGTGCGGCACTCCCTCAGTACTGACCCTCCGACAGTGCGGCACTCCCTCAGTACTGACCCTCCGACAGTGCGGCACTCCCTCAGTACTGACCCTCCGACAGTGCGGCACTCCCTCAGTACTGACCCTCCGACAGTGCGGCACTCCCTCAGTACTGACCCTCCGACAGTGCGGCACTCCCTCAGTACTGACCCTCCGACAGTGCGGCACTCCCTCAGTACTGACCCTCCGACAGTGCGGCACTCCCTCAGTACTGACCCTCCGACAGTGCGGCACTCCCTCAGTACTGACCCTCCGACAGTGCGGCACTCCCTCAGTACTGACCCTCCGACAGTGCGGCACTCCCTCAGTACTGACCCTCCGACAGTGCGGCACTCCCTCAGTACTGACCCTCCGACAGTGCGGCACTCCCTCAGTACTGACCCTCCGACAGTGCGGCACTCCCTCAGTACTGACCCTCCGACAGTGCGGCACTCCCTCAGTACTGACCCTCCGACAGTGCGGCACTCCCTCAGTACTGACCCTCCGACAGTGCGGCACTCCCTCAGTACTGACCCTCCGACAGTGCGGCACTCCCTCAGTACTGACCCTCCGACAGTGCGGCACTCCCTCAGTACTGACCCTCCGACAGTGCGGCACTCCCTCAGTACTGACCCTCCGACAGTGCGGCACTCCCTCAGTACTGACCCTCCGACAGTGCGGCACTCCCTCAGTACTGACCCTCCGACAGTGCGGCACTCCCTCAGTACTGACCCTCCGACAGTGCGGCACTCCCTCAGTACTGACCCTCCGACAGTGCGGCACTCCCTCAGTACTGACCCTCCGACAGTGCGGCACTCCCTCAGTACTGACCCTCCGACAGTGCGGCACTCCCTCAGTACTGACCCTCCGACAGTGCGGCACTCCCTCAGTACTGACCCTCCGACAGTGCGGCACTCCCTCAGTACTGACCCTCCGACAGTGCGGCACTCCCTCAGTACTGACCCTCCGACAGTGCGGCACTCCCTCAGTACTGACCCTCCGACAGTGCGGCACTCCCTCAGTACTGACCCTCCGACAGTGCGGCACTCCCTCAGTACTGACCCTCCGACAGTGCGGCACTCCCTCAGTACTGACCCTCCGACAGTGCGGCACTCCCTCAGTACTGACCCTCCGACAGTGCGGCACTCCCTCAGTACTGACCCTCCGACAGTGCGGCACTCCCTCAGTACTGACCCTCCGACAGTGCGGCACTCCCTCAGTACTGACCCTCCGACAGTGCGGCACTCCCTCAGTACTGACCCTCCGACAGTGCGGCACTCCCTCAGTACTGACCCTCCGACAGTGCGGCACTCCCTCAGTACTGACCCTCCGACAGTGCGGCACTCCCTCAGTACTGACCCTCCGACAGTGCGGCACTCCCTCAGTACTGACCCTCCGACAGTGCGGCACTCCCTCAGTACTGACCCTCCGACAGTGCGGCACTCCCTCAGTACTGACCCTCCGACAGTGCGGCACTCCCTCAGTACTGACCCTCCGACAGTGCGGCACTCCCTCAGTACTGACCCTCCGACAGTGCGGCACTCCCTCAGTACTGACCCTCCGACAGTGCGGCACTCCCTCAGTACTGACCCTCCGACAGTGCGGCACTCCCTCAGTACTGACCCTCCGACAGTGCGGCACTCCCTCAGTACTGACCCTCCGACAGTGCGGCACTCCCTCAGTACTGACCCTCCGACAGTGCGGCACTCCCTCAGTACTGACCCTCCGACAGTGCGGCACTCCCTCAGTACTGACCCTCCGACAGTGCGGCACTCCCTCAGTACTGACCCTCCGACAGTGCGGCACTCCCTCAGTACTGACCCTCCGACAGTGCGGCACTCCCTCAGTACTGACCCTCCGACAGTGCGGCACTCCCTCAGTACTGACCCTCCGACAGTGCGGCACTCCCTCAGTACTGACCCTCCGACAGTGCGGCACTCCCTCAGTACTGACCCTCCGACAGTGCGGCACTCCCTCAGTACTGACCCTCCGACAGTGCGGCACTCCCTCAGTACTGACCCTCCGACAGTGCGGCACTCCCTCAGTACTGACCCTCCGACAGTGCGGCACTCCCTCAGTACTGACCCTCCGACAGTGCGGCACTCCCTCAGTACTGACCCTCCGACAGTGCGGCACTCCCTCAGTACTGACCCTCCGACAGTGCGGCACTCCCTCAGTACTGACCCTCCGACAGTGCGGCACTCCCTCAGTACTGACCCTCCGACAGTGCGGCACTCCCTCAGTACTGACCCTCCGACAGTGCGGCACTCCCTCAGTACTGACCCTCCGACAGTGCGGCACTCCCTCAGTACTGACCCTCCGACAGTGCGGCACTCCCTCAGTACTGACCCTCCGACAGTGCGGCACTCCCTCAGTACTGACCCTCCGACAGTGCGGCACTCCCTCAGTACTGACCCTCCGACAGTGCGGCACTCCCTCAGTACTGACCCTCCGACAGTGCGGCACTCCCTCAGTACTGACCCTCCGACAGTGCGGCACTCCCTCAGTACTGACCCTCCGACAGTGCGGCACTCCCTCAGTACTGACCCTCCGACAGTGCGGCACTCCCTCAGTACTGACCCTCCGACAGTGCGGCACTCCCTCAGTACTGACCCTCCGACAGTGCGGCACTCCCTCAGTACTGACCCTCCGACAGTGCGGCACTCCCTCAGTACTGACCCTCCGACAGTGCGGCACTCCCTCAGTACTGACCCTCCGACAGTGCGGCACTCCCTCAGTACTGACCCTCCGACAGTGCGGCACTCCCTCAGTACTGACCCTCCGACAGTGCGGCACTCCCTCAGTACTGACCCTCCGACAGTGCGGCACTCCCTCAGTACTGACCCTCCGACAGTGCGGCACTCCCTCAGTACTGACCCTCCGACAGTGCGGCACTCCCTCAGTACTGACCCTCCGACAGTGCGGCACTCCCTCAGTACTGACCCTCCGACAGTGCGGCACTCCCTCAGTACTGACCCTCCGACAGTGCGGCACTCCCTCAGTACTGACCCTCCG
This sequence comes from Carcharodon carcharias, assembly GCF_017639515.1. Classification (NCBI taxonomy): domain Eukaryota; kingdom Metazoa; phylum Chordata; class Chondrichthyes; order Lamniformes; family Lamnidae; genus Carcharodon; species Carcharodon carcharias. The sequence continues at coordinate 6,152,035 of NC_054490.1, forward strand.
ACAGTGCGGCACTCCCTCAGTACTGACCCTCCGACAGTGCGGCACTCCCTCAGTACTGACCCTCCGACAGTGCGGCACTCCCTCAGTACTGACCCTCCGACAGTGCGGCACTCCCTCAGTACTGACCCTCCGACAGTGCGGCACTCCCTCAGTACTGACCCTCCGACAGTGCGGCACTCCCTCAGTACTGACCCTCCGACAGTGCGGCACTCCCTCAGTACTGACCCTCCGACAGTGCGGCACTCCCTCAGTACTGACCCTCCGACAGTGCGGCACTCCCTCAGTACTGACCCTCCGACAGTGCGGCACTCCCTCAGTACTGACCCTCCGACAGTGCGGCACTCCCTCAGTACTGACCCTCCGACAGTGCGGCACTCCCTCAGTACTGACCCTCCGACAGTGCGGCACTCCCTCAGTACTGACCCTCCGACAGTGCGGCACTCCCTCAGTACTGACCCTCCGACAGTGCGGCACTCCCTCAGTACTGACCCTCCGACAGTGCGGCACTCCCTCAGTACTGACCCTCCGACAGTGCGGCACTCCCTCAGTACTGACCCTCCGACAGTGCGGCACTCCCTCAGTACTGACCCTCCGACAGTGCGGCACTCCCTCAGTACTGACCCTCCGACAGTGCGGCACTCCCTCAGTACTGACCCTCCGACAGTGCGGCACTCCCTCAGTACTGACCCTCCGACAGTGCGGCACTCCCTCAGTACTGACCCTCCGACAGTGCGGCACTCCCTCAGTACTGACCCTCCGACAGTGCGGCACTCCCTCAGTACTGACCCTCCGACAGTGCGGCACTCCCTCAGTACTGACCCTCCGACAGTGCGGCACTCCCTCAGTACTGACCCTCCGACAGTGCGGCACTCCCTCAGTACTGACCCTCCGACAGTGCGGCACTCCCTCAGTACTGACCCTCCGACAGTGCGGCACTCCCTCAGTACTGACCCTCCGACAGTGCGGCACTCCCTCAGTACTGACCCTCCGACAGTGCGGCACTCCCTCAGTACTGACCCTCCGACAGTGCGGCACTCCCTCAGTACTGACCCTCCGACAGTGCGGCACTCCCTCAGTACTGACCCTCCGACAGTGCGGCACTCCCTCAGTACTGACCCTCCGACAGTGCGGCACTCCCTCAGTACTGACCCTCCGACAGTGCGGCACTCCCTCAGTACTGACCCTCCGACAGTGCGGCACTCCCTCAGTACTGACCCTCCGACAGTGCGGCACTCCCTCAGTACTGACCCTCCGACAGTGCGGCACTCCCTCAGTACTGACCCTCCGACAGTGCGGCACTCCCTCAGTACTGACCCTCCGACAGTGCGGCACTCCCTCAGTACTGACCCTCCGACAGTGCGGCACTCCCTCAGTACTGACCCTCCGACAGTGCGGCACTCCCTCAGTACTGACCCTCCGACAGTGCGGCACTCCCTCAGTACTGACCCTCCGACAGTGCGGCACTCCCTCAGTACTGACCCTCCGACAGTGCGGCACTCCCTCAGTACTGACCCTCCGACAGTGCGGCACTCCCTCAGTACTGACCCTCCGACAGTGCGGCACTCCCTCAGTACTGACCCTCCGACAGTGCGGCACTCCCTCAGTACTGACCCTCCGACAGTGCGGCACTCCCTCAGTACTGACCCTCCGACAGTGCGGCACTCCCTCAGTACTGACCCTCCGACAGTGCGGCACTCCCTCAGTACTGACCCTCCGACAGTGCGGCACTCCCTCAGTACTGACCCTCCGACAGTGCGGCACTCCCTCAGTACTGACCCTCCGACAGTGCGGCACTCCCTCAGTACTGACCCTCCGACAGTGCGGCACTCCCTCAGTACTGACCCTCCGACAGTGCGGCACTCCCTCAGTACTGACCCTCCGACAGTGCGGCACTCCCTCAGTACTGACCCTCCGACAGTGCGGCACTCCCTCAGTACTGACCCTCCGACAGTGCGGCACTCCCTCAGTACTGACCCTCCGACAGTGCGGCACTCCCTCAGTACTGACCCTCCGACAGTGCGGCACTCCCTCAGTACTGACCCTCCGACAGTGCGGCACTCCCTCAGTACTGACCCTCCGACAGTGCGGCACTCCCTCAGTACTGACCCTCCGACAGTGCGGCACTCCCTCAGTACTGACCCTCCGACAGTGCGGCACTCCCTCAGTACTGACCCTCCGACAGTGCGGCACTCCCTCAGTACTGACCCTCCGACAGTGCGGCACTCCCTCAGTACTGACCCTCCGACAGTGCGGCACTCCCTCAGTACTGACCCTCCGACAGTGCGGCACTCCCTCAGTACTGACCCTCCGACAGTGCGGCACTCCCTCAGTACTGACCCTCCGACAGTGCGGCACTCCCTCAGTACTGACCCTCCGACAGTGCGGCACTCCCTCAGTACTGACCCTCCGACAGTGCGGCACTCCCTCAGTACTGACCCTCCGACAGTGCGGCACTCCCTCAGTACTGACCCTCCGACAGTGCGGCACTCCCTCAGTACTGACCCTCCGACAGTGCGGCACTCCCTCAGTACTGACCCTCCGACAGTGCGGCACTCCCTCAGTACTGACCCTCCGACAGTGCGGCACTCCCTCAGTACTGACCCTCCGACAGTGCGGCACTCCCTCAGTACTGACCCTCCGACAGTGCGGCACTCCCTCAGTACTGACCCTCCGACAGTGCGGCACTCCCTCAGTACTGACCCTCCGACAGTGCGGCACTCCCTCAGTACTGACCCTCCGACAGTGCGGCACTCCCTCAGTACTGACCCTCCGACAGTGCGGCACTCCCTCAGTACTGACCCTCCGACAGTGCGGCACTCCCTCAGTACTGACCCTCCGACAGTGCGGCACTCCCTCAGTACTGACCCTCCGACAGTGCGGCACTCCCTCAGTACTGACCCTCCGACAGTGCGGCACTCCCTCAGTACTGACCCTCCGACAGTGCGGCACTCCCTCAGTACTGACCCTCCGACAGTGCGGCACTCCCTCAGTACTGACCCTCCGACAGTGCGGCACTCCCTCAGTACTGACCCTCCGACAGTGCGGCACTCCCTCAGTACTGACCCTCCGACAGTGCGGCACTCCCTCAGTACTGACCCTCCGACAGTGCGGCACTCCCTCAGTACTGACCCTCCGACAGTGCGGCACTCCCTCAGTACTGACCCTCCGACAGTGCGGCACTCCCTCAGTACTGACCCTCCGACAGTGCGGCACTCCCTCAGTACTGACCCTCCGACAGTGCGGCACTCCCTCAGTACTGACCCTCCGACAGTGCGGCACTCCCTCAGTACTGACCCTCCGACAGTGCGGCACTCCCTCAGTACTGACCCTCCGACAGTGCGGCACTCCCTCAGTACTGACCCTCCGACAGTGCGGCACTCCCTCAGTACTGACCCTCCGACAGTGCGGCACTCCCTCAGTACTGACCCTCCGACAGTGCGGCACTCCCTCAGTACTGACCCTCCGACAGTGCGGCACTCCCTCAGTACTGACCCTCCGACAGTGCGGCACTCCCTCAGTACTGACCCTCCGACAGTGCGGCACTCCCTCAGTACTGACCCTCCGACAGTGCGGCACTCCCTCAGTACTGACCCTCCGACAGTGCGGCACTCCCTCAGTACTGACCCTCCGACAGTGCGGCACTCCCTCAGTACTGACCCTCCGACAGTGCGGCACTCCCTCAGTACTGACCCTCCGACAGTGCGGCACTCCCTCAGTACTGACCCTCCGACAGTGCGGCACTCCCTCAGTACTGACCCTCCGACAGTGCGGCACTCCCTCAGTACTGACCCTCCGACAGTGCGGCACTCCCTCAGTACTGACCCTCCGACAGTGCGGCACTCCCTCAGTACTGACCCTCCGACAGTGCGGCACTCCCTCAGTACTGACCCTCCGACAGTGCGGCACTCCCTCAGTACTGACCCTCCGACAGTGCGGCACTCCCTCAGTACTGACCCTCCGACAGTGCGGCACTCCCTCAGTACTGACCCTCCGACAGTGCGGCACTCCCTCAGTACTGACCCTCCGACAGTGCGGCACTCCCTCAGTACTGACCCTCCGACAGTGCGGCACTCCCTCAGTACTGACCCTCCGACAGTGCGGCACTCCCTCAGTACTGACCCTCCGACAGTGCGGCACTCCCTCAGTACTGACCCTCCGACAGTGCGGCACTCCCTCAGTACTGACCCTCCGACAGTGCGGCACTCCCTCAGTACTGACCCTCCGACAGTGCGGCACTCCCTCAGTACTGACCCTCCGACAGTGCGGCACTCCCTCAGTACTGACCCTCCGACAGTGCGGCACTCCCTCAGTACTGACCCTCCGACAGTGCGGCACTCCCTCAGTACTGACCCTCCGACAGTGCGGCACTCCCTCAGTACTGACCCTCCGACAGTGCGGCACTCCCTCAGTACTGACCCTCCGACAGTGCGGCACTCCCTCAGTACTGACCCTCCGACAGTGCGGCACTCCCTCAGTACTGACCCTCCGACAGTGCGGCACTCCCTCAGTACTGACCCTCCGACAGTGCGGCACTCCCTCAGTACTGACCCTCCGACAGTGCGGCACTCCCTCAGTACTGACCCTCCGACAGTGCGGCACTCCCTCAGTACTGACCCTCCGACAGTGCGGCACTCCCTCAGTACTGACCCTCCGACAGTGCGGCACTCCCTCAGTACTGACCCTCCGACAGTGCGGCACTCCCTCAGTACTGACCCTCCGACAGTGCGGCACTCCCTCAGTACTGACCCTCCGACAGTGCGGCACTCCCTCAGTACTGACCCTCCGACAGTGCGGCACTCCCTCAGTACTGACCCTCCGACAGTGCGGCACTCCCTCAGTACTGACCCTCCGACAGTGCGGCACTCCCTCAGTACTGACCCTCCGACAGTGCGGCACTCCCTCAGTACTGACCCTCCGACAGTGCGGCACTCCCTCAGTACTGACCCTCCGACAGTGCGGCACTCCCTCAGTACTGACCCTCCGACAGTGCGGCACTCCCTCAGTACTGACCCTCCGACAGTGCGGCACTCCCTCAGTACTGACCCTCCGACAGTGCGGCACTCCCTCAGTACTGACCCTCCGACAGTGCGGCACTCCCTCAGTACTGACCCTCCGACAGTGCGGCACTCCCTCAGTACTGACCCTCCGACAGTGCGGCACTCCCTCAGTACTGACCCTCCGACAGTGCGGCACTCCCTCAGTACTGACCCTCCGACAGTGCGGCACTCCCTCAGTACTGACCCTCCGACAGTGCGGCACTCCCTCAGTACTGACCCTCCGACAGTGCGGCACTCCCTCAGTACTGACCCTCCGACAGTGCGGCACTCCCTCAGTACTGACCCTCCGACAGTGCGGCACTCCCTCAGTACTGACCCTCCGACAGTGCGGCACTCCCTCAGTACTGACCCTCCGACAGTGCGGCACTCCCTCAGTACTGACCCTCCGACAGTGCGGCACTCCCTCAGTACTGACCCTCCGACAGTGCGGCACTCCCTCAGTACTGACCCTCCGACAGTGCGGCACTCCCTCAGTACTGACCCTCCGACAGTGCGGCACTCCCTCAGTACTGACCCTCCGACAGTGCGGCACTCCCTCAGTACTGACCCTCCGACAGTGCGGCACTCCCTCAGTACTGACCCTCCGACAGTGCGGCACTCCCTCAGTACTGACCCTCCGACAGTGCGGCACTCCCTCAGTACTGACCCTCCGACAGTGCGGCACTCCCTCAGTACTGACCCTCCGACAGTGCGGCACTCCCTCAGTACTGACCCTCCGACAGTGCGGCACTCCCTCAGTACTGACCCTCCGACAGTGCGGCACTCCCTCAGTACTGACCCTCCGACAGTGCGGCACTCCCTCAGTACTGACCCTCCGACAGTGCGGCACTCCCTCAGTACTGACCCTCCGACAGTGCGGCACTCCCTCAGTACTGACCCTCCGACAGTGCGGCACTCCCTCAGTACTGACCTCCGACAGTGCGGCACTCCCTCAGTACTGACCCTCCGACAGTGCGGCACTCCCTCAGTACTGACCCTCCGACAGTGCGGCACTCCCTCAGTACTGACCCTCCGACAGTGCGGCACTCCCTCAGTACTGACCCTCCGACAGTGCGGCACTCCCTCAGTACTGACCCTCCGACAGTGCGGCACTCCCTCAGTACTGACCCTCCGACAGTGCGGCACTCCCTCAGTACTGACCCTCCGACAGTGCGGCACTCCCTCAGTACTGACCCTCCGACAGTGCGGCACTCCCTCAGTACTGACCCTCCGACAGTGCGGCACTCCCTCAGTACTGACCCTCCGACAGTGCGGCACTCCCTCAGTACTGACCCTCCGACAGTGCGGCACTCCCTCAGTACTGACCCTCCGACAGTGCGGCACTCCCTCAGTACTGACCCTCCGACAGTGCGGCACTCCCTCAGTACTGACCCTCCGACAGTGCGGCACTCCCTCAGTACTGACCCTCCGACAGTGCGGCACTCCCTCAGTACTGACCCTCCGACAGTGCGGCACTCCCTCAGTACTGACCCTCCGACAGTGCGGCACTCCCTCAGTACTGACCCTCCGACAGTGCGGCACTCCCTCAGTACTGACCCTCCGACAGTGCGGCACTCCCTCAGTACTGACCCTCCGACAGTGCGGCACTCCCTCAGTACTGACCCTCCGACAGTGCGGCACTCCCTCAGTACTGACCCTCCGACAGTGCGGCACTCCCTCAGTACTGACCCTCCGACAGTGCGGCACTCCCTCAGTACTGACCCTCCGACAGTGCGGCACTCCCTCAGTACTGACCCTCCGACAGTGCGGCACTCCCTCAGTACTGACCCTCCGACAGTGCGGCACTCCCTCAGTACTGACCCTCCGACAGTGCGGCACTCCCTCAGTACTGACCCTCCGACAGTGCGGCACTCCCTCAGTACTGACCCTCCGACAGTGCGGCACTCCCTCAGTACTGACCCTCCGACAGTGCGGCACTCCCTCAGTACTGACCCTCCGACAGTGCGGCACTCCCTCAGTACTGACCCTCCGACAGTGCGGCACTCCCTCAGTACTGACCCTCCGACAGTGCGGCACTCCCTCAGTACTGACCCTCCGACAGTGCGGCACTCCCTCAGTACTGACCCTCCGACAGTGCGGCACTCCCTCAGTACTGACCCTCCGACAGTGCGGCACTCCCTCAGTACTGACCCTCCGACAGTGCGGCACTCCCTCAGTACTGACCCTCCGACAGTGCGGCACTCCCTCAGTACTGACCCTCCGACAGTGCGGCACTCCCTCAGTACTGACCCTCCGACAGTGCGGCACTCCCTCAGTACTGACCCTCCGACAGTGCGGCACTCCCTCAGTACTGACCCTCCGACAGTGCGGCACTCCCTCAGTACTGACCCTCCGACAGTGCGGCACTCCCTCAGTACTGACCCTCCGACAGTGCGGCACTCCCTCAGTACTGACCCTCCGACAGTGCGGCACTCCCTCAGTACTGACCCTCCGACAGTGCGGCACTCCCTCAGTACTGACCCTCCGACAGTGCGGCACTCCCTCAGTACTGACCCTCCGACAGTGCGGCACTCCCTCAGTACTGACCCTCCGACAGTGCGGCACTCCCTCAGTACTGACCCTCCGACAGTGCGGCACTCCCTCAGTACTGACCCTCCGACAGTGCGGCACTCCCTCAGTACTGACCCTCCGACAGTGCGGCACTCCCTCAGTACTGACCCTCCGACAGTGCGGCACTCCCTCAGTACTGACCCTCCGACAGTGCGGCACTCCCTCAGTACTGACCCTCCGACAGTGCGGCACTCCCTCAGTACTGACCCTCCGACAGTGCGGCACTCCCTCAGTACTGACCCTCCGACAGTGCGGCACTCCCTCAGTACTGACCCTCCGACAGTGCGGCACTCCCTCAGTACTGACCCTCCGACAGTGCGGCACTCCCTCAGTACTGACCCTCCGACAGTGCGGCACTCCCTCAGTACTGACCCTCCGACAGTGCGGCACTCCCTCAGTACTGACCCTCCGACAGTGCGGCACTCCCTCAGTACTGACCCTCCGACAGTGCGGCACTCCCTCAGTACTGACCCTCCGACAGTGCGGCACTCCCTCAGTACTGACCCTCCGACAGTGCGGCACTCCCTCAGTACTGACCCTCCGACAGTGCGGCACTCCCTCAGTACTGACCCTCCGACAGTGCGGCACTCCCTCAGTACTGACCCTCCGACAGTGCGGCACTCCCTCAGTACTGACCCTCCGACAGTGCGGCACTCCCTCAGTACTGACCCTCCGACAGTGCGGCACTCCCTCAGTACTGACCCTCCGACAGTGCGGCACTCCCTCAGTACTGACCCTCCGACAGTGCGGCACTCCCTCAGTACTGACCCTCCGACAGTGCGGCACTCCCTCAGTACTGACCCTCCGACAGTGCGGCACTCCCTCAGTACTGACCCTCCGACAGTGCGGCACTCCCTCAGTACTGACCCTCCGACAGTGCGGCACTCCCTCAGTACTGACCCTCCGACAGTGCGGCACTCCCTCAGTACTGACCCTCCGACAGTGCGGCACTCCCTCAGTACTGACCCTCCGACAGTGCGGCACTCCCTCAGTACTGACCCTCCGACAGTGCGGCACTCCCTCAGTACTGACCCTCCGACAGTGCGGCACTCCCTCAGTACTGACCCTCCGACAGTGCGGCACTCCCTCAGTACTGACCCTCCGACAGTGCGGCACTCCCTCAGTACTGACCCTCCGACAGTGCGGCACTCCCTCAGTACTGACCTCCGACAGTGCGGCACTCCCTCAGTACTGACCCTCCGACAGTGCGGCACTCCCTCAGTACTGACCCTCCGACAGTGCGGCACTCCCTCAGTACTGACCCTCCGACAGTGCGGCACTCCCTCAGTACTGACCCTCCGACAGTGCGGCACTCCCTCAGTACTGACCCTCCGACAGTGCGGCACTCCCTCAGTACTGACCCTCCGACAGTGCGGCACTCCCTCAGTACTGACCCTCCGACAGTGCGGCACTCCCTCAGTACTGACCCTCCGACAGTGCGGCACTCCCTCAGTACTGACCCTCCGACAGTGCGGCACTCCCTCAGTACTGACCCTCCGACAGTGCGGCACTCCCTCAGTACTGACCCTCCGACAGTGCGGCACTCCCTCAGTACTGACCCTCCGACAGTGCGGCACTCCCTCAGTACTGACCCTCCGACAGTGCGGCACTCCCTCAGTACTGACCCTCCGACAGTGCGGCACTCCCTCAGTACTGACCCTCCGACAGTGCGGCACTCCCTCAGTACTGACCCTCCGACAGTGCGGCACTCCCTCAGTACTGACCCTCCGACAGTGCGGCACTCCCTCAGTACTGACCCTCCGACAGTGCGGCACTCCCTCAGTACTGACCCTCCGACAGTGCGGCACTCCCTCAGTACTGACCCTCCGACAGTGCGGCACTCCCTCAGTACTGACCCTCCGACAGTGCGGCACTCCCTCAGTACTGACCCTCCGACAGTGCGGCACTCCCTCAGTACTGACCCTCCGACAGTGCGGCACTCCCTCAGTACTGACCCTCCGACAGTGCGGCACTCCCTCAGTACTGACCCTCCGACAGTGCGGCACTCCCTCAGTACTGACCCTCCGACAGTGAGGCACTCCCTCAGTACTGACCCTCTGACAGTGCGGCACTCCCTCAGTACTGACCCTCTGACAGTGCGGCAATCCCTCAGTACTGAACCCGCGACAGTGCGGCACTCCCTAAGTACTGACCCTCCGACCCTGCGGCACTCCCTCAGTACTGACCCTCCGACAGTGCGGCACTCCCTCAGTACTGACCCTCCGACAGTGCATCAATCCCTCAGTACTGACCCTCCGACCGTCCGGGACTCCCTCAGTACTGACCCTCCGACAGTGCTGCGCTCCTTCAGTACTGACCCTCCGAAAGTGCGGCACTCCCTCAGTAATGAGCCTCTGACATTCCGGCATTCCCTCAGTACTGTCTCTCCGACAGTGCAGCGCTCCCTCAGTACTGACACTCTGACAGTGTGGCACTCCCTCAGTACTGACCCTCCGACCATGCGGCACTCCCTCAGTACTGACCCTCCGACAGTGCGGTGCTCCCTCAGTACTGACCCACCGACAGTGCGGCACTCCCTCAGTACTGACCCTCCGACAGTGCGGCAGTCTCTCAGCACTGAACCTCTGACAGTGCAGCACTCCCTCAGTACTGACCCTCTGACAGTGCGGCACTCCCTCAGTACTGACCCTCCGACAGTGCGGCACTCACTCACTACTGTACCTCTGACAGTGCGGCACTCCCTTAGTACTGACCCTCCGACAGTGCGGCACTCCTCAGTACTGACCCTCCTGACAGTGCAGGCACTCCCTCAGTACTGACCCTCCGACAGTGCGGCGCTCCCTCAGTACTGACCCTCCGACAGTGCGGCGATCCCTCAGTTTTGACCCTCTGACAGTGCGGCACTCCCTCAGTACTGACCCTCTGACAGGGCGGCACTCCCTCAGTACTGACCCAACCACAGTGCGGCGCTCCCTCAGTACTGACCCTCCGACAGTGCGGCACTCCCTCAGTACTGACCCTCCGACAGTGCGGCGCTCCCTCAGTACTGACCCACCGACAGTGCGGCACTCCCTCAGTACTGACCCTCCGACAGTGCGGCAGTCTCTCAGCACTGAACCTCTGACAGTGCAGCACTCCCTCAATACTGACCCTCTGACAGTGCGGCACTCCCTCAGTACTGACCCTCCGACAGTGCGGCACTCACTCAATACTGTACCTCTGACAGTGCGGCGCTCCCTCAGTATTGACCCTCCGACAGTGCGGCACTCCTTCAGTACTGACCCTCCGACAGTGCAGCACTCCCTCAGTACTGACCCTCTGACAGTGCGGCACTCCCTCAATACTGTCCCTCCGACAGTGCGGCGCTCCCTCAGTACTGACCCTCCGAAAGTGCAGCACTCGCTCAGCACTGACCTTCTGACAGTGCGGCGCTCCCTCAGTACTGACCCTCTGAGAGTGCGGCGTTCCCTCATCACTGAACCTCCGACAGTGCGGCACTCCCTCAGTACTGACCCTCTGACAGTGCGGCACTCCCTCAGTACTGACCCTCCGACAGTGCAGCACTCCCTCAGTATGACCCGCCGACTGTGCGGCGCTTCCTCAGTACAGACCCTCCGACAGGGCGGCACTCCCTCAGTACAGACCCTCTGACAGTGCGGCACTCCCTCAGTACTGACCCTCTGACAGTGAGGCACTCTCTCAGCACTGAACCTCTGACAGTGTGGCACTCCCTCAGTACTGACCCTCCGACAGTGCGGCACTCCCTCAGTACTGACCCTCCGACAGTGCGGCACTCCCTCAGTACTGACCCTCCGACAGTGCGGCACTCCCTCAGTACTGACCCTCCGACAGTGCGGCACTCCCTCAGTACTGACCCTCCGACAGTGCGGCACTCCCTCAGTACTGACCCTCCGACAGTGCGGCACTCCCTCAGTACTGACCCTCCGACAGTGCAGCACTCCCTCTGCAATTACCCTCCGACAAGGTGGCACACCCTCAGTACTGACCCTCCGACAGTGCGGCCCTCCATCAGTACTGACCCTCTGACAGTGCTGAATCCCCTCAGTACTGACCTTCCGACCGTGTGGCGCTCGCTCAGTACTGACCCTCCGACAGTGCGGAACTCTCTCAGTACTGACCCTCCGACCATGCGGCACTCCCTCAGTACTGACCCTCCGACAGTGCGGCTCTCCCTCAGTACTGACCCATCGACAGTGCGGCACTCCCTCTGTACTGACCCTCCGACAGTGCAGAGCTCCCTCAGTACTGACCCTCTGACAGTGCAGCACTCCCTCAGTACTGACCCTCTGACAGTGCGGCACTCCCTCAGTACTGACCCTCCGACAGTGCGGCACTCACTCAGTACTGACCCTCTGACAGTGCGGCGCTCCCTCAGTACTGACCCTCCGACAGTGCGGCACTCCTTCAGTACTGACCCTCCGACAGTGCGGCACTCCCTCAGTACTGACCCTCTGACAGTGCGGCACTCCCTCAGTACTGTCCCTCCGACAGTGCGGCGCTCCCTCAGTACTGACCCTCCGAAAGTGCAGGCACTCCCTCAGCTACTGACCCTCTGACAGTGCGGCGCTCCCTCAGTACTGACCCTCCGACAGTGCGGCACTCCCTCAGTACTGACCCTCCGACAGTGAGGCACACCCTCAGTAATGACCCTCCGACAGTGCGGCACTCCCTCAGAACTGACCCTCCGACAGTGCGGCACTCCCTCAGTACTGACCCTCCGACAATGCAGCACTCCCTCAGTACTGACCCTCCGACAGTGCGGCACTCCCTCAGTACTGACCCTCCGACAGTGCGGCACTCCCTCAGTACTGACCCTCCGACAGTGCGGCACTCCCTCAGTACAGACCCTCCGACAGTGCGGCGCTCCCTCAGTACTGACCCTCCGACAGTGCGGCACTCCCTCAGTACTGACCCTCCGACAGTGCGGCGTTCCCTCAGTACTGACCCTCCGACAGTGCGGCACTCCCTCAGTACTGACCCTCCGACAGTGCGGCACTCCCTCAGTACTGACCCTCTGACAGTGCGGCACTCCCTCAGTACTGACCCTCCGACAGTGCGGCACTCCCTCAGTACTGACCCTCCGACAGTGCGGCACTCCCTCAGTACTGACCCTCCGACAGTGCGGCGCTCCCTCAGCACTGAGCCTCCGACCGTCCGGCGCTCCCTCAGCACTGAGCCTCCGACCGTCCGGCGCTCCCTCAGCACTGAGCCTCCGACCGTCCGGCGCTCCCTCAGTACTGACCCTCCGACAGTGCGGCACACCCTCAGTAATGACCCTCTGACAGTGCGGCGTTCCCTCAGCACTGACCCTCCAACAGTGCGACGCTCCGTCAGTACTGACCCTCTGACAGTGCAGCACTCCCTCAGTACTGACCCTCCGAAAGTGCGGCGTTCCCTCAGCACTGAACCTCCGACAGTGCGTCACTCCCTCAGTACTGACCGTCTGACAGTGCGGCACTCCCTCTGTACTGACCCTCCGACAGTGCGGCACTCCCTCAGTACTGACCCTCCGACAGTGCGGTGCTCCATCAGTACTGACCCTGCGACAGTGCGGCACTCCCTCAGTACTGACCCTCCGACCGTCCGGCACTCCCTCAGTACTGACCCTCCGACAGTGCTGCGCTCCTTCAGTACTGACCCTCCGACAGTGCGGCACTCCCTCAGTAATGAGCCTCTGACATTCCGGCATTCCCTCAGTACTGTCTCTCCGACAGTGCAGCGCTCCCTCAGTACTGACCCTCTGACAGTGTGGCACTCCCTCAGTACTGACCCTCCGACCATGCAGCACTCCCTCAGTACTGACCCTCCGACAGTGCGGCACTCCCTCATTACTGTCCCTCTGACAGTGCGGCACTCCCTCAGTACAGACCTTCCGACAGTGCGGCGCTCCCTCAGTACTAACCCTCTGACAGTGCGGCACTCCCTCAGTACAGACCCTCCGACAGTGCGGCGCTCCCTCAGTACAGACCCTCCGACAGTGCTGCACTCCCTCAGTGCAGACCCTCCGACAGTGCTGCAGTCCCTCAGTACTGACCCTCCGACAGTGCGGCGCTCCTTCAGTACTGACCCTCTGACAGTGCGGCGCTCCCTCAGTACTGACCCTCCGACAGTGCGGCACTCCTTCAGTACTGATCCTCCGACAGTGCGGCGATCCCTCAGTTTTGACCCTCTGACAGTGCGGCACTCCCTCAGTACTGACCCTCTGACAGTGCGGCACTCCCTCAGTACTGACCCAACAGACAGTGCGGCGCTCCCTCAGTACTGACCTTCTGACAGTGCGGCACTCCCTCAGTACTGACCCTCTGACAGTGCGGCACTCCCTCAGTCACTGAACCTCTGACGTGCAGCACTCTCTCAGTACTGACCCTCTGACAGTGCGGCACTCTCTCAGTACTGACCCTCCGACTGTGCGGCACTCCCTCAGTACTGACCCTCTGACAGTGCGGCACTCCCTCAGTACTGACCCTCTGACAATGCGGCAATCCCTCAGTACTGACCCTCCGACCCTGCGGCACTCCCTCAGTACTGACCCTCCGACAGTGCATCAATCCCTCAGTACTGACCCTCCGACCGTCCGGCACTCCCTCAGTACTGACCCTCCGACAGTGCTGCGCTCCCTCAGTACTGACCCTCTGACGGAGCGGCACTCCCTCAGTACTGACCCTCTGACAGTGTAGCACCCCCTCAGTACTGAACCTCTGACAGTGCAGCACTCTCTCAGTACTGACCCTCTGACAGTGCGGCAATCTCTCAGTACTGACCCTCCGACAGTGCAGCGCTCCCTCAGTACTGACCCTCTGACAGTGCGGCACTCCCTCAGTACTGACCCTCTGACAGTGCGGCACTCCCTCAGTACTGACCATCCGACAGTGCGGCACTCCCTCAGTACAGACCCTCCGACAGTGCGGCACTCCCTCAGTACAGACCCTCCGACAGTGCGGCGCTCCCTCAGTACAGACCCTCCGACAGTGCTGCACTCCCTCAGTACTGACCCTCCGACAGTGCGGCAGTCCCTCAGTACTGACCCTCCGACAGTGCGGCACTCCCTCAGTACTGACCCTCTGACAGTGCGGCACTCCCTCAGTACTGACCCTCCGACCGTCCGGCACTCCCTCAGTACTGACCCTCCGACAGTGCTGCGCTCCTTCAGTACTGACCCTCCGACAGTGCGGCACTCCCTCAGTAATGAGCCTCTGACATTCCGGCGTTCCCTCAGTACTGTCTCTCCGACAGTGCAGCGCTCCCTCAGTACTGACCCTCTGACAGTGCGGCGTTCCCTCAGCACTGACCCTCCGACAGTGCGGCAACCCCTCAAAACTGAGCCTCCGACAGTGCGGCGCTCCATCGGTACTGAACCTCCGACAGTGCGGCACTCCCTCTGTACTGACCCTCCGACAGTGCGGCGCTCGCTCAGTACTAACCCTCTGACAGTGCGGCACTCCCTCAGTACTGACCCTCCGACCATGCAGCACTCCCTCAGTACTGCCCCTCCAACAGTGCGGCACTCCCTCAGTACAAAACCTCTGACAGTGCAGCACTCCCTCGGTACAGACCCTCCGACGGTGCAGCGCTCCCTCAGTACAGACCCTCCGACAGTGCGGCTCTCCCTCAGTATTGACCCTGTGACAGTTCGGCACTCCCTCAGTACAGACCCTCTGACAGTGCGGCACTCCCTCAGTACTGACCCTCTGACAGTGCGGCACTCCCTCAGTACTGACCCTCCGACAGTGCGGCACTCCCTCAGTACTGACCCTCTGACAGTGCGGCACTCCCTCAGTACTGACCCTCCAACAGTGCGGCGCACCCTCAGCACTGACTCTCCGACAGACCGGCACTCTCTCAACACTGAACCTCTTACAGTGCGGGCCTCCCTCAGTACTGACCCTCTGACAGTGCGGCACTCTCTCAGTACTGACCCTCCGACAGTGCGGCACTCCCTCAGTACTGACCCTCTGACTGTGCGGCACTCCCTCAATACTGACCCTCCGACAGTGCGGCGCTCCCTCATTACTGAACCTCTGACAGTGCGGCACTCTCTCAGCACTGAACCTCTGACAGTGCAGCATTCCCTCAATACTGACCCTCTGACAGTGCGGCACTCCCTCAGTACTGACCCTCTGACAGTGCGGCACTCCCTCAGTACTGACCCTCTGACAGTGCGGCACTCCCTCAGTACTGACCCTCTGACAGTGCGGCAATCCCTCAGTACTGACCCTGCGACAGTGCGGCACTCCCTCAGTACTGACCCTCCGACCCTGCGGCACTCCCTCAGTACTGACCCTCCGACAGTGCGGCACTCCCTCAGTACTGACCCTCCGACAGTGCATCAATCCCTCAGTACTGACCCTCCGACCGTCCGGCACTCCCTCAGTACTGACCCTCCGACAGTGCTGCGCTCCTTCAGTACTGACCCTCCGACAGTGCGGCACTCCCTCAGTAATGAGCCTCTGACATTCCGGCATTCCCTCAGTACTGTCTCTCCGACAGTGCAGCGCTCCCTCAGTACTGACCCTCTGACAGTGTGGCACTCCCTCAGTACTGACCCTCCGACCATGCAGCACTCCCTCAGTACTGACCCTCCGACAGTGCGGTGCTCCCTCAGTACTGACCCACCGACAGTGCGGCACTCCCTCAGTACTGACCCTCCGACAGTGCGGCAGTCTCTCAGCACTGAACCTCTGACAGTGCAGCACTCCCTCAATACTGACCCTCTGACAGTGCGGCACTCCCTCAGTACTGACCCTCCGACAGTGCGGCACTCACTCAATACTGTACCTCTGACAGTGCGGCGCTCCCTTAGTATTGACCCTCCGACAGTGCGGCACTCCTTCAGTACTGACCCTCCGACAGTGCAGCACTCCCTCAGTACTGACCCTCTGACAGTGCGGCACTCTCTCAATACTGTCCCTCCGACAGTGCGGCGCTCCCTCAGTACTGACCCTCCGAAAGTGCAGCACTCGCTCAGCACTGACCTTCTGACAGTGCGGCGCTCCCTCAATACTGTCCCTCCGACAGTGCGGCGCTCCCTCAGCACTGAACCTCCGACAGTGCGGCACTCCCTCAGTACTGACCCTCCGACAGTGCGGCTTTCCATCGGTACTGAACCTCCGACAGTGCGGCACTCTCTCAGAACTGACCATCCGACAGTGCGGCACTCCCTCAGTACTGACCCTCCGACAGTGCGGCACTCCCTCAGTACTGACCCTCTGACAGTGCGGCCCTCCCTCAGTAATGACCCTCCGACAGTGCGGCACTCCCTCAGTACTGACCCTCTGACACTGCGGCGCTCCCTCAGTACTGACCCTCACACCGTGCGGAACTCCCTCAGTACTGACCCTGCGACAGTGCGGCACTCCCTCAGTACTGACCCTCCGACAGTGCGGCACTCCCTCAGTACTGACCCTCCGACAGTGCGGCACTCCCTCAGTACTGACCCTCTGACAGTGCGGCACTCCCTCAGTACTGACCCTCCGACAGTGAAGCACACCCTCAGTATTGACCCTCCGACCCTGCGGCACTCTCTCAGTACTGACCCTCCGACAGTGCGGCGCTCCCTCAGTACTGACCCTCCAACAATGCAGCACTCCCTCAGTAATGACCCCCTGACAGTGAGGCACTCTCTCAGCACTGAACCTCTGACAGTGTGGCACTCCCTCAGTACTGACCCTCTGACAGTGCGGCACTCCCTCAGTACTGACCCTCTGACAGTGCGGCAATCCCTCAGTACTGAACCCGCGACAGTGCGGCACTCCCTAAGTACTGACCCTCCGACACTGCGGCACTCCCTCAGTACTGACCCTCCGACAGTGCGGCACTCCCTCAGTACTGACCCTCCGACAGTGCATCAATCCCTCAGTACTGACCCTCCGAAAGTCCGGGACTCCCTCAGTACTGACCCTCCGACAGTGCTGCGCTCCTTCAGTACTGACCCTCCGAAAGTGCAGCACTCCCTCAGTAATGAGCCTCTGACATTCCGGCATTCCCTCAGTACTGTCTCTCCGACAGTGCAGCGCTCCCTCAGTACTGACCCTCTGACAGTGTGGCACTCCCTCAGTACTGACCCTCCGACCATGCGGCACTCCCTCAGTACTGACCCTCCGACAGTGCGGTGCTCCCTCAGTACTGACCCACCGACAGTGCGGCACTCCCTCAGTACTGACCCTCCGACAGTGCGGCAGTCTCTCAGCACTGAACCTCTGACAGTGCAGCACTCCCTCAATACTGACCCTCTGACAGTGCGGCACTCCCTCAGTACTGACCCTCCGACAGTGCGGCACTCACTCAATACTGTACCTCTGACAGTGCGGCGCTCCCTTAGTATTGACCCTCCGACAGTGCGGCACTCCTTCAGTACTGACCCTCCGACAGTGCAGCACTCCCTCAGTACTGACCCTCTGACAGTGCGGCACTCCCTCAATACTGTCCCTCCGACAGTGCGGCGCTCCCTCAGTACTGACCCTCCGAAAGTGCAGCACTCGCTCAGCACTGACCTTCTGACAGTGCGGCGCTCCCTCAATACTGTCCCTCCGACAGTGCGGCGCTCCCTCAGCACTGAACCTCCGACAGTGCGGCACTCCCTCAGTACTGACTCTCCGACAGTGCGGCACTCCATCGGTACTGAACCTCCGACAGTGCGGCACTCCCTCTGTACTGACCCTCCGACCATGCAGCACTCCCTCAGTACTGACCCTCCGACAGTGCAGCACTCCCTCAGTATGACCCGCCGACTGTGCGGCGCTCCCTCAGTACAGACCCTCCGTCAGGGCGGCACTCCCTCAGTACAGACCCTCTGACAGTGTGGCGCTCCCTCAGTACTGACCTTCAAACAGTGCGGCACTCCCTCAGTACTGACCCTCCGACAGTGCGGCGGTCCCTCAGTATTGACCCTCTGACAGTGCGGCACTCCCTCAGTACTGACCCTCTGACAGTGCGGCACTCCCTCAGTACTGATCTTCTGACAGTGCGGCACACCCTCAGTACTGACCCTCCGACAGTGAAGCACACCCTCAGTATTGACCCTCCGACCCTGCGGCACTCTCTCAGTACTGACCGTCCGACAGTGCGGCACTCCCTCAGTACTGACCCTCCGACCGTGCGGCGCTCCCTCAGCACTGAGCCTCCGACCGTCCGGCGCTCCCTCAGCACTGAGCCTCCGACCGTCCGGCGCTCCCTCAGTACTGACCCTCCGACAGTGCGGCACACCCTCAGTAATGACCCTCTGACAGTGCGGCGTTCCCTCAGCACTGACCCTCCAACAGTGCGACGCTCCGTCAGTACTGACCCTCTGACAGTGCAGCACTCCCTCAGTACTGACCCTCCGAAAGTGCGGCGTTCCCTCAGCACTGAACCTCCGACAGTGCGTCACTCCCTCAGTACTGACCGTCTGACAGTGCGGCAGTCCCTCTGTACTGACCCTCCGACAGTGCGGCACTCCCTCAGTACTGACCCTCCGACAGTGCGGTGCTCCATCAGTACTGACCCTGCGACAGTGCGGCACTCCCTCAGTACTGACCCTCCGACCGTCCGGCACTCCCTCAGTACTGACCCTCCGACAGTGCTGCGCTCCTTCAGTACTGACCCTCCGACAGTGCGGCACTCCCTCAGTAATGAGCCTCTGACATTCCGGCATTCCCTCAGTACTGTCTCTCCGACAGTGCAGCGCTCCCTCAGTACTGACCCTCTGACAGTGTGGCACTCCCTCAGTACTGACCCTCCGACCATGCAGCACTCCCTCAGTATTGACCCACCGACAGTGCGGCACTCCCTCATTACTGTCCCTCTGACAGCGCGGCACTCCCTCAGTACAGACCTTCCGACAGTGCGGCGCTCCCTCAGTACTAACCCTCTGACAGTGCGGCACTCCCTCAGTACAGACCCTCCGACAGTGCGGCGCTCCCTCAGTACAGACCCTCCGACAGTGCTGCACTCCCTCAGTGCAGACCCTCCGACAGTGCTGCAGTCCCTCAGTACTGACCCTCCGACAGTGCGGCGCTCCCTCAATATTGACCCTCTGACAGTGCGGCGCTCCCTCAGTACTGACCCTCCGACAGTGCGGCACTCCTTCAGTACTGATCCTCCGACAGTGCGGCGATCCCTCAGTTTTGACCCTCTGACAGTGCGGCACTCCCTCAGTACTGACCCTCTGACAGGGCGGCACTCCCTCAGTACTGACCCAACAACAGTGCGGCGCTCCCTCAGTACTGACCTTCTGACAGTGCGGCACTCCCTCAGTACTGACCCTCTGACAGTGCGGCACTCTCTCAGCACTGAACCTCTGACAGTGCAGCACTCTCTCAGTACTGACCCTCTGACAGTGCGGCACTCTCTCAGTACTGACCCTCCGACTGTGCGGCACTCCCTCAGTACTGACCCTCTGACAGTGCGGCACTCCCTCAGTACTGACCCTCTGACAATGCGGCAATCCCTCAGTACTGACCCTGCGACAGTGCGGCACTCCCTCAGTACTGACCCTCCGACAGTGCATCAATCCCTCAGTACTGACCCTCCGACTGTCCGGCACTCCCTCAGTACTGACCCTCCGACAGTGCTGCGCTCCTTCAGTACTGACCCTCCGACAGTGCGGCACTCCCTCAGTAATGAGCCTCTGACATTCCGGCATTCCCTCAGTACTGTCTCTCCGACAGTGCAGCGCTCCCTCAGTACTGACCCTCTGACAGTGTGGCACTCCCTCAGTACTGACCCTCCGACCATGCAGCACTCCCTCAGTATTGACCCTCCGACAGTGCGGCACTCCCTCATTACTGTCCCTCTGACAGCGCGGCACTCCCTCAGTCCAGACCTTCCGACAGTGCGGCGCTCCCTCAGTACTAACCCTCTGACAGTGCGGCACTCCCTCAGTACAGACCCTCCGACAGTGCGGCGCTCCCTCAGTACAGACCCTCCGACAGTGCTGCACTCCCTCAGTACAGACCATCCGACAGTGCTGCAGTCCCTCAGTACTGACCCTCCGACAGTACGGCGCTCCCTCAGTATTGACCCTCTGACAGTGCGGCGCTCCCTCAGTACTGTCCCTCCGACCGTCCGGCACTCCCTCAGTACTGACCCCCCGACAGTGCTGCGCTCCTTCAGTACTGACCCTCCGACAGTGCGGCACTCCCTCAGTAATGAGCCTCTGACATTCCGGCATTCCCTCAGTACTGTCTCTCCGACAGTGCAGCGCTCCCTCAGTACTGACCCTCTGACAGTGTGGCACTCCCTCAGTAATGACCCTCTGACAGTGCGGCGTTCCCTCAGCACTGACCCTCCGACAGTGCGGCAATCCCTCAGTACTGAGCCTCCGACAGTGCGGCGCTCCATCGGTACTGAACCTCCGACAGTGCGGCACACCCTCTGTACTGACCCTCCGACAGTGCGGCGCTCCCTCAGTCCTAACCCTCTGACAGTGCGGCACTCCCTCAGTACTGACCCTCCGACCATGCAGCACTCCCTCAGTACTGACCCTCCAACAGTGCGGCACTACCTCAGTACTAAACATCTGACAGTGCGGCACTCCCTCGGTACAGACCCTCCGACGGTGCAGCGCTCCCTCAGTACAGACCCTCAGAAAGTGCGGCCCTCCCTCAGTACAGACCCTCCGACAGTGCGGCTCTCCCTCAGTATTGATCCTGTGACAGTTCGGCACTCCCTCAGTACAGACCCTCCGACAGTGCGGCGGTCCCTCAGTATTGACCCTCTGACAGTGCGGCACTCCCTCAGTACAGACCCTCCGACAGTGCGGCAATCCCTCAGTACTGACCCTCTGACAGTGCGGCACTCCCTCAGTACTGACCCTCCAACAGTGCGGCGCACCCTCAGTACTGACTCTCCGACAGACCGGCACTCTCTCAACACTGAACCTCTTACAGTGCGGGCCTCCCTCAGTACTGACCCTCTGACAGTGCGGCACTCTCTCAGTACTGACCCTCCGACAGTGCGGCACTCCCTCAGTACTGACCCTCTGACTGTGCGGCACTCCCTCAATACTGACCCTCCGACAGGGCGGCGCTCCCTCATTACTGAACCTCTGACAGTGCGGCACTCTCTCAGCACTGAACCTCTGACAGTGCAGCACTCCCTCAATACTGACCCTCTGACAGTGCGGCACTCCCTCAGTACTGACCCTCTGACAGTGCGGCAATCCCTCAGTACTGAACCTCCGACCGTGCGGCACTCCCTCAGTACTGACCCTCCGACAGTGCGGCGCTCCATCGGTACTGAACCTCCGACAGTGCGGCACTCCCTCTGTACTGACCCTCCGACAATGCAGCACTCCCTCAGTACTGACTCTCCGACAGTGCAGGACTCCCTCAGTATGACCCTCCGACAGTGCGGCGCTCCCTCAGTACTGACCCTCCGACAGTGCGGCGCTCCCTCAGTATTGACCGTCCGACAGTGCGGCGCTCCCTCAGTATTGACCCTCTGACAGTGCGGCACTCCCTCAGTACTGACCCTCCGACAGTGCGGCGTTCCCTAAGTACTGACCCTCTGACAGTGCGGCACTCCCTCAGTGCTGACCCTCCAACAGTGCTGCGTTCTCTCAGTACTGAACCTATGACAGTGCGGCACTCTCTCAGTACTGACCCTCTGACAGTGCGGCACTCCCTCAGTATTGTCCCTGTGACAATTCGGCACTCCCTCAGTACAGACACTCCGACAGTGCGGCACTCCCTCAGTACTGACCCTCAAACAGTGCGGCACTCCCTCAGTACTGACCCTCAAACAGTGCGGCGGTCCCCCAATATTGACCCTCAAACAGTGCGGCACTCCCTCAGTACTGACCCTCTGACAGTGCGGCACTCCCTCAGTACTGACCCTCTGACAGTGCGGCACTCCTCAGTACTGACCCTCCAACAGTGCGGCGCTCCCTCAGTACTGACCCTCCGAAAGTGCGGCACTCTCTCAGCACTGAACCTCTGACAGTGCGGCACTCCCTAAGTACTGACCCTCTGACAGTGCGGCACTCCCTCAGTACTGACCCTCTGACAGTGCAGCACACCCTCAGTACTGACCCTCCGACAGTGCGGCACTCCCTCAGTACTGACCCTCCGACAGTGCGGTGCTCTCTCAGTACTGACCCTCCGACAGTGCAAAACTCCCTCAGTACTGACCCCCTGACAGTGCGGCACTCCCTCAGTACTGACCCTCCGACAGTGCTGCGCTCCTTCAGTACTGACCCTCCGACATTGCGGCACTGCCTCAGTACTTAGCCTCTGACATTTCGGCGTTCCCTCAGTACTGTCTCTCCGACAGTGCAGCGCTCCCTCAGTACTGACCCTCTGACAGAGTGGCACTCCCTCAGTACTGACCCTCTGACAGTGCGGCACTCCCTCAGTACTGACCCTCTGACAGTGCGGCACTCCCTCAGTACTGACCCTCTGACAGTGCAGCACACCCTCATTACTGAACCTCCGACAGTGCGGCACTCCCTCAGTACTGACCCTCCGACAGTGCGACACTCTCTCAGCACTGACCCTCTGACAGTGCAGCACTCCCTCAATACTGACCCTCTGACAGTGCGGCACTCCCTCAGTACTGAACCTCTGACAGTGCAGCACTCTCTCAGCACTGAACCTCTGACAGTGCAGCACTCCCTCAATACTGACCCTCTGACAGTGCAGCACTCCCTCAATACTGACCTTCCGACAGTGCGGCACTCCCTCAGTACTGACCCTGTGACAATTCGGCACTCCCTCAGTACAGACCCTCTGACAGTGCGGCACTCCCTCAGTACTGACCCTCAAACAGTGCGGCACTCCCTCAGTCCTGACCCTCAAACAGTGCGGCGGTCCCCCAATATTGACCCTCTGACCGTGCGGCACTCCCTCAGTACTGACCCTCTGACAGTGCGGCACTCCCTCAGTACTGACCCTCCGACAGTGCGGCACTCCCTCAGTACTGACCCTCCGACAGTGCGGCACTCCCTCAGTACTGACCCTCCGACAGTGCGGCACTCCCTCAGTACTGACCCCCTGACAGTGCGGCACTCCCTCAGTACTGACCCTCCGACCGTCCGGCACTCCCTCAGTACTGACCCTCAAACAGTGCGGCACTCCCTCAGTCCTGACCCTCAAACAGTGCGGCGGTCCCCCAATATTGACCCTCTGACCGTGCGGCACTCCCTCAGTACTGACCCTCTGACAGTGCGGCACTCCCTCAGTACTGACCCTCCAACAGTGTGGCACTCTTTCAGCACTGAACCTCTGACAGTGCGGCACTCCCTAAGTACTGACCCTCTGACAGTGCGGCACTCCCTCAGTACTGACCCTCTGACAGTGCGGCACTCCCTCAGTACTGACCCTTCTACAGTGCGGCACTCCCTCAGTACTGACCCTCGACAGTGCGGCACTCCCTCAGTACTGACCCTCCGACAGTGCAGCACTCCCTCAGTACTGACCCTCCGACAGTGCAGGCACTCCCTCAGTACTGACCCTCCGACAGTGCATCAATCCCTCAGTACTGACCCTCCGACCGTCCGCCACTCCCTCAGTACTGACCCTCCGACAGTGCTGCGCTCCTTCAGTACTGACCCTCCGACATTGCGGCACTCCCTCAGTACTTAACCTCTCACATTCCGGCGTTCCCCCAGTACTGTCTCACCGACAGTGCAGCGCTCCCTCAGTACTGACCCTCTGACAGAGTGGCACTCCCTCAGTAATGACCCTCTGACAGTGCGGCGTTCCCTCAGTACTGACCCTCCGACAGTGCGGCAATCCCTCAGTACTGACCCTCTGACAGTGCAGCGCTCCATCGGTACTGAACCTCCGACATTGCGGCACTCCCTCTGTACTGACCCTCCGACAGTGTGGCACTCCCTCAGCACTGAACCTCTGACAGTGCAGCACTCCCTCAATACTGACCCTCTGACAGTGCGGCACTCACTCAGTACTGAACCTCTGATAGTGCGGCACTCTCTCAGCACTGAACCTCTGACAGTGCAGCACTCCCTCAATACTGACCCTCTGACAGTGCGGCACTCCCTCAGTACTGACCCTCTGACAGTGCAGCACTCCCTCAATACTGACCCTCTGACAGTGCGGCATTCCCTCCGTGCTGACCCTCCGACAGTGTGGCACTCCCTCAGCACTGAACCTCTGACATTGCAGCACTCCCTCAGTACTGACCCTCCGACAGTGCGGCACTCCCTCAGTACTGACCCTCCAAAAGTCCGGTGCTCCCTCAGTACTGACCCACCGACAGTGCGGCACTCCCTCAGTACTGACCCTCCTGACAGTGCGGCACTCCCCTCAGTACTGACCCTCCGACAGTGCGGCACTCCCTCAGTACTGACCCTCTGACAGTGCGGCACTCCCTCAGTACTGACCCTCCGACAGTGCGGCGCTCCCTCAGTACTGACCCTCCGACAGTGCAGCACTCCCTCAGTACTGACCCTCTGACAGTGCGGCACTCCCTCAGTACTGACCCTCTGACAGTGCGGCACTCCCTCAGCACTGAACCTCCGACAGTGCGGCACTCCCTCAGTACTGACCCTCCGACAGTGCGGCACTCCTCAGTACTGACCCTCTGACAGTGCAGCGCTCCCTCAGTACTGAACCTCCGACAGTGCGGCACTCCCTCAGCACTGAACCTCTGACAGTGCAGCACTCCCTCAGTACTGAACCTCTGATAGTGCGGCACTCTCTCAGCACTGAACCTCTGACAGTGCAGCACTCCCTCAATACTGACCCTCTGACAGTGCGGCACTCCCTCAGTACTGACCCTCTGACAGTGCAGCACTCCCTCAATACTGACCCTCTGACCGTGCGGCACTCCCTCAGTGCTGACCCTCCGACAGTGTGGCACTCCCTCAGCACTGAACCTCTGACATTGCAGCACTCCCTCAATACTGACCTTCCGACAGTGCGGCGCTCCCTCAGTACTGACCCTCTGACAGTGCGGCACTCCCTCAGTTTTGACCCTGTGACAATTCGGCACTCCCTCAGTACAGACCCTCTGACAGTGAGGCACTCCCTCAGTACTGACCCTCAAACAGTGCGGCACTCCCTCAGTCCTGACCCTCAAACAGTGCGGCGGTCCCCCAATATTGACCCTCTGACCGTGCGGCACTCCCTCAGTACTGACCCTCTGACAGAGTGGCACTCCCTCAGTAATGACCCTCTGACAGTGCGGCGTTCCCTCAGCACTGAACCTCCGACAGTGCGGCATTCTCACAGTACTGACCCTCCGACTGTGCGGCAATCCCTCAGTTCTGACCCTCTGACAGTGCAGCGCTCCATCGGTACTGAACCTCCGACATTGCGGCACTCCCTCTGTACTGACCCTCCGACAGTGTGGCACTCCCTCAGCACTGAACCTCTGACAGTGCAGCACTCCCTCAATACTGATCCTCTGACAGTGCGGCACTCCCTCAGTACTGAACCTCTGATAGTGCGGCACTCTCTCAGCACTGAACCTCTGACAGTGCAGCACTCCCTCAATACTGACCCTCTGACAGTGCGGCACTCCCTCAGTACTGACCCTCTGACAGTGCAGCACTCCCTCAATACTGGCCCTCTGACCGTGCGGCATTCCCTCAGTGCTGACCCTCCGACAGTGTGGCACTCCCTCAGCACTGAACCTCTGACAGTGCAGCACTCCCTCAATACTGACCTTCCGACAGTGCGGCACTCCCTCAGTAATGACCCTCCGGCAGTGCGGCGCTCCTTCAGTACTGACCCTCCGACAGTGCGGCACTCCTTCAGTACTGACCCTCCGACAGTGCGGCACTCACTCAATACTGTACCTCTGACAGTGCGGCGCTCCCTCAGTACTGACCCTCCGACAGTGCGGCGCTCCTTCAGTACTGACCCTCCGATAGTGCAGCACTCCCTCTTTACTGACCCTCTGACAGTGCGGCACTCCCTCAGTAATGACCCTCCGACAGTGCGGCGCTCCCTCAGTACTGACCCTCCGACAGTGCAGCACTCCCTCAGCACTGACCCTCTGACAGAGCGGCACTCCTTCAGTAGTGACCCTCCGACAGTGCGGCGCTCCCTCAGTACTGACCCTCTGAAAGTGCGGCACTCCCTCAGTACTGTCCCTCTGAGAGTGCGGCGTTCCCTCAGCACTGAACCTCCGACAGTGCGGCACTCCCTCAGTACTGACCCTCCGACAGTGCGGCGCTCCATCGGTACTGAACCTCCGACATTGCGGCACTCCCTCTGTACTGACCCTCCGACCATGCAGCACTCCCTCAGTACTGCCCCTCCAACAGTGCAGCACTCCCTCAGTATGACCCTCCGACTGTGCGGCGCTCCCTCAGTACTGACCATTCGACAGTGCGGCGCTCCCTCAGTATTGACCCTCCGACAGTGCGGCGCTCCCTCAGTATTGACCCTCTGACAGTGCGGCACTCCCTCAGTACACACCCTCCGACAGTGCGGCGTTCCCTAAGTACTGACCCTCTGACAGTGCGGCACTCCCTCAGTGCTGACCCTCCGACAGTGCGGCGTTCTCTCAGTACTGAACCTCTGACAGTGCGGCACTCCCTCAGTACTGACCCTCTGACAGTGCGGCACTCCCTCAGTACTGACCCTCTGACAGTGCGGCACTCCCTCAGTACTGACCCTCCGACAGTGCGGCACTGCCTCAGTACTGACCATCCGACAGTGCGGCACTCTCTCAGTACTGACCCTCTGACAGTGCGGCACTCCATCAGTACTGACCCTCTGACAGTGCGGCACTCCCTCAGTACTGACCCTCCGACACTGCGGCACTGCCTCAGTACTGACCCTCCGACAGTGCGGCACTCCCTAAGTACTGACCCTCCGACAGTGCGGCGCTCTCTCAGCACTGAACCTCTGACAGTGCAGCACTTCCTCAGCACTGACCCTCCGACAGTGCAGCACTCCCTCAGTACTGACCCTCCGACAGTGCATCAATCCCTCAGTACTGACCCTCCGACCGTCCGCCACTCCCTCAGTACTGACCCTCCGACAGTGCTGCGCTCCTTCAGTACTGACCCTCCGACATTGCGGCACTCCCTCAGTACTTAGCCTCTGACATTCCGGCGTTCCCTCAGTACTGTCTCTCCGACAGTGCAGCGCTCCCTCAGTACTGACCCTCTGACAGAGTGGCACTCCCTCAGTAATGACCCTCTGACAGTGCGGCGTTCCCTCAGCACTGAACCTCCGACAGTGCGGCATTCCCTCAGTACTGACCCTCCGACAGTGCGGCAATCCCTCAGTACTGACCCTCCGACAGTGCGGCGCTCCCTCTGTACTGACCCTCTGACAGTGCGGCGCTCCCTCAGTACTAACCCTCTGACAGTGCGGCACTCCCTCAGTACTGACCCTCCGACCATGCAGCACTCCCTCAGTACTGACCCTCCAACAGTGCGGCACTCCCTCAGTACTAAACCTCTGACAGAGCGTCACTCCCTCGGTACAGACCCTCCGACGGTGCGGCGCTCCCTCAGTACAGACCCTCCGACGGTGCGGCGCTCCCTCAGTACAGACCCTCCGACAGTGCGGCACTCCCTCAGTACAGACCCTCCGACAGTGCGGCTCTCCCTCAGTATTGACCCAGTGACAATTCGGCCCTCCCTCAGTATTGACCCTCTGACAGTGCGGCACTCCCTCAGTACTGACCCTCTGACAGTGCGGCACTCCCTCAGTACTGACCCTCTGACAGTGCGGCACTCCCTCAGTACTGACCCTCTGACAGTGCGGCACTCCCTCAGTACTGACCCTCCAACAGTGCGGCGCTCCCTCAGTACTGACTCTCCGACAGTGCGGCACTCTCTCAGCACTGAACCTCTGACAGTGCGGGTCTCCCTCAGTACTGTCCCTCTGACAGTGCGGCACTCTCTCAGTACTGACCCTCCGACAGTGCGGCGCTCCCTCAGTACTGACCCTCTGACAGTGCGGCACTCCCTCAGTACTGACCCTCTGACAGTGCAGCACACCCTCATTACTGAACCTCCGACAGTGCGGCACTCCCTCAGTACTGACCCTCCGACAGTGCGACGCTCTCTCAGCACTGA
The DNA here is from genome assembly GCF_017639515.1 of Carcharodon carcharias. NCBI lineage: Eukaryota > Metazoa > Chordata > Chondrichthyes > Lamniformes > Lamnidae > Carcharodon > Carcharodon carcharias. The sequence continues at coordinate 6,180,604 of NC_054490.1, forward strand.
ACCTCTGACAGTGCAGCACTCCCTCAATACTGACCCTCTGACAGTGCGGCTCTCTCTCAGTACTGAACCTCTGACAGTGCGGCACTCTCTCAGCACTGAACCTCTGACAATGCGGCACTCCCTCAGTACTGACCCTCTGACAGTGCAGCACTCCCTCAATAATGACCTTCCGACAGTGCGGCACACCCTCAGTACTGACCCTCCGAGAGTGCGGCACTCCCTCAGTACTGACCCTCCGACAGTGCAGCACTCCCTCAGTACTGGCCCTCCGACCGTGCGGCACTCCCTCAGTACTGACCCTCCTACCGTCCGGCACTCCCTCAGTACTGACCCTCCGACAGTGCTGCGCTCCTTCAGTACTGACCCTCCGACAGTGCGGCACTCCCTCAGTACTGAGCCTCTGATATTCCGGCGTTCCCTCAGTACTGTCTCTCTGACAGTGCAGCGCTCCCTCAGTCCTGACCCTCTGACAGTGCGGCACTCCCTTAGTACTGACCCTCTGACAGTGCGGCGCTCCATCGGTACTGAACCTCCGACAGTGCGGCACTCCCTCTGTACTGACCCTTCGACAGTGCGGCGCTCCCTCAGTACTAACCCTCTGACAGTGCGGCACTCCCTCAGTTTTGACCCTCTGACTATGCAGCACTCCCTCAGTACTGACCCTCCAACAGTGCGGCACTCCCTCAGTACTAAACCTCTGACAGTGCGGCACTCCCTCGGTACAGACCCTCCGACAGTGCGGCGCTCCCTCAGTACACACCCTCCAACAGTGCGGCACTCCCTCAGTACAGACCCTTTGACAATTCGGCACTCCCTCCGTACAGACCCTCTGACAGTGCGGCACTCCCTCAGTACTGACCCTCAAACATTGCGGCACTCCCTCAGTACTGACCCTTCAACAGTGCGGCACTCTCTCAGCACTGAACCTCTGACAATGCGGCACTCCCTCAGTACTGACCCTCCGACAGCGCGGCACTCCCTCAGTACTGACCCTCCGACAGTGCGGCACTCCCTCAGTACTGACCCTCCGACAGTGCGGCACTCCCTCAGTACTGACCCTCCGACAGTGCGGCACTCCCTCAGTACTGACCCTCCGACAGTGCGGCACTCCCTCAGTACTGACCCACTGACAGTGCGGCACTCCCTCAGTACTGACCCTCCGACAGTGCGGCACTCCCTCAGTACTGACCCTCCGACAGTGCGGCACTCCCTCAGTACTGACCCTCCGACAGTGCGGCACTCCCTCAGTACTGACCCTCCGACAGTGCGGCACTCCCTCAATACTGTCCCTCCGACAGTGCGGCACTCCCTCAGTACTGACCCTCTGAGAGTGCGGCGTTCCCTCAGCACTGAACCTCCGACAGTGCGGCATTCCCTCAGTACTGACCCTCCGACAGTGCGGCACTCCCTAAGTACTGACCCTCTGACAAGGGGGGACTTGATTGAGGACTTTGAAGGGGATTGATAGGTTTCGATAGAGAGGAACTTTCTCTCAGTAGTGGGAGGGAGTGGAGGGTAAGAGGATATAATGTTAAACCCGGATACAGGCCGATCAGGGGAGAAGTTAGGGGAAATACTTCCTCACAGGAAGGGTGGTGGAAGTGTTGGAACTCTCTCCCCCAGGAAAAGCAGCAGTTTCTGCAGCGCAATCAGTCCTTTTAAGTCTCAGATTGATAGGATTTTACTGGACACGGGTACACAGGGATAGAGAGATAAGGAGGGTGGGTGGAGTTTGGATACGGGTCACAAGTGGTCTCACTGAATGTTGGAGCAGGCTTCTGGGGGCCTCCTCCTGTCCCTGTGTAACAGGCTCGAGGATCTTTCTCTATCCCTTCTTTAATTTTAAATCCCTCCGTTAACATTCAGGGACCTAAATAATTGATAACTCCGACTTTTGGATGTGTCAGTAAATGTTGCCTCTTCAAAAAAAAATACCCCTTCCTCTCTCACGTCCATCTTTGTTAATTTCTCCCTCACCTCATGTATCTGAGGATCAGGAGGAGGCCATTAGGCCCCTCGAGCCTCCTCCGCCATTCAGTCCGATCATGGCCGATCTCCTACCTCAACTCCACTTCCCCCCTCCCCTTCCTCATGTCCCTCGATTCCCGGAGAGTCCAAAGACCTGCCCATCCCGGCCTTAAATCCGTGGAGTGACGGGTCATCCACGTCCCTCTGGGGTGGAGAATTCCAAAGATTCACACACCCTCCAAGTGAAGAAATTTCTCCTCATCTCTGCTCGAAGTGGCCGACCCCCTTATCCTGAGGCTGTGCCCCTTTGTCCTAGATTCCCCCAGCTGGGGGGGGATGGAGAGACAACATCTCCGTCTCTAACCCATCGAGCCCCTTCAGGACGCTGAACGTTTCAACGAGACGACCTCTCGTTTTAGCTAAACCCCGGAGAAACACAGACCCAATATCCTCGACCTCTCCTCACAGGAGAGGCCCTCTCGCCCCCAGTGAGCAGCCTAGTGAGCCTTCACTGTGCTGCCTCCAGTGCAAGCACATCCCTCCTTAAATAGAAAACGAATAAATGAAATAAAAAAACCTCTTTTTCTAGGTCCCAAACGGAGGACTCGGAGTTATTATGAACCGTGAGGAGGATCGGGATAAACGTCAAGAGGACATAGATGGTCTGGGGGAGTGGGTAGGCGTGTAACGGATGCTCTTTTCCTTTATCCATTCATGGGGGATGTGGGGGTCGCTGGCCGGGCCCAGCATTTATTGCCCGTCCCTAATTGCCCCCTTGAGAAGATGGTGGGGGTGAGCTGCCTTCTTGAGCCGCTGCAGTCCCCGTGTGGTGTAGGTACACCCACAGCGCTGTTAGTGAGGGAGTTCCAGGATTTTGTCCGTGTGGTGTAGGTACACCCACAGCGCTGTTAGTGAGGGAGTTCCAGGATTTTGTCCCTGTGGTGTAGGTACACCCACGGCGCTGTTAGGTAGGTAGTTCCAGGATTTTGTCTGTGTGGTGTAAGTACACCCACAGCGCTGTTAGGGAGGGAGTTCCAGGATTTTGTCCGTGTGGTGTAGGTACACCCACAGCGCTGTTAGGGAGGGAGTTCCAGGATTTTGTCCGTGTGGTGTAGGTACACCCACAGCGCTGTTAGGGAGGGAGTTCCAGGATTTTGACCCAGCGACAGTGAAGGAACGGCCGATATATTTTCAAGTCGGGATGGTGAGGGACTCGGAGAGGAACTTCCAGGCGGTGGGTGTTCCCCATGAGTCTGCTGCCCTTGTCCTTCTAGATGGTAGAGGTGGTGGGTTTGGAAGGTGCTGTCGAAGGAGCCTTGGTGAGTTGCTGCAGTGCATCTTGTAGATGGTACACACGCTGCTGCTACTGTGTGTCGGTGGTGGAGAGAGTGAATGTTTGTGGATGGGGTGTCAATTAAGCAAGGGCTGCTTTGGCCTGGACGGTGTCGAGCTTCTCGAGTGTTGTGAGAGCTGCAACTCATCCAGGCAAGTGGGGAGTATCCCATCACACTCCTGACTTGTGCCTTGTAGATGGTGGACAGGCTTTGGGGAGTCAGGGGGTGAGTTACTCTCCGCAGGATTCCCAGCCTCTGACCTGCTCTTGTGGCCACAGTATTTATATGGCTGGTCCCAGTTCAGTTTCTGGTCAATGGTAACCCCCAGGATGTTGATAGTGGGGGATTCAGTGATGGTGATGCCATTGAGTGTCAAGGGGCGATGGTTGGATTCTCTCTTGTTGGAGATGGTCATTGCCTGGCACTTGTGTGGTGTGAATGTTACTTGCCACACAACCACTGTACTTGATGCAGGGGCGTGCGAAGTGATTCATTTTGGCTGGAAGGGGAGACAATGTAGAATAAAGGGTACGACTCTAAAGTGGGTGCGGGAGCAGAGGGAGGCGGGGGTTGGGGGGTAGTATATGAGCACAAATGGTCACAGAGTGTGTGGTTAATGAACCGAACAGGGAGTCTGGACTTTATAAGTAGGGGTACAAGAGGGGGTACAAGTCTTTCTCACGTGTCAGTGCAGACCCGATGGGCCGAAGGGCCTCTTCTGCTCTGTGTGGCTCTGTGAAGAGCGCAAGAGCGAGGAGGCTGGGGGAGAAAAGTGGTGTCACAGGTAGACAAGGTTGCACAGAAAGCTTTTGACATACTGGCCTTTATAAGTCAAAGTATTGAGGATAGGAGTTGGGATGTTATGGTGAGGTTGAATAAGACATTGGTGAGGCCAACTTTGGAGTATCATGTGCAGTTCTGGTCGCCTAACTACAGGAAGGATATCAGTAAGGTCGAGAGAGAGCGCAGAGAAGATTTACCAGGATGCTGCCGGGTCTTCAGGAGTTGAGTTACAGGGAAAGATTAAACAGGTTAGGACTTTATTCCTTGGAGTGTAGGAGGATGAAGGGAGATTTGATAGAAGCTTACAAAATTATGAGGGGTATAGACAGAGTAAATGTGAGTAGGCTCTTTCCATTTAGATTCGGAGAGATAAACACGAGAGGTCATGGCTTTAGGGTGAAAGGGGAAAGGTTTAGGGGGAAAATTAGGGGGAACCTCTTCACTCAGAGAGCGGTGAGAGTGTGGAACCAGCTACCATCTGACGTGGTAAATGCCGGCTCACTCTTAAGTGCTAAGAATAAATTGGACAGATACGTGGATGGGAGAGGTCTGGAGGGTTATGGGCTGGGCGCAGCTCAAAGGGACTAGCGGAATCATATTTCGGCACAGACTAGAAGGGCCGAATGGCCTGTTTCTTCTCTGTGCTGTAGTGTCCTATGGTTCTCTGGTTCAACAAAGCAGAATCACGTGGTTGCCGGAGAGCTGTGGGGAGCTCTGAGGGGGTAACTGGGTGGGCCAGGGATGCTGCGGACAGGAGAACGGTCGATGGTTCTAGCCCGCAACCCGATCCAGCGCTCTCGGGCTGAAACGTTTGCTGTTTTTTTCTCTTAGGGAGGTTATGCTCCAGTTGCTGGTGAGACCACATCTGGAGTATTGTGTACAGCGCTGGTCTCCTTATTTAAGGAAGGGTGTATAAATGCGTTGGAAGCGGTTCAGAGAAGGTTTACCAGACTAATCCCAGGAATGGGGTGGGTTGTCTTATGAGAAAAGGCTGGACAGGTTAGACTCGTATCCGCTGGAGTTTAGAAGAGTGAGAGGCGACTCGATTGAAACCTTTAAGATCCTGAGGGGGTCTTGGACAGGGGTGGATGTGAAGAGGGTGTTTCCTCTTGTGGGAGAATCTAGAACGAGGTGGGGGGGTCACTGTTTAAAAATAAGGGGTCGTCCATTTAAGACGGAGATGAGGAGAAATGTTATCTCTCTGGGGGTGGGCGGGGGGGCGAGTCTTTGGAAATCTCTCCCTCAACAGGAGGTGGAGGCAGAGGCTGTGAATATTTTTAAGGCCGAGCGAGATGGATTCTCGATGAACAAGGCGGGGGTGAAAGGTTATGGGGGTAGGTGGGGGGGATGGAGGGATCGAGGTGACGTTCAGATCAGCCGCGATCTTATTGAATGGGGGGGGGGAGCAGGGCTCGGAGGGGCCGAGTGGCCTCCTGCTGCTCCCGATTGGTCCGTTCGTACGTAAGGCCGGACGCACTGGGTGAGTTGCCCTGACGGAGAGCACCGGAGCCAGCACGGCTGGCCAAACAGCCTCCTCCTTCTCGTCCTCCTCCTGCGCTGCAAGTACTCTCGACCCTGCCCCTCACAGTGGCCTGCCTCGAAATCCATTCTGCCAGGTCCACCTCACTCTCAGAATCCCATGGAGCAGTGAAGAGGCCCTTCGGCCCATCCAGTCTGCGCCCGACACCGTGAGAAACACCTGACCTACCTCCCTAACCCCATTGACCACCCCTCCCCCATAGCCTTGAACGTTAGGACGATGCCGAGCGCTCATCCAGGTACTTTTTAAAGGGTGTGAGGCTAACCCACATCCACCACCCTCCCAGACAGCGCGTTCCAGACCCTCTGGGTAAAAAAGTTTCCCCTCACATGCCCCCCCCCCCCCACCTTAAACCTCCTGCCCCTCACCTTGAACTTATGCCCCCCTCGTGACCGACCCTTCAACTAAAGGGGGAACAGCTGCTCCCTATCCACCCTGTCCGTGCCCCTCATAATCTTGTCCACCTTGATCAGGGTCGCCCCCTCAGTCTTCTCTGCTCCAACCAAAACAACCCAAGTCCATCCACCCTCTCCTTGTAAACTGTCGAAGGGGGACCCGCTCCCCAGTCGAGGCAAATCGCGTCGATGGGTCCGAGGTGAACACCCGAGGGAGAAAGGGACCGAGGGATCTGTCGACGGGGGAGAGATGGGAGGAGGCTCGTGTGAGGAGCAGGAGTGCCGGCACCAAGCCGATGGGCTGAATGGCCCTCTTTCCGTTCCTGCAAAATATCTTTTTCGAGACTATTGAAAAGTTTTAGAACTTTTTTTTTAAAAGGAAACTTTTGCCAAGGACCTTTTTTTTAAAATCTCCACCCCCCCCCCACCCCTTACACCCACCCATCCATCGATCCCCACTCCAGCTCCCCACCCCCCCCACCACCATCTCTACACCCCCCACCCCCACCCCTCACACACACACACACACACACACACACACACACCACCCCCCACCCCTTACACCCACCCACCCATCCATCCATCCCACTTCAACCCCCCCACTACCATCTCTACACCCCCCACCCCCACCCTGCACACACACACACACACACACACACACACTCCCTGCTCCCAGTTCTTAAAAGGCAAGACGTTCAATTAAAATGCAAGGAGTGGGGGATGGAAGTGTGCAAACAAAAGAGGCATTTTCAGAGAGAGAGAGAGTCAATGAGAGAGAGAGAGAGAGAGAGAGAAAGTCAATGAGAGTCAATGAGAGAGAGAGAGTCAATGAGAGAGAGAGAGAGAGTCAATGAGAGAGAGAGAGAGAGAGAGTCAATGAGAGAGAGTCAATGAGAGAGAGAGAGAGAGTCAATGAGAGAGAGAGAGAGTCAATGAGAGAGAGAGTCAATGATAGAGAGAGAGAGGGAGAGTCAATGAGAGAGAGAAAGAGTCAAAGAGAGAGAGAGAGGGGGGGGGTGGTTGGGGGAGGAATATATAGGTTAAGGCAACAGTGGGAGGAGGTTGGAAAAGAAAAGGAACATTCTTACTAATGACTCCACCAGCTCTGCCACCACCACCGCTCCCCCCACCCCCACCAAACCCAGACTGAAGTTTTGAAAAAGTTTTTGAAAAAGTTTTGAGGCTTACCTGGGTGGTTCAACTGCTCCCACAATTGGCAGAAAACTGTTGCAAAAATCCCTGGACAGAAATCTCAAACTCCGGCTTTCCAGCCAGTTAGATTTGTGGGGCCCACAGAAAGGACCTGTACCCTTAACCCCCCACCCCACACCCCCCCACCCCCCACCTCATCCTTCCCACTCCACAGTGTTGACTCAGGGAGTTTAAAGTTATTTTCTCGCCTGCCTGTGTGATTTCACTCCCCTCTCCGGCTCCCTTTGCCCACCATCTTGCAAATATTTTGAATTCCTAAGTAAGCATCAGATTGGAAACCGTCCTGCTATTGGTTAGAGCCCCGGACTTTTTAAAATCAGAACACGTTGCTGATTGGGCACCACTGACTCCCACCACCAACACCCCATCAACCCCCCCACCCTCCACCCTCCCTCCCTCCCTCTCCCCCACTCCTCTCCTCCCCCCCAGCACTCCCCCCACCACCCGCCCCCCCACCCCACCCACCCCCGATACTCTCCCTCTCGCTGGTCCCCACCTCTGCGTGCCAATGATGTAATGGGTTTCTGCATTATTTGGCTTCTGAAATGTAGAATCTGGGAAAGAGACAGCGAGAATGACAGAGCGGCTGTGAGAGGGACAGAAGGGGCAGAGAGTGTGAAAGTGAGAGAGAGAGAGAGAGAGAGAGTGTGTGTGTGTGTGTGTGTGAGAAAGAGATATAGAGAAATAAAGCACAGCGAGATAGTGTGAGTGAGACACAGACACACACACACATACACACACATAGAAAAATAAGAGACAGAGAGATGAAGACAGAGAGAGCACGGGAATGACTGAGTGTGAGAGAGAAACAGATAGAGATAGGGTCAGAGTGATAGAGAGTGAGACTGAGAGAGAGAGCACAAGAATGACAGTAAGTGTGAGAGAGAAACAGACAAAGAGAAGGGACGGGGAGAAAGGGATTGAGACAGAGAGAGAGAGAGAGAGCATGAGGATGACAGAGAGTGTGAGAGAGAAACAGACAGAGATAGGGACAGAATGATCGAGAGCAAGACAGAGAGAGAGAGAGCACGAGAATGACAGAGAGTGAGAAAGAGAAAAAAAGAGAGATAGGGACAGAATGATAGAGAGAGAGAGACAGAGAGAGAGAAAGAGCACGAGTATGACAGAGTTTGAGAGAGAAGCAGACAAAGATAAGGTACAGGGAGAAAGGGAGTAAGACAGCGAGAGAGAGAGAGAGCACGAGAATGACAGAGAGTGTGAGAGGGAAACAGACAAAGATAAGGGACGGAGAGAAAGGGAACGAGACAGAGAGAGAGAGAGAGCATAAGGATGACAGAGAGTGCGAGAGAGAAACAGACAAAGATAAGGGACGGAGAGAAAGGCAGTGAAACAGAGAGAGAGAGAGAGCACAAGGATGACAGAGAGTGCGAGAGAGAAACAGAGAGAGATAAGGGACAGAGAGAAAGGAAGCGAGACAGATAGACAGCACGAGAAGGACAGAGACAGTGAGAGAGAAACAGACATAGATAGGGACAGAGTGATAGAGAGCGAGACAGAGAGAGAGAGAGAGACAGCACAAGAATGAAAGAGAGTGTGAGAGAGAAACAGACATAGATAGGGACAGAGTGATAGAGAGCGAGACAGAGAGAGAGAGAGAGCACGAGAAGGACAGAGAGTGTGAGAGAGAAACAGACAGAGATAGGGACAGAGTGATGGAGAGCGAGACACAGAGAGAGAGAGAGAGCACGAGAAGGACAGAGAGTGTGAGAGAGAAACAGACATAGATAGGGACAGAGTGATAGAGAGCGAGACAGAGAGAGAGAGAGAGACAGCACGAGAATGAAAGAGAGTGTGAGAGAGAAACAGACAAAGATAAGGGACAGGGAGAAAGTGACCGATACAGAGAGCGAGCCAGAGAGCACGAAGAAGACAGAGAGTGTGAGAGGGACACAGTTAGAGATAGGGACAGAGAGATAGAGAGTGAGACAGAGAGAGAGAGCATAAGAATGGCAGAGAGTGTGCGAGAAAAACAGACAGAGATAGGGACAGAGTGATAGAGAGCGAGACAGAGAGAGAGAGAGAGAGAGCACGGGAAGGACATAGAATGTGAGAGAGAAACAGACAGATAGGGACAGAGTGATAGAGAGAGAGACAGAGATAGAGAGAGAGCCCGAGAAGCACAGAGAATGTGCGAGAGAAACAGACAGGGATAGGGACAGGGAGAATGGGAGTGAGACAGAGAGATAGAGAACGAGGAAGACAGAGAGTGTGAGAGAGAAACAGACAGAGATAGGGGCAGAGTGATAGAGAGAGAGACAGCGAGAGAGAGAGAGGGAGAGCACGAGAAGGACAGAGAGTGTGAGAGAGAAACAGACAAAGATCAGGGACGGAGATAAAGCGAGTGAGACAGAGAGAGGGAGAGCATGAGGTTGACAGAGAGTGTGAGAGAGAAACAGACAAAGATAAGGGACAGGGAGAAAGGGAGTGAGACAGAGAGAGGGAGAGCACAAGGTTGATAGAGAGTGTGAGAGAGAAACAGATAAAGATCAGGGACAGAGAGAAAGGGATTGAGATAGGGAGAGAGAGAGAGAGCACGAGGATGACACAGAGTGTGAGAGAGAAACAGACAAAGATAAGGGACGTGGGGAAAGGGAGTGAGACAGAGAGAGAGATAGAGAGAGCACGAGAATGACAGAGAGTGTGAGGGAGAAACAGACAAAGATAAGGGATGGGGAGAAAGGGAGTGAGACAGAGAGAGAGAGAGAGAGAGAGAGGGCACGGGAAGGACAGAGAGTGTGAGAGAGAAACAGACAGAGATAGAGGCAGAGTGATAGAGAGCGAGACAGAGAGAGAGACAGAGCACGGGAAGGAAAGAGAATTTGCGAGAGAAACAGACAGACATAGGGACAGTGTGATAGAGAGCGAGAGAGAGAGCATTAGAATGACAGAGAGTGTGAAAGAGAGACCGATAGAGATAGGGACAGAGTGATAGAGAACGAGACAGAGAGAGAGGAAGTGCACAAGAATTACAGAGAGTGTGCAAGAGAAACAGACAGAGATAGGGACAGAGTGATAGAGAGCGTGACAGAGAGAGAGAGCACGAGAAGAACAGAGAGTGTGAGAGAGAAACTGACTGAGATAGGGACAGAGTGATAGAGAGCGAGACAGAGAGAGTGAGAGAGTGAGAGAGAGAGAGAGCACGGGGAGGACAGAGAGTGTGAGAGAGAAACAGTCTGAGATAAGGGACAGATTGATAGAGAGAGAGACATAGAGAGAGAGAGAGCACGAGAAGGATAGAGAGTTTGTGAGAGAAACTGACAGAGATCGGGACAGAGTGATAGAGAGCTTGAGAGAGGGAGCACGAGTATGACAGAGAGCGTGAGAGAGAAACAGACAGAGATAGGGACAGAGTGATAGAGAGCGAGACAGGGAGAGAGAGAGCACGAGAATGGCAGAGAGTGTGCGAAAGAAACAGTCAGAGATAGGGACAGAGTGATAAAGAGAGAGACAGTGAGAAAGAGAGAGAGAGAGAGAGAGCACGGGCAGGACATAGAGTGTGAGAGAGAAACAGACAAAGATAAGGGACGGAGAGAAAGGGAGTGAGACAGAGAGTGAGAGAGCACGAGAAGGACAGAAAGGGTGAGAGAGAAACAGACAAAGATAAGGGACAGAGAGAAAGGGAGTGAGAGAGAGAGAGAGAGAGCACGAGAATGAGAGAGAGGGTGAGAGAGAAACAGACAAAGATAAGGGACGGGGAGAAAGGGAGTGAGACAGAGAGAGAAAGGGAGAGCACGAGAATGACAGAGAGTGTGAGAGAGAAACAGACAGAGATAGGGACAGAGTGATAGAGAGGGGGAGGGAGAGAGAGAGAGCACGAGAAGGACAGAGAGTGCGAGAGGGACACAGATAGAGATAGGGACAGAGTGATAGAGAGCGAGACAGAGAGAGAGAGAGAGTACGAGGATGACAGAGAGTGTGCGAGGGAAACAGACAAAGATAAGGGACGGAGATAAAGGGAGCAAGACAGAGAGAGAGAGAGAGCACGAGTATGACAGTGAGTGTGTGAAAGAAACAGACGAAGATAAGGGACGGGGAGAAAGGGAGCGAGACATAGAGAGAGAGAGTACGAGAATGATAGAGAGTGTGAGGGAGAAACAGACAAAGATAAGGGATGGGGAGAAAGGGAGTGAGACACAGAGAGAGAAAGAGAGAGCATGGGAAGGACAGAGATTGGGAGAGAGAAACAGACAGAGATAGAGGCAGAGTGATAGAGAGCCAGACAGAGAGAGAGAGAGCACGGGAAGGACAGAGAATGTGCGAGAGGAACAGACAGAGAAAGGGACAGTGTGATAGAGAGAGAGACAGAGAGAGAGAGAGCACGAGAATGACAGAGAGAATGAGAGAGAAACAGACAAAGTTAAGGGACGGGAAGAAAGGGAATGAGACAGAGAGAGAAATAGGGAGCACGAGAACGACAGAGTGTGAGAGAGAAACAGACAAAGATAAGGGACATGGAGAAAGGGAGTGAGACTGAGAGAGAGAGAGAGAGAGCACAAGAATGACAGAGAGGGTGAGAGAGAAACAGACAGAGATAAGGGACGGGGAGAAAGGGAGTGAGACAGAGAGAGAGTGAGCACGAGAAGGACAGAGAGGGCAAGAGAGAAACAGACAGAGATAGGGACAGAGTGATAGGAAGTGAGAGAGCGAGAACGAGAGAGAGAGAGCACGAGAATGACAGAGTGTGAGAGAGACACAGATAGAGAGAGGGACAGAGTGATAGAGAGCGAGAACGAGAGAGAGAGAGCACGAGTATGACAGAGAGTGTGAGAAAGAAACAAAGATAAGGGATGCGGAGATTGGGAGCGAGACAGAGAGAGAGAGAGCACGAGAAGGATTGAGAGTGTGAGAGAGAAACAGACAAAGATAAGGGACAGGGAGAATGGGAGTGAGACTGAGAAAGAGAGAGAGAGCACGAGAATGACAGAGAGAGTGAGAGAGGAACAGACAAAGATTAGGGACGGAGAGAAAGGGAGTGAAACAGAGAGAGAGAGAGCACAAGATGGTCAGAGAGAGTCAGAGAGAACCAGACTAAGATAAGGGACAGAGAGAAAGTGAGTGAGACAGAGAGAGAGAGAGCACAAGAATGACAGAGAGGGTGAGAGAGAAACAGACAGAGATAAGGGATGGGGAGAAAGGGAGTGAGACAGAGAGAGAAAGGGACAGCATGAGAAGGACAGAGAGGGTGAGAGAGAAACAGACAGGGATGGGGACAGAGTGATAGAGAGAGAGAGGGAGAGAGAGAAGGAGCACGAGAAGGACAGAGAATCGTGAAAGAGACACAGATAGAGATAGGGACAGAGAGATAGAGAGCGAGACAGAGAGAGAGAGAGTGCGAGGATGACAGAGAGTGTGCGAGAGAAACAGACAGAGATAGTGAGAGAGTGATAGAGAGCGAGACAGAGAGAGAGGGGGAGCATGAGGAAGACACAGAGTGTGAGAGAGAAACAATCAGAGATAGGGACAGGGAGAAAGGGAGTGAGGCAGAGAGAGAGAGAGCACGAGGAAGACAGAGTGTGAGAGGGAAACAGACAGAGGTAGGGACAGAGTGATAGAGAGAGAGACAGCGAGAGAGAGAGAGAGAGAGCACGAGAAGGACAGAGAGTGTGAGAGAGAAACAGACAAAGATAAGGGACGGAGATAAAGGGAGCGAGACAGAGAGAGAGAGAGCACGAGTATTGCAGAGAATGTGAGAAAGAAACAGACGAAGATAAGGGACGTGGAGAAAAGGAGTGAGACATAGAGAGAGAGAGAGCACAAGAATGACAGAGAGTGAGAGAGAAACAGACAGAGATAGGGAAAGAGTGATAGAGAGTGAGACAGAGAGAGAGAGAGAGCACAAGAATGACAGAGAGTATGAGAGAGAAATAGACAAAGTTAAGGGACGGGGAGAAAGGGAATGAGACAGAGAGAGAAATAGGGAGCACGAGAACGACAGAGAGTGTGAGAGAGGAACAGATAAAGATATGGGACAGGGAGAAATGGAGTGAGACTGAGAGAGAGAGAGAGAGTACGAGAATGATAGAGAGTGTGAGGGAGAAACAGACAGAGATAAGGGACAGAGTGATAGAGAGTGAGACATGGAGAACGAGAGAGAGATAGCACGAGAATGACAGAGAGTGTGAGAGAGACACAGATAGAGATAGGGACAGAGTGATAGAGAGCGATACAGAGAGAGAGAGAGCACAAGAATGACAGTGAGTGTGCGAGAGAAAAAGACAGAGATAGGGACAGAATGATAGAGAGCGAGACGGAGAGAGAGAGAGAGCATGAGATGGACAGAGAGTGTGAGAGAGAAACAGACAAAGATAAGGGACAGGGAGAAAGGGAGCGAGACAGAGTGAGAGAGAGCACGAGGATGACAGGAAGTGTCAGATAGAAACAGACAGAGATAGGGACAGAGAGATAGAGAGTAAGACAGAGAGAGAGAGAGAGAGAGCATGAGCATGACAGAGTGTGAGAGAGAAACAGACAGAAATAAGGGACGGAGAGAAAGGGAGTGAGACAGACAGAGAGAGAGCACGAAATGACACTGAGTGTGAGAGAGAAACAGATAAAGATCAGGGACGGAGAGAAAGGGAGTGAGATAGGGAGAGAGATGTAGAGAACGAGGATGACAGAGAGTGTGAGGGAGAAACAGGCGGAGATAGGGACAGAGTGGTAGAGAGCAAGACAGAGAGAGAGAGAGAGAGAGAGCAAGAGAATGACAGAGAGTGAGAGAAAAAAACAGACAGAGATAAGGACAGAGTGATAGAGACAGAGACAGAGAGAGAGAGAGAGAGAGCACCAGTATGACAGAGAGTGTGAGAGAAACAGACAGAGATAGGGACAGAGTGATAGAGAGCGAGACAGAGAGAGAGAGTATGAGAATGACAGAGAGTGTGCGAGAGAAACAGACAGAGATAGGGACAGAGTGAAAGAGAGCGAAACAGAGAGAGAGAGAGAGACAGAGAGCACGGGCAGGACAGAGAGAGTGAGAGAGAAAAAGACAAAGATAAGGGAAGGAGAAAAAGGGAGTGAGACAGAGAGAGAGAGAGCACGAGAAGGACAGAGAGGGTGAGAGAGAAACAGACCAAGATTAGGGACGGAGAGAAAGGGAGTGAGACAGAGAGGGAGAGAGAGAGCATGAGAACGACAGAGAGGGTGAGAGAGGAACAGACATAGATAAGGGACGGGGAGAAAGGGAACGAGACAGAGAGAGAGAGAGCACGAGAAGGACAGAGAGGTCGAGAGAGAAACAGACAGAGATAGGGACAGAGTGATAGAGAGTGAGATAGCGAGAATGAGAGGGAGAGCACGATAATGAGAGAGAGTGTGAGAGAGACACAGATAGAGATAGGGACTGAGTGATAGAGAGAGAGATGGAGAGAGAACGAGCAAGAGAATGACAGAGAATGTGAGAGAGAAACAGACAAGATAGGGACAGCGTGATAGAGAGCGAGACAGAGAGAGAGAGAGAGCACAAGGATGACAGAGAGGGTGAGAGAGAAACAGAAAAAGATAAGGGACGGAGAGAAAGGGAGTGAGACAGAGAGACAGAGAGCACGAGAATAACAGAGAGGGTGAGAGAGAAACAGACAAAGATAAGGGACGGAGAGTAAGGGAGTGAGACAGAGAGAGAGAAAGAGGGAGCACGAGAATGTCAGAGATTGTTTGAGAGAAACTGACTGAGATAGGGGCAGAGTGAAAGAGAGCAAGACAGAGAGAGTGAGAGAGTGAGAGAGAGAGAGAGCACGGGAAGGACAGAGAGGGTGAGAGAGAAACAGACAGAGATAGGGACAGAGTGATAGAGAGTGAGACAGCGAGAACGAGAGAGAGAGCACGAGAATAACAGAGAGTGTAAGAGAGACACAGATAGAGATAGGGACAGAGTGATAGAGAGTGAGACAGCAAGAACGAGAGAGAGAGAGAGCACGAGAATGACAGAGAGTGTGAGAGAGAAACAGACAGAATGTGGGACAGTGTGATAGAGAGAGAGACACGGATAGAGAGAGGACCCGAGAAGGACAGAGAGGGTGCGAGAGAAGCAGACAGAGATTGGAACAGGGTGATAGAGAGCGAGACAGCGAGGGAGAAAGAGCACGAGAAGGACAGAGAGTGTGAGAGAGGAACAGATAAAGATAAGGGATGGGGAGAAAGGGAGCGAGACAGAGAGAGAGAGAGAGAGAGAGTCCGAGAATGACAGAGATTGAGAGAGAAACAGACAAAGTTAAGGGGCGGGGAGAAAGGGAGTGAGACAGAGAGAGTGAGAGAGAGAGGGAGCATGGGAAGGACAGAGAGTGTGAGAGAAACAGACAGAGATAGGGACAGAGTGATAGAGAGAGAGAGCATGAGTATGACAGAGAGTGTGAGAAACAGTCAAAGATAAGGGATGGGGAGAAAGGGAGCGAGACAGAGAGAGAGAGAGAGTCCGAGAATGACAGAGAGCGAGAGAGAAACAGACAAAGATAAGGGACTGGGAGAAAGGGAGTGAGACAGAGCGTGAGAGAGTGAGAGCACGAGAATGACATAGAGTGTGAGAGAGAAATAGATAAACATCAGGGAGGGAGAGAAAGGGAGTTAGATAGGGAGAGAGAGAGAGAGCACGAGGATGACTGGGAGTGTGAGGGAGAAACAGACAGAGATAGGGACAGAGTGATAGAGAGTGAGACGGAGAGCGAGAGAGTGAGAGCACGAGAATAACAGAGAGTGTGAGAGAGAAACAGACAAAGATTAGGGATGGAGAGTAAGGGAGTGAGACAGAGAGAGAGAGAGCACGAGAAGGACAGAGAGGGTGAGAGAGAAACAGACAAAGATAAGGGACGGAGAGTAAGGGAGTGAGACAGAGAGAGAGAAAGAGAGAGCACGAGAATGTCAGAGATTGTGTGAGAGAAACTGACTGAGATAGGGACAGAGTGATAGAGAGCAAGACAGAGAGAGTGAGAGAGAGAGAGAGCACGGGAAGGTTCAGAGAGTGTGAGAGAGAAACAGACTGAAAAAAGGGACAGAGTGATAGAGAGAGAGAGTGAGAGAGTGAGAGAGAGAGGGTGCCCGAGAAGGACAGAGAGTGTGAGAGAGAAACAGATAAAGATAAGGGACGGAGAGAAAGGTAGTGAGACAGAGATAGAGAGAGAGCACGAGAAGGACAGAAAGGATGAGAGAGAAACAGACAGAGATAGGGACAGCTTGATAGAGAGAGAGAGAAAGAGAGAGAGAGCACGAGAAGTTCAGAGAGGGCGAGTGAGAAACAGAGATAGGGGCAGAGTGATAGAGAGCGAGTCAGAGAGAGAGAGAGAGCATGAGAATGACAGAGAGTGTGAGAGAGATACAGACAGATATAAGGACAGTGAGATAGAGAGTGAGACAGCGAGAACGAGAGAGAGAGAGAGCACGAGAATGACAGTGTGAGAGAGAAAAAGACAGAACTGGAGACAGAGTGATAGAGAGAGAGACAGAGATAGAGAGAGGGCCCGAGAAGGACATAGAGTGTCGCGAGAGAAGCAGACAGAGATAGGAACAGGATGATAGGGAGCGAGACAGAGAGGTAGAAAGAGCACGAGAAGGACAGAGAGGGTTAGAGAGGAACAGACATAGATAAGTGACGGGGAGAAAAGGAGCGAGACACAGAGAGAGAGAGAGCATGAGAAGGACAGAGAGGGCGAGAGAGAAACAGACAGAGATAGGGACAGAGTGATAGAGATTGAGACAGCGAGAACAAGAGGGAGAACACGATAATCAGAGAGAGTGTGAGAGAGACACAGATAGAGATAGGGACTGAGTGATAGAGAGAGAGACGGAGAGAGAGAGAGAGCACGAGAATGACAGAGAGTGTGCGAGAGAAACAGACAAGATTGGGACAGAGTGATAGAGATCGGGACAGAGAGAGAGAGAGCAAGAGGATGACAGTGAGGGTGAGAGAGAAACAGACAGGGATAAGGGACGGGGAGAAGGAGAGTGAGACAGATAGATAGAGAGTGAGCAAGAGAAGGACAGAGAGGGCGAGAGAGAAACAGACAGAGATAGGGACAGAGTGATAGAGAGAGGGAGAGAGAGGGAGAGCATGAGAAGGACAGAGAGGGTGAGAGAGGAACAGACATAGATAAGGGTCGGGGAGAAAGGGAGGAAGACAGATGGATAGAGAGCACGAGAAGGAGAGAGATTGTGAGAGAGAAACAGACAGATATAGGGACAGAGTGATAGAGAGCAAGACAGAGAGAGAGAGAGCAGGAGGAAAACACAGAGTGTGAGAGAGAAACAGTCAGAAATAGGGACAGAGTTATAGACAGAGAGAGACAGCGAGAGAGAGAGAGCAGGAGTATGACAGAGAGTGTGAGAGAGAAACAGACAAAGATAAGGGACGGGGAGAAAGGGAGCGAGACAGAGAGAGAGAGAGCACAAGAAGGACAGAGAGGGTGAGAGAGAAACAGACAAAGATAAGGGATGGAGAGAAATGGAGTGAGACAGAGAGAGAGAGCACGAGAATAACAGAGAGGGTGAGAGAGAAACAGACAGAGATAAGGGACGGGGAGAAAGGGAGTGAGACAGAGAGAGAGAGAGAGAGCACGAGAAGGACAGAGAGGGCGAGAGAGAAACAGACAGAGATAGGGACAGAGTGATAGAGAGAGAGAGAGAAAGCATGAGAAGGACAGAGAGGGTGAGAGAGAAACAGACAGAGATAGGGGCAGAGTGATAGAGAGCGAGACAGAGAGAGAGAGAGAGCACGAGGATGACAGAGAGTGTGAGAGAGAAACAGACAGATATAGGGACAGTGAGATAGAGAGTGAGACAGCGAGAATGAGAGAGAGAGAGAGCACAAGAATGAAAGTGTGAGAGAGAAACAGACAGAACTGGGGACAGAGTGATAGAGAGAGAGACAGAGATAGAGAGAGGGTTTCGAGAAGGACAGAGAGTGTGCGAGAGAAGCAGACAGAGATAGGAACAGAATGATAGAGAGCGAGACAGAGAGGTAGAAAGAGCACGAGAAGGACAGAGAGGGCGAGAGAGAAATAGACAGAGATAGGGACAGAGTGATAGAGAGTGAGAGAGCGAGAACGAGAAGAAGAGCACGATAATCAGAGAGAGTGTGAGAGAGACACAGATAGAGATAGGGACTGAGTGATAGAGAGAGAGAGGGAGAGAGAGAGAGAGCACAAGAATGACAGAGAGTGTGTGAGAGAAACAGACAAGATAGGGACTGAGTGATAGAGAGAGAGAGGGAGAGAGAGAGAGAGCACAAGAATGACAGAGAGGGTGAGAGAGAAACAGACAAAGATAAGGGACGGGGAGAAAGGGAGTGAGACAGAAAGAGAGTGAGCAAGAGAAGGACAGAGAGGGCGAGAGAGAAACAGACAGAGATAGGGACAGAGTGATAGAGAGACGGAGAGAGAGAGAGAGCACGAGAAAGACAGAGAGGGTGAGAGAGGAACAGACGTAGATAAGGGACAGGGAGAAAGGGAGCAAGACAGATACAGAGAGAGCACGAGATGGACAGAGAGGGTGAGGGAGAAACAGACAGATATAGGGACAGAGTGATAGAGAGCAAGACAGAGAGAGAGAGCATGAGAAGGACAGAGAGGGTGAGAGAGAAACAGACAAAGATAAGGGATAGAGAGAAATGGAGTGAGACAGAGAGAGAGAGCATGAGAAGGACAGAGAGGGCGAGAGAGAAACAGACAGAGATAGGGCAGAGTGATAGAGAGCGAGACAGAGAGAGTGAGAGAGCACGAGGGTGACAGAGAGTGTGAGAGAGAAACAGACAGAGATGGGGCAGAGTGATAGAGAGCGAAACAGAGAGAGAGAGAGACAGAGAGCACGGGCAGGACAGAGAGAGTGAGAGAGAAACAGACAAAGATAAGGGAAGGAGAAAAATGGAGTGAGACAGAGAGAGAGAGAGCACGAGAAGGACAGAGAGGGTGAGAGAGAAACAGACCAAGATTAGGGACGGAGAGAAAGGGAGTGAGACCGAGAGGGAGAGAGAGAGCATGAGAATGACAGAGAGGGTGAGAGAGGAACAGACATAGATAAGGGACGGGGAGAATGGGAGTGATACAGAGAGAGAGAGAGCACGAGAAGGACAGAGAGGGCGAGAGAGAAACAGACAGAGATAGGGACAGAGTGATAGAGAGTGAGATAGCGAGAATGAGAGGGAGAGCACGATAATGAGAGATAGTGTGAGAGAGACACAGATAGAGATAGGGACTGAGTGATAGAGAGAGAGATGGAGAGAGAGAGAGCAAGAGAATGACAGAGAGTGTGAGAGAGAAACAGACAAGATTGGGACAGCGTGATAGAGAGCGAGACAGAGAGAGAGAGAGAGCACAAGGATGACAGAGAGGGTGAGAGAGAAACAGAAAAAGATAAGGGACGGAGAGTAAGGGAGTGAGACAGAGAGAGAGAAAGAGAGAGCACGAGAATGTCAGAGATTGTGTGAGAGAAACTGACTGAGATAGGGACAGAGTGAAAGAGAGCAAGACAGAGAGAGTGAGAGAGAGAGCACGGGAAGGACAGAGAGGGTGAGAGAGAAACAGACAGAGATAGGGACAGAGTGATAGAGAGTGAGACATCGAGAACGTGAGAGAGAGCACGAGAATAACAGAGAGTGTAAGAGAGACACAGATAGAGATAGGGACAGAGTGATAGAGAGTGAGACAGCAAGAACGAGAGAGAGAGAGAGCATGAGAATGACAGAGAGTGTGAGAGAGAAACAGACAGAACGTGGGACAGTGTGATAGAGAGAGAGACACGGATAGAGAGAGGACCCGAGAAGGACAGAGAGGGTGCGAGAGAAGCAGACAGAGATTGGAACAGGGTGATAGAGAGTGAGACAGCGAGGGAGAAAGAGCACGAGAAGGACAGAGAGTGTGAGAGAGAAACAGATAAAGATAAGGGAAAGGGAGAAATGGAGCGATACAGAGAGAGAGAGAGAGAGCATGAGGAAGACACAGAGTGTGAGAGAGAAACAGTCAGAGATAGGGACAGAGTGATAGACAGAGAGAGACAGCGAGAGAGTGAGAGCAGGAGTATGACAGAGAGTGTGCGAGAGAAACAGACAAAGATAAGGGACGGGGAGAAAGGGAGCGAGACAGAGAGAGAGAGAGAGAGAGAGTCCGAGAATGACAGAGATTGAGAGAGAAACAGACAAAGTTAAGGGACGGGGAGAAAGGGAGTAAGACAGAGAGAGAGCGAGAGAGAGGGAGCATGGGAAGGACAGAGAGTGTGAGAGAGAAACAGACAGAGATAGGGACAGAGTGATAGAGAGAGAGAGCATGAGTATGACAGAGAGTGTGAGAAACAGACAACGATAAGGGATGGGGAGGAAGGGAGCGAGACAGAGAGAGAGAGAGAGAGAGAGTCCGAGAATGACAGAGAGCGAGAGAGAAACAGACAAAGATAAGGGACTGGGAGAAAGGGAGTGAGACAGAGCGTGAGAGAGTGAGAGCACGAGAATGACACAGAGTGTGAGAGAGAAATAGATAAACATCAGGGACAGAGAGAAAGGGAGTTTGATAGGGAGAGAGAGAGAGAGCACGAGGATGACTGGGAGTGTGAGGGAGAAACAGACAGAGATAGGGACAGAGTGATAGAGAGTGAGACGGAGAGAGAGAGAGTGAGAGCATGACAATAACAGAGAGTGTGAGAGAGAAACAGACAAAGATTAGGGATGGAGAGTAAGGGAGTGAGACAGAGAGAGAGAGAGCACGAGAAGGACAGAGAGGGTGAGAGAGAAACAGACAAAGTTTAGGGATGGAGAGAAAGGGAGTGAGACAGAGAGAGAGAGCACGAGAATAACAGAGATTGTGAGAGAGAAACAGACAAAGATTAGGGACGGAGAGTAAGGGAGTGAGACAGAGAGAGAGAGCACGAGAAGGACAGAGAGGGTGAGAGAGAAACAGACAAAGATAAGGGACGGAGAGTAAGGGAGTGAGACAGAGAGAGAGAAAGAGAGAGCACGAGAATGTCAGAGATTGTTTGAGAGAAACTGACTGAGATAGGGACAGAGTGATAGAGAGCAAGACAGAGAGAGTGAGAAAGTGAGAGAGAGAGAGAGCACAGGAAGGTTCAGAGAGTGTGAGAGAGAAACAGACTGAAATAAGGGACAGAGTGATAGAGAGAGAGACAGAGAGAGTGAGAGAGTGAGAGAGAGAGAGTGCCCGAGAAGGACAGAGAGTGTGAGAGAGAAACAGATAAAGATAAGGGACGGAGAGAAAGGTAGTGAGACAGAGAGAGAGAGAGACCATGAGAAGGACAGAGAGGGCGAGAGAGAAACAGACAGAGATAGGGGCAGAGTGATAGAGAGCGAGTCAGAGAGAGAGAGAGAGCACGAGAATGACAGAGAGTGTGAGAGAGAAACAGACAGATATAAGGACAGTGAGATAGAGAGTGAGACAGCGAGAACGAGAGAGAGAGAGAGCACGAGAATGACAGTGTGAGAGAGAAAGAGACAGAACTGGAGACAGAGTGATAGAGAGAGAGACAGAGATAGAGAGAGGGCCCGAGAAGGACATAGAGTGTCGCGAGAGAAGCAGACAGAGATAGGAACAGGATGATAGAGAGCGAGACAGAGAGGTAGAAAGAGCACGAGAAGGACAGATAGGGTTAGAGAGGAACAGACATAGATAAGTGACGGGGAGAAAAGGAGCGAGACACAGAGAGAGAGAGAGCGTGAGAAGGACAGAGAGGGCGAGAGAGAAACAGACAGAGATAGGGACAGAGTGATAGAGAGTGAGACAGCGAGAACGAGAGGGAGAGCACGATAATCAGAGAGAGTGTGAGAGAGACACAGATAGAGATAGGGACTGAGTGATAGAGAGAGAGACGGAGAGAGAGAGAGAGAGCATGAGATTGACAGAGAGTGTGCGAGAGAAACAGACAAGATTGGGACAGAGTGATAGAGAGCGGGACAGAGAGAGAGAGAGAGCACGAGGATGACAGAGAGGGTGAGAGAGAAACAGACAGAGATAAGGGACGGGGAGAAAGAGAGTGAGACAGATAGATAGAGAGTGAGCAAGAGAAGGACAGATAGGGCGAGAGAGAAACAGACAGAGATAGGGACAGAGTGATAGAGAGAGGGAGAGAGAGGGAGAGCATGAGAAGGACAGAGAGGGTGAGAGAGGAGCAGACATAGATAAGGGACGGAGAGTAAGGGGGTGAGACAGAGAGAGAGAAAGAGAGAGCACGAGAATGTCAGAGATTGTGTGAGAGAAACTGACTGAGATAGGGACAGAGTGAAAGAGAGCAAGACAGAGAGAGTGAGAGAGTGAGAGAGAGAGAGAGCACGGGAAGGACAGAGAGGTTGAGAGAGAAACAGACAGAGATAGGGACAGAGTGATAGAGAGTGAGACAGCGAGAACGAGAGAGAGAGCACGAGAATAACAGAGAGTGTAAGATAGACACAGATAGAGATAGGGACAGAGTGATAGAGAGTGAGACAGCAAGAACGAGAGAGAGAGAGAGCACGAGAATGACAGAGAGTGTGAGAGAGAAACAGACAGAATGTGGGACAGTGTGATAGAGAGAGAGACACGGATATAGAGAGGACCCGAGAAGAACAGAGAGGGTGCGAGAGAAGCAGACAGAGATTGGAACAGGGTGATAGAGAGCGAGACAGCGAGGGAGAAAGAGCACGAGAAGGACAGAGAGTGTGAGAGAGAAACAGATAAAGATAAGGGAAAGGGAGAAATGGAGCGAGACAGAGAGAGAGAGCATGAGGAAGACAGAGTGTGAGAGAGAAACAGTCAGAGATAGGGACAGAGTGATAGACAGAGAGAGACAGCGAGAGAGTGAGAGCAGGAGTATGACAGAGAATGTGCGAGAGAAACAGACAAAGATAAGGGACGGGGAGAAAGGGAGTGAGACAGAGAGAGAGAGAGAGAGAGAGAGGGAGCATGGGAAGGACAGAGAGTGTGAGAGAGAAACAGACAGAGTTAGGCGACAGAGTGATAGGGATTGAGACAGAGAGAGAGATAGGGAGCACGGGAAGGACAGAGAGTGTGAGAGAGAAACAGAGATAGGGACAGAGTGATAGAGAGCAAGACAGAGAGAGTGAGAGAGTGGGAGAGAGAGAGTGCACGGGAAGGACAGAGAGTGTGAGAGAGAAACAGACTGAAATAAGGGACCGAGTGATAGAGAGAGAGACAGAGAGAGTGAGAGAGTGAGAGAGAGAGAGAGCCCGATAAGGACAGAGAGTTTTGAGGGAGAGACAGATAAAGCTAAGAGTTGGAGAGAAATGGAGTGAGACAGAGAGAGAGAGCACGAGAAGGACAGAGAGGGTGAGAGAGAAACAGACAGAGATAAGGGACGGGGAGAAAGGGAGTGAGACAGAGAGAGAGAGAGAGAGCACGAGAATGACAGAGAGCGTGAGAGAGACACAGATAGAGATAGGGACAGAGTGATAGAGAGCGAGACGGAGAGAGAGATAGAGAGCACGAGAATGACAGAGAGTGTGCGAGAGAAACAGACAGAGATAGGGGCAGAGTGATAGAGAGCGAGACAGAGAGAGCGAGAGAGTACGAGGATGACAGAGAGTGTGAGAGAGAAACAGACAGATATAGGGACATTGAGATAGAGAGTCAGACAACGAGAACGAGAGAGAGAGATTGCACGAGAATGACAGAGAGTGTGAGAGAGAAACAGACAGAACTGGGGACAGAGTGATAGAGAGAGAGACAGAGATAGAGAGAGGGCCCGAGAAGGACAGAGAGTGTGTGAGAGAAGCAGACAGAGATAGGAACAGGATGATAGGGAGCGACTCAGAGAGGTAGCAAGAGCACGAGAAGGACAGAGAGTGTGAGAGAGAAACTGATAAAGATAAGGGACAGGGTGAAATGGAGCGAGACAGAGAGAGAGAGCATGAGGAAGACACAGAGTGTGAGGGAGAAACAGTCAGAGAAAGGGACAGAGTGATAGAGAGAGAGAGCAGGAGTATGACAGAGAGTGTGAGAGAGAAACAGACAAAGATAAGGGACAGGGAGAAAGGGAGTGAGACAGAGAGAGAGAGCACAAGAATGACAGAGAGTGTGAGAGAGAAACAGACAAAGATAAGGGACAGAGGGAAAGGGAGTGAGACAGCGAGAGAGAGAGAGAGAGGGAGCATGGGAAGGACAGAGAGTGTGACAGAGAAACTGACAGAAATAGGGACAGAGTGATAGAGAGAGAGAGCACGAGTATGAGAGAGAGTGTGAGAGTGAAACAGACAAAGATATGGGACGGGGAGAAAGGGAGTGAGACAGAGAGAGAGAGAGTCTGAGAATGACAGAGATTGAGAGAGAAACAGACAAAGTTAAGGGACGGGGAGAAAGAGAGTGAGACAGAGAGAGAGAGAGCACGAGAATGACAGAGAGTGTGAAAGAAAAACAGACAAAGGTAAGGGACAGAGAGATAGGAAGTGAGACAGAGAGAGAGAGAGAGAGGGAGCACGGGAAGGACAAAGAGTGTGAGAGAGAAACAGATAGAGATAGGGACAGAGTGATCGAGAGTGAGACAGAGAGAGAGAGTGAGCACGAGAATAACAGAGAGCGTGTGCGAGATACAGATAAAGATAAGGGATGGAGAGAAAGGGAGTGAGACAGAGAGAGAGAGAGAGAGAGAGAGCCCCAGGATGACAGAGAGTGTGTGGGAGAAACAGACAGAAATAGGGACAGAGTGATAGAGAGAGAGCACGACAAGGACAGAGAGTGTGAGAGAGCAACTGCCAGAGATAGGGACAGAGTGATCAAGAGCGAGACAGAGAGAGGGAGAAAGAGCAAGAGGAGGTGAGAGAGTGTGAGAGAGAATCAGACGGAGATAGGGACAGAGTGATAGAGAGCGAGACAGAAAGAGAGAGCACGGGAATGACACAGAATGTGAGAGAGTAATAAATAAACATCAGGGACGGCGAGAAGGGGAGTGAGATAGGGAGAGAGAGAGAGTACGAGAATGACAGAGAGTGAGAGAGAAACAGACAGAGATAGGGACAGAGTGATAGAGACTGAGACAGAGAGAGAGAGACAGAGAGCACGAGGATGACAGATAATGTGTGAGAAACAGACAAAGATTAGCGACGGAGAGAAAGGGAGTGAGACAGAGAGAGAGAGCATGAGAATGACACAGAATGTGAGAGAGAAATAGATAAACATCAGGGACGGAGAGAAAGTGAGTGAGATAGGGAGAGAGAGAGAGAGCACGAGGATGACAGAGAGTGTGAGGGAGAAACAGACAGAGATACGGACAGAGTGAGAGAGAGCAAGACAGAGAGAGAGAGCATGAGAGTGACAGAGAGTGTGAGGGAGAAACAGACAGAGATAGGGACAGAGTGATAGATAGTGAGACAGGGAGAATGAGAGCGAGAGAGCACGAGAATGACAAAAAATGTGCGAGAGAAAGAGACAGAGATAGGTACAGAGTGATAGAGAGCGAGACAGAGAGAGAGAGCACGAGAATGACACAGATTGTGAGAGAGAAATAGATAAACATCAGGGACGGAGAGAAGGGGAGTAAGATAGGGAGAGAGAGAGAGAGTACAAGAATGACAGAGAGTGAGAGAGAAACAGACAAAGATAAGGGTCAGAGAGAATGGGAGTGAGACAGAGAGAGAGAGAGAGAGAGAGAGCACGAGAATGACAGATAATGTGTGAGAAACAGACAAAGATTAGCGACGGAGAGAAAGGGAGTGAGACAGAAAGAGAGAGCACGAGAATGACACAGAATGTGAGAGAGAAATAGATAAACATCAGGGACGGAGAGAAAGTGAGTGAGATAGGGAGAGAGAGAGAGAGCACGAGGATGACAGAGAGTGTGAGGGAGAAACAGACAGAGATACGGACAGAGTGAGAGAGAGCAAGACAGAGAGAGAGAGCATGAGAGTGACAGAGAGTGTGAGGGAGAAACAGACAGAGATAGGGACAGAGTGATAGAGAGTGAGACAGAGAGAGAGAGAGTGAGAGCACGAGAGTAACAGAGAGCGTGAGAGAGAAACAGCCAAAAATAAGGGACGGAGAGTAAGGGAGTGAGACAGAGAGAAAGAAAGAGAGAGCACGAGGATGACAGACAGTGTGCAGGAGAAACAGACAGAGATAGGGACAGAGTGATAGTGAGCGAGACAGAGAGATAGAGAGAGAGCACGAGAAGGACAGAGAGAGTGTGAGAGAAACTGACTGAGATAGGGACAGAGTGATAGAGAGCGAGACAGAGAGAGTGAGAGAGAGAGAGAGAGAGAGCATGGGAAGTACAGAGAGTGTGAGAGAGAAACAGACTGAGATAAGGGACAGAGTGATAGAGAGAGAGAGATCGTGAGCGAGAGAGAGCAGGAGTATGACAGAGAGTGTGAGAGAGTAACAGACAAAGATAAGGGACAGGGAGAAAGGGTGTGAGACAGAGAGAGAGAGAGAGAGAGAGAGAGGGAGCATGGGAAGGACAGAGAGTGTGACAGAGAAACTGACAGAAATAGGGACAGAGTGATAGAGAGAGAGAGCATGAGTATGACAGAGTGTGAGAGAGAAACAGACAAAGATGTGGGACGGGGAGAAAGGGAGCAAGACAGAGAGAGAGAGAGAGAGTCCGAGAATGACAGAGATTGAGAGAGAAACAGACAAAGTTAAGGGACGGGGAGAAAGGGAGTGAGACAGAGAGAGAGACAGCACAAGAATGACAGAGAGTGTTAGACAGAAATAGACAAAGATAAGGGACAGAGAGATAGGGAGTGAGACAGAGAGAGAGAGAGAGAGGGAGCACGGGAAGGACAGAGTGTGAGAGAGAAACAGATAGAGATAGGGACAGAGTGATAGAGAGTGAGACAGAGAGAGAGAGAGCACGAGAATAACAGAGAGCGTGTGCGAGATACAGATGAAGATAAGGGATGGAGAGAAAGGGAGTGAGACAGAGAGAGAGAGAGAGAGAGAGACCCCCAGGATGACAGAGAGTGTGTGGGAGAAACAGACAGAAATAGGGACAGAGTGATAGAGAGAGTGCACGACAAGGACAGAGAGTGTGAGAGAGCAATTGCCAGAGATAGGGACAGAGTGATCAAGAGCGAGACAGAGAGAGGGAGAAAGAGCAAGAGGAGGTGAGAGAGTGTGAGAGAGAATCAGACGGAGATAGGGACAGAGTGATAGATAGTGAGACAGGGAGAATGAGAGCGAGAGAGCACGAGAATGACAAAAAATGTGCGAGAGAAAGAGACAGAGATAGGTACAGAGTGATAGAGAGCGAGACAGAGAGAGAGAGCACGAGAATGACACAGATTGTGAGAGAGAAATAGATAAACATCAGGGACGGAGAGAAGGGGAGTGAGATAGGGAGAGAGAGAGAGAGTACAAGAATGACAGAGAGTGAGAGAGAAACAGACAAAGATAAGGGTCAGAGAGAATGGGAGTGAGACAGAGAGAGAGAGAGAGAGAGAGCACGAGAATGACAGATAATGTGTGAGAAACAGACAAAGATTAGCGACGGAGAGAAAGGGAGTGAGACAGAGAGAGAGAGCACGAGAATGACACAGAATGTGAGAGAGAAATAGATAAACATCAGGGACGGAGAGAAACTGACTGAGATAGGGACAGAGTGGTAGAGAGTGAGACAGAGAGTGTGAGAGAGTAAGAGAGAGAGAGAGCATGGGAAGGACAGAGAGTGTGAGAGAGAAACAGACTGAGATAACGGACAGATTGATAGAGAGAGAGACAGAGATAGAGAGAGAGCCTGAGAAGGACAGAGAGTGTGAGAGAGAAACAGATAAAGGTAAGGGATGGAGAGAAAGGGAGTGAGACAGAGAGAGAGAGAGCACGAGAAGGACAGAGAGGGTGAGAAAGAAACAGACAAAGATAAGGGAAGGAGAGAAAGGAAGAGAGACAGAGAGACGGAACACGAGAATAACAGAGAGGGTGAGAGAGAAACAGACAGAGATAAGGGATGGGGAGAAAGGGAATGAGGCAGAGAGAGAAAGCACGAGAAGGACAGAGAGGGCGAGAGAGAAACAGACAGAGAAAGATAGAGAAAGAGACAGCAAGAGAGAGAGACAGAGAGCACAGGCAGGACAGAGAGTGTGAGAGAGAAACAGACAAAGACAAGAGAAGGAGAAAAAGGGAGTGAGACAGAGAGAGAGAGAGAGCACGAGAAGGACAGAGAGGGTGAGAGAGAAACGGACAGAGATAGGGACAGAGTGATAGTGAGTGAGACAGTGAGAATGAGAGAGAGAGCACGAGAATGAGAAAGAGTGTGAGAGAGACACAGATAGAGATAGGGACAGAGTGATAGAGAGCGAGACAGAGAGAGAGAGAGAGCACGAGGACGACAGAGAGGGTGAGAGAGAAACAGACAGAGATAAGGGACGGGGAGAAAGGGAGTGAGACAGAGAGAGAGAGAGAGAGCAAACGAAGGACAGAGAGGGCGAGAAGGAAACAGACAGAGATAGGTACAGAGTGATAGAGAGAGAGAGCACGAGAAGGACAGAGAGAGTGAGAGAGAAACAGATATAGATAAGGGACGGGAAGAAAGGGAGCGAGACAGATAGAGAGAGAGCACGAGAAGGGCAGAGTGAGAGAGAAACAGTCAGAGATAGGAACAGAGTGATAGAAAGTGAGACAGTGAGAACGAGGGAGAGAGCACGAGAATAACAGAGAGTGTGAGAGAGACACAGATAGAGATAGGACACGGTGATAGAGAGCGAGACAGAGAGAGAGAGAGAGAGCACGAGGATGACAGAGCGTGTGAGAGAGAAACAGACAGAACTTGGGACAGTGTGATAGAGAGAGAGACAGAGGTAGAGAGAGGGCCCGAGAAGGACAGAGAGTGTGCGAGAGAAGCAGACAGAGTTAGGAACAGGGTGGTAGAGAGCGAGTCAGAGAGGGAAAAAGAGCACGAGAAGGACAGAGAGTGTGAGAGAGAAACAGTTAAAGATAAGGGACAGGGAGAAATGGAACGATACAGGGAGAGAGAGAGAGAGAGCATGAGAAAGACACAGAGTGTGAGAGAGAAACAGTCAGAGATAGGGACAGAGTCATAGAGAGAGAGAGACAGCGAGAGAGAGAGAGAGCAGGAGTATGACAAAGAGTGTGAGAGAGAAAGAGACAAAGATAAGGGACAGGGAGAAAGGGAGTGAGACAGAGCGAGAGAGAGCACGAGAATGACAGAGAATGTGAGAGATAAACAGACAAAGGTAAGGGACAGAGAGAAAGGGAGTGAGACAGAGAGAGAGAGAGGGAGCATGGGAAGGACAGAGAGTGTGAGAGAGAAACAGACAGAAATAGGGACAGTGTGATAGAGAGAGAGAGCATGTGTATGACAGAGTGTGTGAGAGAGAAACAGACAAAGATATAGGACGGGGAGAAAGGGAGCGAGACAGAGAGAGAGAGTCCAAGAATGACAGAGATTGAGAGAGAAACAGACAAAGTTAAGGGACGGGGAGAAAGGGAGTGAGACAGAGAGAGAGAGGGAGCATGGGAAGGACATTGAGCATGAGAGAGAAACAGACAGAGATAGGGACAGAGTGATAGAGAGAGAGAGCACGAGTAAGACAGAGTGTGTGAGAGAGAAACAGACAAAGATAAGGGACGGGGAGAAAGTGATCGAGACAGAGAGAGAGAGAGAGAGAGAGAGACTCCGAGAATGACAGAGAGTGAGAGAGAAACAGACAGAGATAAGGGACGTGGAGAAAGGGCTTGAGGCAATAGAGAAAGGCAGAGTGCAAGAAGGACAGAGTGGGTGAGATAGAAACAGACAGAGATAGGGACAGAGAGGTAGAGAGTAAGACAGAGAGAGAGAGAGCACGAGAATAACAGAGAGCATGTGCGAGATACAGATAAAGATAAGGGACAGAGAGATAGAGAGTAAGACAGAGAGAGAGAGAGAGAGAGAGCATGACAGAGTGTGAGAGAGAAACAGACAGAGATAAGGGACGGAGAGAAAGGGAGTGAGATAGGGAGAGAGAGAGAGAGCACGAGGATGACAGAGAGAGAGAGAAAAAAACAGACAGAGATAGGGACAGAGTGATAGAGAGAGAGACAGACATAGAGAGACAGCACGAGAATGACAGAGATTGTGTGGGAAAAACAGAGAGAGATGGGGACAGAGTGATAGAGAGAGAGACAGAGAGAGAGAGCACGAGTATGACAGAGAGTGTGAGAGAAACAGACAGAGATAGGGACCGAGTGATAGAGAGCGAGACAGAGAGAGAGAGAGAGAGCATGAGAATGACAGAGAATGTGAGAGAGAAACGGATAAAGATAAGGGACAGGGAGAAAGGGAGTGAGACTGAGAGAGAGAGAGAGAGAGAGCACGGGAATGACAGAGAGTGTGAGAGAGGAACAGACAAAGATAAGGGATGGTGAGAAAGGGAGTGAGACAGAGAGAGAGAGAGACCACTAGAATGACAGAGTGTGAGAGAGAAACAGACAGAGATAGGGACAGAGTGAAAGAAAGTGACACAGAGAGAGTGAGAGAGCACGAGAAGGACAGAGACTGTGAGAGAGAAACAGACAAAGATAAGGGACAGGGAGAATGTGAGGGAGACAGAGAGGGAGCCAGAGAGCATAAGGAAGACAAAGAGTGTGAGAGCGACACAGTTAGAGAGTGGGACAGAGAGATAGAGAGCGAGACAGAGAGAGAGCACAAGAATGGCAGAGAGTGTGCGAGAGAAACAGACAGAGATAGGTACAGAGTGATAGAGAGAAAGACAGCAAGAGAGAGAGAGAGCACGGGCAGGACAGAGAGTGTGAGAGAGATACATACAAAGATAAGGGAAGGAGAAAAAGGGAGTGAGACAGAGAGAGAGAGAGAGCACGAGAAAGACAGAGAGGGTGAGAGAGAAACAGACCAAGATAAGGGACGGAGAGAAAGGGAGTGAGACAGAGAGAGAGTGAGCACGAGAATGACAGAGAGGGTGAGAAAGAAACAGACAAAGATAAGGGACGAGAGAAAGGGAGTGAGACAGAGAGAGAGAGAGCACGAGAAGGACAGAGAGGGTGAGAGAGAAACAGACAGAGATAGGGACAGAGTGATAGTGAGTGCGACAGCAAGAATGAGAGAGAGAGCACGAGAATGAGAGAGAGTGTGAGAGAGAAACAGATAGAGATAGGGACAGAGTGATAGAGAGCGAGACGGAGAGAGAGAGCACGAGGATGACAGAGAGGGTGAGAGAGAAACAGACAGAGATAAGGGACGGGGAGAAAGGGAGTGAGACAGAGAGAGAGAGAGAGCAAGAGAAGGACAGAGAGGGCGAGAGAGAAACAGACAGAGATAGGTACAGAGTGATAGAGAGAGAGAGAGAGCACGAGAAGGACAGAAAGGGTGAGAGAGAAACAGATATAGATAAGGGACGGGGAGAAATGGAGCGAGACAGATAGAGAGAGAGCACGAGAAGGGCAGAGTGAGAGAGAAACAGTCAGAGATAGGAACAGAGTGATAGAGAATGAGACAGCGAGAACGAGGGAGAGAGCACGAGAATAACAGAGAGTGTGAGAGAGACACAGATAGAGATAGGACACGGTGATAGAGAGCGAGACAGAGAGAGAGAGCACAAGGATGACAGGGAGTGTGAGAGAGAAACAGACAGAACTTGGGACAGTGTGATAGAGAGAGAGACAGAGATAGAGAGAGGGCCCGAGAAGGACAGAGAGTGTGCGAGAGAAGCAGACAGAGATAGGAACAGGGTGGTAGAGAGCGAGACAGAGAGGGAGAACGAGCGCGAGAAGGACAAAGAGTGTGAGAGAGAACTGATAAAGATAAGGGACAGGGAGAAATGGAACGATACAGAGAGAGAGAGAGAGAGCATGAGGAAGACACAGAGTGTGAGAGAGAAACAGTCAGAGATAGGGACAGAGTCATAGAGAGAGAGACAGCAAGAGAGAGAGAGCAGGAGTATGACAGAGAGTGTGAGAGAGAACAAGACAAAGATAAGGTACAGGGAGAAAGGGAGTGAGACACAGAGAGAGAGAGGGAGCATGGGAAGGACAGAGAGTGTGAGAGAGAAACAGACAGAAATAGGGACAGTGTGGTAGAGAGAGAGAACACGTGTATGACAGAGAGTGAGAGAGAAACAGACAAAGTTAAGGGACGGTGAGAAAGGGAGTGAGACAGAGAGAGAGAGAGCACAAGGATGACAGGAAGTGTGAGATAGAAACAGACAGAGATAG
Source organism: Carcharodon carcharias (assembly GCF_017639515.1). NCBI lineage: Eukaryota > Metazoa > Chordata > Chondrichthyes > Lamniformes > Lamnidae > Carcharodon > Carcharodon carcharias. The sequence continues at coordinate 6,212,930 of NC_054490.1, forward strand.
GGACAGAGAGATAGAGAGTAAGACAGAGAGAGAGAGAGAGAGAGCACGAGCATGACAGAGTGTGAGAGAGAAACAGACAGAGATAAGCGACGGAGAGAAAGGGAGTGAGACAGACAGAGAAAGAGCACAAAATGACACCGAATGTGAGAGAGAAACAGATACAGATCAGGGACGGAGAGAAAGGGAGTGAGATAGGGAGAGAGAGACAGCACGAGGATGACAGAGAGTGTGAGGCAGAAACAGACAGAGATAGGGACAGAGTGATAGAGAGTGAGACAGACATAGAGAGAAAGCAAGAGAATGACAGAGAGTGTGTGGGAAAAACAGAGAGAGATGGAGACAGAGTGATAGAGAGCGAGACAGAGAGAGAGAGAGCACGAGTATGAAAGAGAGTGTGAGAGAGAAACAGACAAAGATACGGACAGAGTGATAGAGAGCGAGACAGAGAGAGAGGGAGAGAGAGAGCACGAGAATGACTGAGGGTGTGAGAGAGACACAGATAGAGATAGCGACAGAGTGATAGAGAGCGAGACAGAGAGAGAGAGCACGAGAATGGCAAAGAGTTTGCGAGAGAAAAAGACAGCGATAGGGACAGAGTGATAGAGAGCGTGACAGAGAGAGAGAGTATGAGAATGACAGACAGTGTGCGAGAGAAACAGACAGAGATAGGGACAGAGTGAATGAGACCGAGACAGACAGAGTAAGAGAGCACGAGAAGGACAGAGACTGTGAGAGAGAAACAGACAAAAATAAGGGACAGGGAGAAAGTGAGGGAGACAGAGAGAGAGAGAGTGAGAGCATGAGGAAGACACAGCGTATGAGAGAGAAACAGACAAAGAAGGGAAAGAGGGAAAGGGAGTGAGACAGAGAGAGAGAGAGAGAGAGGGAGCATGGGAAGGTCAGAGAATGTGAGAGAGAAACTGACAGAAATAGGGACAGAGTGAGAGAGAGAGAGCACGAGTATGACAGAGAGTGTGAGAGAGAAACAGTCAGAGATAGGGACAGAGTGATAGAGAGAGAGACAGAGATAGAGAGAGGGTTTCGAGAAGGACAGAGAGTGTGCGAGAGAAGCAGACAGAGGTAGGAACAGGATGATAGAGAGCGAGACAGAGAGGTAGAAAGAGCACGAGAAGGACAGAGAGTGTGAGAGAGAAACTGATGAAGATAAGGGACAGGGAGAAATGGAGCGAGACAGAGAGAGAGAGAGCATGAGAAAGACACAGAGTGTGAGAGAGAAACAGACAAAGATAAGGGACAGAGGGAAAGGGAGTGAGACAGAGAGTGTGAGAGAGAGGGAGCATAGGAAGGACAGAGAGCGTGAGAGAGACACTGACAGAAATAGGGACAGAGTGATAGAGAGAGAGAGCATGAGTATGACAGAGAGTGTGAGAGAGAAACAGACAAAGATATGGGACGGGGAGAAAGGGAGCGAGACAGAGAGAGAGAGAGAGAGTCCGAGAATGACAGAGATTGAGAGAGAAACAGACAAAGTTAAGGGACGGGGAGAAAGGGAGTGAGACAGAGAGAGAGAGAGCATGAGAATGTCAGAGAGTGTGAGAGAGAAACAGACAAAGATAAGGGACAGAGAGATAGGGAGTGAGACAGAGAGAGAGAGAGAGGGAGCACGGGAAGGACAGAGAGTGTGAGAGAGAAACAGACAGAGATATGGACAGAGTGATAGAGAGTGAGACAGAGAAAGAGAGAGCACGAGAATGACAGAGAGCGTATGTGAGATACAGATAAAGATAAGGGAAGGAGAGAAAGGGATTGAGGCAGAGAGAGAGAGAGAGAGAGCCCCAGGATGACAGAGAGTGTGTGGGAGGAACAGACAGAAATAGGGACAGAGTGATAGAGAGAGAGCACGACAAGGTCAGAGAGTGTGAGAGAGAAACTGACAGAGATAGGGACAGAGTGATAGAGACTGAGACAGAGAGAGAGAGAGAGAGAGAGAACGAGAATGACAGATAATGCTTGAGAAACAGACAAAGATTAGCGACGGAGAGAAAGGGAGTGAGACAGAGAGAGAGAGCACGAGAATGACACAGAATGTGAGAGAGAAATCGATAAACATCAAGGACGGAGAGAAGGGCAGTGAGACAGAGAGAGAGAGAGAGAGCACGAGGATGACAGAGAGTGTTAGAGAGAAACAGACAGAGATAGGGACAGAGTGATAGAGACTGAGACAGAGAGAGAGAGAGAGCAACAGAATGACAGATAATGTTTGAGAAACAGACAAAGATTAGCGACGGAGAGAAAGGGAGTGAGACAGAGAGAGAGAGCACAAGAATGACACAGAATGTGAGAGAGAAATAGATAAACATCAGGGACGGAGAGAAAGTGAGTGAGATCGGGAGAGAGAGAGAGAGCACAAGAGTAACAGAGAGTGTGAGAGAGAAACAGACAAAAATAAGGGACGGAGAGTAAGGGAGTGAGACAGAGAGAAAGAAAGAGAGAGCACGAGGATGATAGAGAGTGTGCGAGAGAAACAGACAGAGAAAGGGACAGAGTGATAGAGAGAGAGACAGTGAGATAGAGAGAGAGCACGAGAAGGACAGAGAGTGTGTGAGAGAAACTTTTGAGATAGGGACAGAGTGATAGAGAGCGAGACAGAGAGAGTGAGAGAGTGAGCGAGAGAGAGAGAGCACGGGAAGGACAGAGAGTGTGAGAGAGAAACAGACTGAGATAAGGGACAGAGTGATAGAGAGAGAGACAGAGATAGAGAGAGCACACAAGAAGGACAGAGAGTGTGTGAGAGAAACAGACATAAATAAGGGATGGAGAGAAAGGGAGCGAGACAGAGAGAGCGCGAGAAGGACAGAGAGGGTGAGAGAGAAATAGACAGAGATAGGGACAGATTGATAGAGAGAGCAACAGAGAGAGAGAGCATGAGAATGACAGAGAGTGTGTGAGAGAAACAGACAAAGATAAGGGACAGGGAGAAAGTGTGGGAGACAGAGAGGGAGCCAGAGAGCATAAGGAAGACAGAGAGTGTGATAGCGACACAGTTAGAGAGTGGGACAGAGTGATAGAGAGCGAGACAGAGAGAGAGAGAGCACGAGAATGGCAGGGAATTTGCAAGAGAAACAGATAGAGATAGGGACAGAGTGATAGAGAGAGACAGCGAGAGAGGGAGAGAGAGAGCACGGGCAGGGCAGAAAGTGTGAGAGAGAAACAGACAAAGATAAGGGAAGGAGAAAAAGGGATTGAGGCAGAGAGAGAGAGAGTGAGCACGAGAATGACAGAGAGGGTGAGAGAGAAACAGACAGAGATAGGGACATTGTGATAGAGAGTGAGACAGCGAGAACGAGAGAGAAAGCGCGAGAATGATAGAGAGAGTGAGAGAGACACAGATAGAGATAGGGACAGAGTGATAGAGAGCAAGACGGAGAGAGAGAGAGAGCATGAGAATGACAGAGAGTGTGCGAGAGAAACAGACAGAGATAGGGGCAGAGTGATAGACAGTGAGACAGAGAGAGAGAGAGCACGAGGATGACAGAGAGGGTGAGAGTGAAACAGACAGAGATAAGGGATGGGGAGAAATGGAGTGAGACAGTGAGAGAGAGAGAGAGCATGAGGAAGACACAGAGTGTGAGAGAGAAGCAGTCAGAGATTGGGACATAGTGATAGAGAGAGAGACCGTGAGAGAGAGAGAGCAGGAGTATGACAGAGAGTGTGAGAGAGAAACGGACAAAGATAAGGGACAGGGAGAAAAGGAGTGAGACAGAGAGAGAGAGAGCACGAGAATGACAGAGAGTGTGAGAGAGAAAAAGTCAAAGATAAGGGACGGAGAGAAAGGGAGTGAGACAGAGAGAGAGAGAGAGGGAGCATGGGAAGGACAGAGAGTGTGAGTGAGAAACAGACAGAAATAGGGACAGAGTGGTAGAGAGAGAGAGCACGAGTATGACAGAGAGTGTAAGAGAGAAACAGACAAAGATATGGGACAGGGAGAAAGGGAGCGAGACAGAGAGAGAGAGAGAGAGTCCGAGAATGACAGAGATTGAGAGAGAAACAGAGAAAGTTAAGGGACGGGGAGAAAGGGAGTGAGACAGAGAGAGAGACAGCACGAGAATCTCAGATAGTGTGAGAGAGAAACTGACTGAGATAGGGACAGAGTGATAGAGAGCGAGACAGCGAGAGTGAGAGAGTGAGAGAGAGAGAGAGCATGGGAAGGACAGAGAGTGTGAGAGAGAAACAGATAGAGATAGGGACAGAGTGATATTGAGTGAGACAGCGAGAACGAGAGAGAGAGCACGAGAATGAGAGAGAGTGTGAGAGAGACACAGATAGAGGTAGGGACAGAGTGATATAGATCGAGCTGGAGAGAGAGAGAGCACGAGAATGACAGAGAGTGTGCGAGAGAAACAAACAGAGAAAGGGACAGAGTGATAGAGAGCGAGGCAGAGAGATAGAGAGAGAGTACGAGGATGACAGAGAGGGTGAGAGAGAAACAGACAAAGATAAGGGACGGGAAGAAAGGGAGTGAGACATAGAGAGAGAGGGAGAGCAAGAGAAGGACAGAGAGGGAGAGAGAGAAACAAACAGAGATAAGGGACAGGGAGAAAGGGAGCGAGACAGATAGAGAGAGAGCACGAGAAGGACAGAGAGGGTGAGAGAGGAACAGACATAGATAAGGGACGGGGAGAAAGGGAGCGAGACAGATAGAGAGAGAGCACGAGAAGGACAGAGAGAGTGAGAGAGAAACAGTCAGAGATAGGGACAGAGTGATAGAGAGAGAGACAGTGAGAACGAGGGAGAGAGCACGAGAATAACAGAGAGTGTGAGAGAGACACAGATAGGGATAGGGACAGAGTGATAGAGAGTGAGACGGTGAGAGAGAGAGTGAGAGCTCGAGAATAACAGAGTGTGACAGCGAAACAGACAAAGATAAGGGACGGAGAGTAAGGGAGTGAAACAGAGAGAGAGAAAGAGAGAGCACGAGAAGGACAGAGAGTGTGTGAGAGAAACTGACTGAGATAGGGACAGAATGATAGAGAATGAGAGAGATTGAGAGATTGAGAGAGAGAGAGTGCACGGGAAGGACAGAGAGTGTGAGAGAGAAACAGACTGAGATAAGGGACAGAGTAATAGAGAGAGAGACAGAGATAGAGAGAGAGCCCGAGGAGGACAGAGAGTGTGAGAGAGAAACAGACAAAGATAAGGGACGGAGAGAAAGGGAGTGAGACAGAGAGAGAGAGCACAAAAATAACAGAGAGTGTGAGAGAGAAACAGACAAAGATAAGGGACAGGGAGAAAGTGAGGGAGACAGAGAGGGAGCCAGAGAGCATAAGGAAGACAGAGAGTGTGAGAGCGACACAGTTAGAGAGTGGGACAGTGTGATAGTGAGCGAGACAGAGAGAGAGAGAGCACGAGAATGGAAGGGAATGTGCGAGAGAATCAGACAGAGATAGGGACAGAGTGATAGAGAGGGAGACAGCGAGAGAGAGAGAGAGAGAGACCACGGGCAGGACAGAGAGTGTGAGAGAGAACCAGACAAAGATAAGGGAAGGAGAAAAAGGGAGTGAGACAGAGAGAGAGAGTGAGCACGAGAATGACAGAGAGGGTGAGAGAGAAACAGACAAAGATAAGGGACGAGAGAAAGGGAGTGAGACAGAGAGAGAGAGAGAGCATGAGAAGGACAGAGAGGGCGAGAGAGATACAGACAGAGATAGGGACAGAGTGAAAGAGAGAGAGAGAGAGAGCACGAGAAGGACAGAGAGGGTGAGAGAGGAACAGACATAGATAAGGGACGGGGAGAAAGGGAGCGAGACAGATAGAGAGAGAGCACGAGAAGGACAGAGAGAGTGAGAGAGAAACAGTCAGAGATAGGGACAGAGTGATAGAGAGTGAGACAGTGAGAACGAGAGAGAGAGAGCACGAGAATAACAGAGAGTGTGAGAGAGACACAGATAGGGATAGGGACAGAGTGATAGAGAGTGAGACGGAGAGAGAGAGAGAGCACGAGAAGGACAGAGAGGGTGACAGAGAAACAGACAAAGATAAGGGACGGAGAGTAAGGGAGTGAGACAGAGAGAGAAAGCACGAAAATAACAGAGAGAGTGAGAGAGAAACAGACAGAGATAGGGACAGTGTGATAGAGAGTGAGACAGCGAGAATGAGAGAGAAAGCACGAGAATGACAGAGAGAGTGAGAGAGACACAGATAGAGATAGGGACAGAGAGATAGAGAGTGAGATGGAGAGAAAGATAGACCATGAGAATGATAGAGTGTGCGAGAGAAACAGACAGAGATAGGGGCAGAGTGATAGAGAGTGAGACAGAGAGAGAGAGAGAGCACAAGGATGACAGAGAGGGTGAGAGAGAAACAGACAGAGATAAGGGTCGGGGAGAAATGGAGCGAGACAGAGAGAGAGAGAGCATGAGGAAGACACAGAGTGTGAGAGAGAAACAGTCAGAGATAGGGACAGAGTGATAGAGAGAGAGAGACTGCGAGAGAGAGAGAGCAGGAGTACGACAGAGAGTGTGACAGAGAAACAGACAAAGATAAGGGACGGAGAGTAAGGGAGTGAGACAGAGAGAGAGAGCACGAAAATAACAGAGAGTGTGAGAGAGAAACAGACAAAGATAAGGGACAGGGAGAAAGTGAGTGAGACAGAGAGGGAGCCAGAGAGCATAAGAAAGACAGAGAGTGTGAGAGCGACACAGTTAGAGAGTGGGACAGTGTGATAGAGAGCGAGACAGGGAGAGAGAGAGCACAAGAATGGCAGGGAATGTGCGAGAGAAACAGATAGAGATAGGGACAGAGTGATAGAGAGAGAGACAGCGAGAGAGAGAGAGAGAGAGAGCACGGGCAGGACAGAGAGTGTGAGAGAGAACCAGACAAAGATAAGGGAAGGAGAAAAAGGGAGTGAGACAGAGAGAGAGTGAGCACAAGAATGACAGAGAGCGTGAGAGAGAAACAGACAAAGATAAGGGACGAGAGAAAGGGAGTGAGACAGAGAGAGAGAGAGAGCATGAGAAGGATAGAGAGGGCGAGAGAGATACAGACAGAGCTAGGGACAGAGTGAAAGGGAGAGAGAGAGAGAGAGAGCACGAGAAGGACAGAGAAGTTGAGAGAGGAACAGACATAGATAAGGGACGGGGAGAAAGAGAGCGAGACGGAGAGAGAGAGAGCACAAGAATGACAGAGAGTGTGCGAGAGAAACAGACCGAGAAAAGGACAGAGTGATAGAGAGCGAGGCAGAGAGAGAGAGAGAGCACGAGGATGACAGAGAGGGTGAGAGAGAAACAGACAAACATAAGGGCCAGGGAGAAAGGGAGTGAGACAGAGAGAGAGAGGGAGAGCAAGAGAAGGACAGAGAGGGCGAGAGAGAAACAGACAGAGATAAGGGACGGGGAGAAAGGGAGCAAGACAGATAGGGAGAGAACACGAGAAGGACAGAGAGAGTGAGAGAGAAACAGTCAGAGATAGGGACAGAGTGATAGAGAGTGAGACACTGAGAATGAGAGAGAGAGCACGAGAATAACAGAGAGTGTGAGAGAGACACAGATAGAGATAGGGACAGAGTGATAGAGAGCGCGACAGAGAGAGAGAGAGGGCACGAGGATGACAGAGCGTGTGCGGGAGAAACAGACAGAGATAGGGACAGTGTGATAGAGAGTGAGACAGAGATAGAGAGAGGGCCCGAGAAGGACAGGGAGTGTGCAAGAGAAGCAGACAGAGATAGGAACAGGGTGGTAGAGAGCGAGACAGAGAGGGAGAAATAGCACGAGAAGGACAGAGAGTGTGAAAGAGAAACAGATAAAGATAAGGGACAGAGAGAAAGGAATTGAGACAGAGAGAGAGAGTGAGAGCACGAGAATGACACAGTCTGTGAGAGAGAAATAGGTAAACATCAGGGAAGGAGAGAAAGTGAGTGAGATAGGGAGAGAGAGAGAGAGCACGAGGATGACAGAGAGTGTGAGGGAGAAGCAGACAGAGATAGGGACAGAGTGATAGAGAGTGAGATGGAGAGAGAGAGAGTGAGAGCTCGAGAATAACAGAGAGTGTGACAGAGAAACAGACAAAGATAAGGGACGGAGATTAAGGGAGTGAGACAGAGAGAGAGAAAGAGAGAGCACGAGAAGGACAGAGAGTGTGTGAGAGAAACTGACTGAGATAGGGACAGAGTGATAGAGAACGAGAAAGAGAGAGTGAGAGATTGAGAGAGAGAGAGTGCACGGGAAGGACAGAGAATGTGAGCGAGAAACAGACTGAGATAAGGGACAGAGTGATAGAGAGAGAGACAGAGATAGAAAGAGAGCCCGAGGAGGACAGAAAGTGTGAGAGTGAAACAGACAAAGATAAGGGACGGAGAGAAAGGGAGTGAGACAGAGAGAGAGAGCACAAAAATAACAGAGAGAGTTAGAGAGAAACAGACAGAGATAGGGACAGTGTGATAGAGAGTGAGACAGAGAGAATGAGAGAGAAAGCGCGAGAATGACAGAGAGAGTGAGAGAGACACAGATAGAGATAGGGACAGAGTGATAGAGAGCGAGACGGAGAGAGAGAGAGAGCACGAGAATGACAGAGAGTGTGCGAGAGAAACAGACAGAGATAGGGGCAGAGTGATAGAGAGCGAGACGGAGAGAGAGAGAGCACAAGAAGGACAGAGAGAGTGAGAGAGAAACAGACATAGATAAGGGACGGGGAGAAAGGGAGCGAGACAGAGAGAGACGGAGCTCATGATAAGGATGGAAAGGGTGAGAGAGAAACAGACAGAGATAAGGGACGGCGTGAAAGGAAGCGAGACAGAGAGAGTGAGAGAGAGCACGAGAATGACAGAGAGTGTGAAAGAGACACAGATAGAGATAGGGACAGAGTGATAGAGAGAGAGACAGAGGTAGAGAGAGAGCCCGAGAAGCACAGAGAGGGTGGGAGAGAAGCAGACAGAGATAGGGACAGGGAGAAAGGGAGTGAGACAGAGAGAGAGAGAGAGCACGAGGAAGACAGAGCGTGTGCGGGAGAAACAGACAGAGATAGGGACAGTGTGATAGAGAGTGAGACAGAGATAGAGAGAGGGCCCGAGAAGGACAGGGAGTGTGCAAGAGAAGCAGACAGAGATAGGAACAGGGTGGTAGAGAGCGAGACAGAGAGGGAGAAATAGCACGAGAAGGACAGAGAGTGTGAAAGAGAAACAGATAAAGATAAGGGACAGAGAGAAAGGAATTGAGACAGAGAGAGAGAGTGAGAGCACGAGAATGACACAGTCTGTGAGAGAGAAATAGGTAAACATCAGGGAAGGAGAGTAAGTGAGTGAGATAGGGAGAGAGAGAGAGAGCACGAGGATGACAGAGAGTGTGAGGGAGAAGCAGACAGAGATAGGGACAGAGTGATAGAGAGTGAGATGGAGAGAGAGAGAGTGAGAGCTCGAGAATAACAGAGAGTGTGACAGAGAAACAGACAAAGATAAGGGACGGAGATTAAGGGAGTGAGACAGAGAGAGAGAAAGAGAGAGCACGAGAAGGACAGAGAGTGTGTGAGAGAAACTGACTGAGATAGGGACAGAGTGATAGAGAACGAGAAAGAGAGAGTGAGAGATTGAGAGAGAGAGAGTGCACGGGAAGGACAGAGAATGTGAGCGAGAAACAGACTGAGATAAGGGACAGAGTGATAGAGAGAGAGACAGAGATAGAAAGAGAGCCCGAGGAGGACAGAAAGTGTGAGAGTGAAACAGACAAAGATAAGGGACGGAGAGAAAGGGAGTGAGACAGAGAGAGAGAGCACAAAAATAACAGAGAGAGTTAGAGAGAAACAGACAGAGATAGGGACAGTGTGATAGAGAGTGAGACAGAGAGAATGAGAGAGAAAGCGCGAGAATGACAGAGAGAGTGAGAGAGACACAGATAGAGATAGGGACAGAGTGATAGAGAGCGAGACGGAGAGAGAGAGAGAGCACGAGAATGACAGAGAGTGTGCGAGAGAAACAGACAGAGATAGGGGCAGAGTGATAGAGAGCGAGACGGAGAGAGAGAGAGCACAAGAAGGACAGAGAGAGTGAGAGAGAAACAGACATAGATAAGGGACGGGGAGAAAGGGAGCGAGACAGAGAGAGACGGAGCTCATGATAAGGATGGAAAGGGTGAGAGAGAAACAGACAGAGATAAGGGACGGCGTGAAAGGAAGCGAGACAGAGAGAGTGAGAGAGAGCACGAGAATGACAGAGAGTGTGAAAGAGACACAGATAGAGATAGGGACAGAGTGATAGAGAGAGAGACAGAGGTAGAGAGAGAGCCCGAGAAGCACAGAGAGGGTGGGAGAGAAGCAGACAGAGATAGGGACAGGGAGAAAGGGAGTGAGACAGAGAGAGAGAGAGAGCACGAGGAAGACAGAGAGTGTGAGAGAGAAACAGATAGAGATAGGGACAGAGTGATAGAGAGAGAGACTGCGAGAGAGAGAGAGAGAGAGCACGAGAAGGACAGAGAGTGTGAGAGAGAAACAGACAAAGATAAGGGATGGAGAGAAAGGGATTGAGACAGAGAGAGAGAGAGAGCAAGAGAAGGACAGAGAGGGTGAGAGGGAAAGAGACAAAGATAAGGGACGGAGAGAAAGGGAGTGAGACAGACAGAGAGAGAGAGCACGAGAATGAGAGAGAGGGTGAGAGAGAAACAGACAAAGATAAGGGATGGGGAGAAAGGGAGTGTGACAGAGAGAGAGAGAGAGAGGGCACAAGAATTACAGAGAGTGTGAGAGAGAAACAGACAGAGATAGAGGCAGAGTGATAGAGAGCCAGACAGAGAGAGAGAGAGGGCACGAGAATGACAGAGTGCGAGTGAGAAACAGATAGAGATAGGGAGAGAGTGATGGAGAGTGAGACAGAGAGAGAGAGAGCACAAGAATGACAGAGTGCCCGAGAGAAACAGATAGAGAAAGGGAGAGAGTGATGGTGAGTGAGACAGAGAGAGAGATAGCACAAGAATGACAGAGAGTATGAGAGAGAAACAGACAAAGTTAAGGGACGGGGAGAAAGGGAATGAGACAGAGAGAAAAATAGGGAGCACGAGAATGACAGAGTTTGAGAGAGAAACAGACAAAGATAAGGGACAGGGAGAAAGGGAGTGAGACTGAGAGAGAGAGAGAGCGAGAATGACAGAGAGGGTGACAGAGAAACAGACAGTAATAAGGGATGGAGAGAAAGGGAGTGAGACAGAGAGAGAGAGAGAGCACGAGAAGGACAGAGAGGGTGAGAGAGAAACAGACATAGATAGGAACAGAGTGATAGAGAGAGAAAGAGAGAGAGCATGAGAAGGACAGAGAGGGTGAGAGAGGAACAGACATAGATAAGGGTCGGTGAGAAAGGGAGCGAGACAGAGAGAGAGAGCACGAGAAGGACAGAGAGGGCGAGAGAGAAACAGACAGAGATAGGGACAGAGTGATAGAGAGTGAGACAGAGAGAGAGAGAGGGAGAACGAGAAGGACAGAGAGTGTGAGAGAGAAACAGTCAAAGATAAGGGATGGGGAGAAAGGGAGTGAGACAGAGAGAGAGAGAGCATGAGGATGACAGAAAGTGTGAGAGAGAAACAGACAAAGATAAGGGACAGAGAGAATGGGGGTGAGACAGAAAGAGTGAGAGCGAGCACGAGGATGACAGAGATTGTGAGAGAGAAACAGACAAAGATAAGGGACGGAGATAAAGGGAGCAAGACAGAGCGAGAGAGAGAGAGAGCGAGAGAGAGCACGAGAATGACAGAGAGTGTGAGAGAGAAACAGACAGAGATAGAGGCAGAGCGATAGAGAGCCAGACAGAGAGAGAGAGAGAGCACGGGAAGGACAGAGAACGTGCGAGAGGAACAGACAGAGATAGGGACAGAGTGATAGAGAGCGAGACAGAGAGAGAGAGAGCACGGGACTGACAGAGTGCGAGAGAGAAACAGATAGAGATAGGGAGAGAGTGATGGAGAGTGAGACAGAGAAAGAGAGAGCACAAGAATGACAGAGAGTATGAGAGAGAAACAGACAAAGTTAATGGATGGGGAGAAAGGGAATAAGACAGAGAGAGAAATAGGGAGCACGAAAACGACAGAGTGTGAGAGAGAAACAGGCAAAGATAAGGGACAGGGAGAAAGGGAGTGAGACTGAGAGAGAGAGAGAGAGAGAGCACGAGAATGACAGAGAGGGGTGAGAGAGAAACAGACAGAGATAAGGGACGGGGAGAAAGGGAGTGAGACAGAGAGAGAGAGAGCATGAGAAGGTCAGAGAGGGCGAGAGAGAAACAGACAGAGATAAGGGACGGGGAGAAAGGGAGTGAGACAGAGAGAGAAAGGAAGAGCACGAGAAGGACAGAGAGGGTGAGAGAGGAACAGACATAGATAAGGACAGAGTGATAGAGAGTGAGACACCGAGAACGAGAGAGAGAGAGCATGAGAATGAGAGAGAGTGTGAGAGAGACACAGATAGAGATAGGGATAGAGTGATAGAGAGCGAGACAGAGAGAGAGAGAGGGAGCACGAGAAGGACAGAGAGTGTGAGAGAGAAACAGATAAAGATAAGGGACAAGGAGAAAGAGAGCGAGACAGAGAGAGAGAGAGAGCACGAGGATGACAGAGAGTGTGGGAGAGAAACAGACAAAGATAAGGGATGGGCAGAAAGGAGAAAGGGAGCAAGACAGAGAGAGAGAGCACAAGGATGACAGAAAGTGCGAGAGAGAAACAGATAAAGATAAGGGACAGAGGGAATGGGGGTGAGACAGAGAGAGTGAGAGAGAGCACGAGGGTGACAGAAAGTGTGTGATAGAAACAGACAGAGAGAGGGACAGAGAGATAGAGAGTAAGACAGTGAGAGAGAGAGAGAGAGCACGAGAATAACAGAGAGCGTGTGCGACATACAGATAAATATAAGGGACAGAGAGATAGAGAGTAAGACAAAGAGAGAAAGAGAGAGAGAGAGCACGAGCATGACAGAGTGTGAGAGAGAAACAGACAGAGATAAGGGACGGAGAGAAAGGGAGTGAGACAGAGAGAGAGAGAGCATGAATTGACACCGAGTGTGAGAGAGAAACAGATAAAGATCAGTGATGGAAAGAAAGGGAGTGAGATAGGGAGAGAGAGAGAGAGCACAATGATGACAGAGAGTGTGAGGGAGAAACAGATGGAGATAGGAACAGAGTGATAGAGAGCAAGACAGAGAGAGAGAGAGCACGAGAATGACAGAGATTGAGAGAGAAAAACAGGCAGAGATAGGGACAGAGTGATAGAGAGTGAGACAGACATAGAGAGAGTGCACGAGAATGACAGAGAGTCTGTGGGAAAAACAGAGAGAGATGGGGACAGAGTGATAGAGAGAGAGAGACAGAGAGAGATAGAGCATGGGAAGGACGGAGAGTATGAGAGAGAAACAGACAGAGATAGGGACAGAGTGATAGAGAGTGAGACATAGAGAGAGAGAGAGCATGAGAAGGATAGAGAGTTTGTGAGAGAAACTTATAGAGATAGGGACAGAATGATAGAGAGCGAGAGAGAGAGAGCACAAGTATGACAGAGAGTGTGAGAGAGAAACAGACAAAGATAAGGGACGGGGAGAATGGGAGTGAGACAGAGAGAGAGAGCACGAAAAGGATAGAAAGTGTGAGAGAGAAACAGACAGAGATAAGGACAGAGTGATAGAGAGTGAGACATAGATAGAGAGAGAGAGCATGAGAAGGATAGAGAGTTTGTGAGAGAAACTTATAGAGATAGGGACAGAATGATAGAGAGCGAGAGAGAGAGAGAGCGCGAGTATGACAGAGAGTGTGAGAGAAACAGACAGATATAGGGACAGAGTGATAGAGAGCAAGACAGAGAGAGAGAGAGAGAGACCACGAGAAGGACAGAGAGTGTGAGAGTGAAACAGACAGCGATAGGGACAGAGTGATAGAGAGGGAGACATAGAGAGAGAAAGAGCACGAGAAGGACAGAGAGTGTGAGAGAGAAACAGATAAAGATAAGGGACAGGGAGAAAGGGAACGAGACAGAAAGAGAGAGAGCATGAGGAAGACACAGAATGTGAGAGAGAAACAGACAGAGATAGGGACAGAGTGATAGAGAGAGAGCCAGCTTGAGAGAGAGAGCACGAGTATGACAGAGAGTGTGAGAGAGAAACAGACAAAGATAAGGGAAGGGGAGAAAAGGAGCGAGACTGGGAGAGAGACAGAGAGAGAGTCCAAGAATGACAGAGAGTGAGAGAGAAACAGACAAAGTTAAGGAACAGGGAGAAAGGGAGTGAGACAGGGAGAGAGAGAGCATGAGAATAACAGAGAGCGTGTGTGAGATACAGATAACGATAAGGGACAGAGAGAAAGGGAGTGAGACAGAGAGAGAGAGATGGAGCACCGGAAGGACAGAGACTGTGAGAGAGAAACAGATAGAGATAGGGACAGAGTGATAGAGAGTGGGAACGAGAGAGAGAGAGAGCACGAGAAGGAACTGAGAGGGTGAGAGAGAAACAGACAGAGAAAGGGGACGGGGAGAAAGGGAGTGAAACAGAGAGAGAGAGAGAGAGCACTAGAATGACAGAGAGGGTGAGAGAAACAGACAAAGATAAGGGACGGGGTGAATGGGAGTGAGGGAGAGAGTGAGAGAGCACGAGAATGACAGAGAGTGTGAGAGAGAAACAGATAGAGATAGGGACAGAGTGATAGAGAGCAGGAACGAGAGAGAGAGAGAGCATGAGAAGGACTGAGAGGGTGAGAGAGAAACAGACAGAGAAAGGGGACGGGGAGAAAGGGAGTGAGACAGAGAGAAAGAGAGCACGAGAATGACAGAGAGGGTGAGAGAAACAAACAAAGATAAGAGACGGGGTGAAAGGGAGTGAGGGAGAGAGTGAGAGAGCATGAGAATGACAGAGAGTGTGAGAGATAAGCAGACAAAGAAAAGGGACGGGGAGAAAGGGAGTGAGAATGAGGGAGAGAGAGAGCACGAGGATAACAGAGAGTGTGAGAGAGAAACAGATAGAGATAGGGACAGAGTGATTGAGAGAGAGACAGTGAGAGGGAGAACGACAGATTGTGAGAAAGACAGTAAGAAAAAGGACAGAGAGTGACTGTGTGTGAGAGAGAATGAGAATTGCAGAGAATGGGAGAGAAATAATGAATACAGAGTGCAGGAGTGGGGCAGACTGAGAGAGCATGAGAACGACAGGGAATGTGCGGGAGACAGAGAGAGCGTGAGAACAACTGTATGTGAGAGTGAGGGGGAGAGGGAGAGATGTAACGTGAGAGTGGATCACAGAGAGACAGAGAGAGAGAAAGTGAAAGTAACAGACAGAGAAATAGCGTGTAAGATTGAGACAGAGAGAGAGAGCATGTGAATGGCAGAGAGACAGACAATAAGGGACAGAGAGCGGGAGTAAGACAGAGAGAGAGAGAGAGAGAGTGAGAGCGACAGAGAATGGGCCGAGCAAGGTAGCAATAAAAGAAGTGATAATTAGGGTGTGGCAGGAAGGGACAGAGGGTACAAACTTAAGAGTATTCCAGGGAATAAGGCCAGAGATTGCAAAAATGGTAAAAAGACAGAATTATTGGCTCTGTATCTGAATGCAAGCAGCATTTGTAACCAAACAGATGAATTGGAGCATAAATAGAAATAAATATGTTATGACCTGATAGCCATTACAGAGGAGAACAAAGACTGGGACCTGATTACTCGTGGGTACTGATATTTCGGGAGGGCACGAAGCTAGGGAAAAGTGGAGGGGTAGCGCCATTAATTAAGCATGACATTAGTATCATAGAGAGAAATGACGTTTGTTTTAAAAATCAAGATGTAGAATCAGTTTAGGTAGAGATAAGAAGTAGCAAAGGTAAGAAGTCACCTGTGGGATTCATCTATAGGCCCCCCCCCACCTAACAGTAACAGCACTGTAGGACAGGGTGTGCAGGAAGAAATAAGGGGGGCTTGAGAGAACGATGATTTCAATCTACACATAGATTTGGCGAATCATTTTGCAGAGGTAGCCTGGATGATGAGTTCATAGAGTGTTTTCGAGAAACCTTGCCCTCTGGTGGTCCTCAGGAACTGTCTTGGATCTGATAATGCTCAGTGAGACAGGATTAATTGATGACCTCATAGTCAATGCACTTCTAGGTAGCAGTGATCATAGCATGATTGAAATTTGTATTCAGCTCGAGGGAGAGAAGGATGGGTCTAATACCAGTGTTTTGAACTTAAATAAGGGCAATTATGTGGGTATGAAGACAGAGCTAGCTAAAGTGAGCCTGGAAATTATGTTAATGAATAGGTCAGTAGCAGAAATTTATGCAGATAATTCAGAATCCTCAGAAAAGATACATTCCAGTGAGAAAGGAAGTCCATGGCTAACTAAAAAAGTTAACGATAGTATCAAACTGAAAGCAAAAGTGTACGATTATGCAAAGACTAGTGGCGGGTTGGAACATTTAACAGAAGATAAAATAACTGAAAAGAATGGCTAAAAAATAACGAGGGAGAATGCAGGATAGAGCTAGCTAGAAATGTAAAAACAAAAGCACCAAGAGTTTCCACAGGTATTTAAAAAGGAAAGAGGTAAGTAAAGCGAATGTTCACTTTAGCTAGCTCTGTCTTCATACCCACATAAGTTCCCTTATTTAAGTTCAAAACACTGATATTAGAGGTCCTCGAGAGACGGAGAATGGGGAAAGTGATGAACAATGTATAATGTTTAAGTTGAATTTATATATATATATATATATATCTAAATATATATATGTATGTTTGTGTTAAGGAAGATAGAGCAGTTCTAGCTTCACTTAGGTTTTTTAATGAGCCTGGGCGCCTGGAAGTTTGAGTGGACCTGTATGTACATTTTTAATGAGGTTTTACGACCCCTGGAATTGAGGAGAGGGGTTAAAAAAGTGTTTGGGAAGCGAGTGATTTTTCAAAATGGCACAGAGTACAAACAACACTTATAAAAACAAAAATACTGTGGATGCTGGAAATCCAAAACAGAAACAGAATTACCTGGAAAAACTCAGCAGGTCTGGCAGCATCGGCGGAGAAGAAAAGAGTCGACGTTTCGAGTCTTCATGACCCTTCAACAGAACTGAATAACATAAGGAGAGGGGTGAAATATAAGCTGGTTTAAGGTGGTGGGGGAGGGGGAGAGAAGTGGGGGGTGGGGTGGTGGTTGTAGGGACAAGCAAGCAGTGATAGGAGCAGATAATCAAAAGATGTCACAGACAAAAGAACAAAGAGGTGTTGAAGGTGGTGATATTATCTAAAGGAAAGTGCTAATTAAGAATGGATGGCAGGGCACTCAAGGTACAGCTCTACTGAGGGTGGGGTGGAAAGACTAACAGGGCATAAAAGGTATAGATTTAAAAACAATGGAAATAGGTGGAAAAAAAAATCTATATAAATTATTGGAAAAAACACAAACAAAAGGGAGGGGGAAGAAATGGAAAGGGGGTGGGGTTGGAGGAGGGAGTTCAAGATCTAAAGTTGTTGAATTCAATATTCAGTCCAGAAGGCTGTAAACTGCCTAGTCGGAAGATGAGGTGCTGTTCCTCCAGTTTGCGTTGAGCTTCTGTTGCCTAGCTGAGAGGCAGTTCAGTCAGGAGGTGTCAGAGGATGAGAAGACAGGAATCTTAAACTCTCTGATCAGAAATGCTGAAGCCCACTGGGGGACAGAGTTTCGGGAACTCAGGTGTTTGCTCTGCAGATGAGGTGATAGTGAGTTTGGAGTGCGGAGCTTTGGGTGTCTCGAAGAGAGATGCAAGCCGGGTGAAAAGCATTTGGTGAATGTTCAGAAATTCATCGGCAGAGAAATGGTTGCAACTGCGCCAGCACAAGCCGCGAGCCTTGGGGCGGGATATTACAGTCAGCGAGTGCTTAGGGAGCGCCGCACTGTCGGAGGGTCACTGCTGAGCGAGCGCCGCACTTTCGGAGGGTCAGTACTGAGGGAGTGCCGCACTGTCAGAGGGTCAGTACTGAGGGAGTGCCGCACTGTCGGAGGGTCAGTGCTGAGCGAGCGCGGCACTGTCGGAGGGTCAGTACTGAGGGAGTGCCGCACTGTCGGAGGTTAGTACAGAGGGAGCACCGGACTGTCGGAGGGTCAGTACTGAGGGAGTGCCGCACTGTCGGAGGGTCAGTACTGAGGGAGTGCCGCACTGTCAGAGGGTCAGTACTGAGGGAGCGCCGCACTGTCGGAGGGTCAATGCTGAGGGAGTGCCGCACTGTCAGAGGGTCAGCACTGAGGGAGCGCCGCACTGTCGGAGGGTCAGTACTAAAGGAGCGATGCACTGTCAGAGGGTCAGTACTGAGGGAGTGCCGCACTGTCAGAGGGTCAGTAATGAGGAAGCGCCGCACTGCGGGAGGGTCAGTACTGAGGGAGTGCCGCACTGTCAGAGGGTCAGTACTGAGGGAGTGCCGCACTGTCGGAGGGTAAGTACTGAGGGAGCGCCGCACTGCGGGAGGGTCAGTACTGAGGGAGTGCTGCACTGTCAGAGGGTCAGTACTGAGGGAGTGCCGCACTGTCGGAGGGTAAGTACTGAGGGAGCGCCGCACTGTCGGAGTATCAGTACTGAGGGAGCGCCGCACTGTCGGAGGGTCAGTACTGAGGGAGTGCAGCACTGTCGGATGGTCAGTACTGAGGGAGTGCTGCACTGTCGGAGGGTCAGTACTGAGGGAGCGCCGCACTGTCAGAGGGTAGGTACTAAGGGACTGCCGCACTGTCGGAGGGTAAGTACTGAGGGAGTGCCGCACTGTTGGAGGGTCTGTACTGAGGGAGCGCCGCACTGTCGGAGGGTCAGTACTGAGGAAGCGCTGCACTGTCAGAGGGTCAGTACTGAGGGAGTGCCGGACTGTCAGAGGGTCAGTACTGAGGAAGCGCCGCACTGTGGGAGGGTCAGTACTGAGGGAGTGCAGCACTGTCAGAGGGTCAGTACTGAGGGAGTGCCGCACTGTCAGAGGGTCAGTACTGAGGGAGTGCCGCACTGTCAGAGGGTCAGTACTGAGGGAGTGCTGCACTGTCGGACGGTAAGTACTGAGGGAGCGCCGCACTGTCGGAGGAACAGTACTGAGGGAGCGCCGCACTGTCGGAGGGTCAGTACTGAGGGAGTGCAGCACTGTCGGAGGGTCAGTACTGAGGGAGTGCCGCACTGTCGGAGGGTCAGTACTGAGGGAGCGCCGCATTGTCGGAGTTTCAGTACTGAGGGAGCGCCGCACTGTCGGAGGGTCAGTACTGAGGGAGCGCCGCACTGTCATATGGTCAGTACTGAGGGAGCGCCGCACTGTCAGAGGGTCAGTACTGTGGGAGTGCCACACTTTCGGAGGTTCAGTACTGAGGGAGCGCCGCACTGTCGGACGGTCAATGCTGAGGGAGTGCCGCACTGTCAGAGGGTCAGTACTGAGGGAGCGCAACACTGTCGGAGGGTCAGTACTGAGGGAGCCCCGCACTTTCGGAGGGTCAGTACTGAAGGAGCGCTGCACTGTCAGAGGGTCAGTACTGAGGGAGTGCCGCACTGTCGGAGGGTCAGTACTGAAGGAGCGATGCACTGTCGGAGGGTCTGTACTGAGTGAGTGCTGCAATGTCGGAGGGTCAGTACTGAGGGAGCGCCGCACTGTCGGAGTGTCAGTGCTGAGGGAGTGCCGCACTGTCGGAGGGTCAGTACTGAGGGAGTGCCGCACTGTCGGAGGGTCAGTACTGAGGGAGTGCTGCACTGTCGGAGGGTCAGTGCTGAATGAATGTCGCACTGTCGGAGGGTCATTACTGAGGGAGTGCCGCACTGTCAGAGGGTCCGTACTGAGGGAGTGCCGCACTGTCGGAGGGTCAGTACTGAGGGAGCGCCACACTGTCAGAGGGTCAGTACTGAGGGTATGCCGCTCTGTCGGAGGGTCAGTACTGAGGGAGCGCTGCACTGTCAGAGGGTCAGTACTGAGGGAGCGCCGTACTGTCGGAGGGTCAGTACTGAGGCAGCTCCGCACTGTCGGAGGGTCAGTACTGAGGGAGCGCCGCACTATCAGAGGGTCAGTACTTAGGGACTGCCGCAATGTCGGAGGGTAAGTACTGAGGGAGAGCCGCACTGTCGGAGGGTCAGTGCTGAGGGAGCGCCGCACTGTCGGAGGGTCAGTACTGAGGGAGCGCTGCACTGTCAAAGGGTCAGTACTGAGGGAGTGCCGCACTGTCAGAGGGTCAGTACTGAGGAAGCGCCGCACTGTGGGAGGGTCAGTACTGAGGGAGTGCCGCACTGTCAGAGGGCAGTACTGAGGGAGTGCCGCACTGTCAGAGGGTCAGTACTGAGGGAGTGCCGCAGTGTCAGAGGGTCAGTACTGATGGAGTGCCGCACTGTCGGAGGGTAAGTACTGAGGGAGCGCCGCACTGTCGGAGGGTCAGTACTGAGGAATCGCCGCACTTCGGAGGGTCAGTACTGAGGGACTGCAGCACTGTCGGAGGGTCAGTACTGAGGGAGTGCTGCACTGTCGGAGGTTCAGTACTGAGGGAGCGCCGTATTGTCGGAGGGTCAGTGCTGAGGGAGTGCCGCACTGTCGGAGGGTCAGTACTGAGGGAGTGCCGCACTGTCGGAGGGTCAGTACTGAGGGAGTGCTGCACTGTCGGAGGGTCAGTGCTGAATGAATGTTGCACTGTCGGAGGGTCAGTACTGAGGGAGTGCCGCTCTGTCAGAGGGTCAGTACTGAGGGAGTGCCGTACTGTCGGAGGGACAGTACTGAGGGAGCGCCACACTGTCAGAGGGTCAGTACTGAGGGAGCCCCGCACTGTCGGAGGGTCAGTACTGAGGGAGCGCTGCACTGTCAGTGGGTCAGTACTGAGGGAGTGCCGCATTGTCGGAGGGTCAGTACTGAAGGAGTGATGCACTGTCGGAGGGTCAGTACTGAGGGAGTGCTGCACTGTCGGAGGGTCAGTACTGAGGGAATGATGCCCTGTCGGAGGGTCAGTGCTGAATGAATGTCGCACTGTCGGAGGGTCAGTACTGAGGGAGTGCCGCACTGTCAGAGGGTCAGTACTGAGGGAGTGCCGCACTGTCGGAGGGTCAGTACTGAGGGAGTGCTGCACTGTCGGAGGGTCAGTGCTGAATGAATGTCGCACTGTCGGAGGGTCATTACTGAGGGAGTGCCGCACTGTCAGAGGGTCAGTACTGAGGGAGTGCCGCACTGTCGGAGGGTCAGTACTGAGGGAGCGCCACACTGTCAGAGGGTCAGTACTGAGGGTGTGCCGCACTGTCGGAGGGTCAGTACTGTGGGAGCGCTGCACTGTCAGAGGGTCAGTACTGAGGGAGCGCCGTACTGTCGGAGGGTCAGTACTGAGGCAGCGCCGCTCTGTCGGAGGGTCAGTACTGAGGGAGCGCCGCACTCTCAGAGGGTCAGTACTGAGGGACTGCCGCAATGTCGGAGGGTAAGTACTGAGGGAGCGCCGCACTGTCGGAGGGTCAGTACTGAGGGAGCGCCGCACTCTCGGTGGGTCAGTACTGAGGGAGTGCTGCACTGTCAGAGGGTCAGTACTGAGGGAGTGCCGCACTGTCAGAGGGTCAGTACTGAGGAAGCGCCGCACTGTGGGAGGGTCAGTACTGAGGGAGTGCCGCACTGTCAGAGGGCAGTACTGAGGGAGTGCCGCACTGTCAGAGGGTCATTACTGAGGGAGTGCCGCAGTGTCAGAGGGTCAGTACTGAGGGAGTGCCGCACTGTCGGAGGGTAAGTACTGAGGGAGCGCCGCACTGTCGGAGGGTCAGTACTGAGGGATCGCCGCACTGTCGGAGGGTCAGTACTGAGGGACTGCAGCACTGTCGGAGGGTCAGTACTGAGGGAGTGCTGCACTGTCGGAGGGTCAGTACTGAGGGAGTGCCTTATTGTCGGAGGGTCAGTGCTGAGGGAGTGCCGCACTGTCGGAGGGCCAGTACTGAGGGAGTGCCGCACTGTCGGAGGGTCAGTACTGAGGGAGTGCTGCACTGTCGGAGGGTCAGTGCTGAATGAATGTTGCACTGTCGGAGGGTCAGCACAGAGGGAGTGCCGCACTGTCAGAGGGTCAGTACTGAGGGAGTGCCGCACTGTCGGAGGGTCAGTACTGAGGGAGCGCCACACTGTCAGAGGGTCAGTACTGAGGGTGTGCCGCTCTGTCGGAGGGTCAGTACTGAGGGAGCGCTGCACTGTCAGTGGGTCAGTACTGAGGGAGTGCCGCACTGTCGGAGGGTCAGTTCTGAAGGAGCGATGCACTGTCGGAGGGTCAGTACTGAGGGAGTGCTGCACTGTCGGAGGGTCAGTACTGAGGGAGCGCCGCACTGTCGGAATGTCAGTACTGAGGGAGTGATGCACTGTCGGAGGGTCAGTGCTGAATGAATGTCGCACTGTCGGAGGGTCAGCACTGAGGGAGTGCCGCACTGTCGGAGGGTCAGTACTGAGGGAGCGCCACTCTGTCAAAGGGTCAGTAATGAGGGAGTGCCGCACTGTCAGAGGGTCAGTACTGAGGAAGCGCCGCACTGTGAAAGGGTCAGTACTGAAGGAGCGCTGCACTGTCAGAGGGTCAGTACTGAGGGAGTTCCGCACTGTCGGAGGGTAAGTACTGAGGGAGCGCCGCACTGTCGGAGGGTCAGTACTGAGGGAGTGCTGCACTGTCGGAGGGTCAGTACTGAGGGAGCGCGCAATGTCGAAGGGTCAGTACTGAGGGAGTGCCGCACTGTCGGAGGGTCAGTACTGAGGGAATGATGCCCTGTCGGAGGATCAGTGCTGAATGAATGTCGCACTGTCGGAGGGTGAGTACTGAGGGAGTGCCGCACTGTCTGAGGGTCAGTACTGAGGGAGTGCCGCACTGTCGGAGGGTCAGTACTGAGGGAGTGCTGCACTGTCGGAGGGTCAGTGCTGAATGAATGTCGCACTGTCGGAGGGTCATTACTGAGGGAATGCCGCACTGTCAGAGGGTCAGTACTGAGGGAGTGCCGCACTGTCGGAGGGTCAGTACTGAGGGAGCGCCACACTGTCAGAGGGTCAGTACTGAGGCTGTGCCGCACTGTCGGAGGGTCAGTACTGAGGGAGCGCTGCACTGTCAGAGGGTCAGTACTGAGGGAGCGCCGTACTGTCGGAGGGTCAGTACTGAGGCAGCGCCGCTCTGTCGGAGGGTCAGTACTGAGGGAGCGCCGCACTCTCAGAGGGTCAGTACTGAGGGACTGCCGCAATGTCAGAGAGTAAGTACTGAGGGAGCGCTGCACTGTCGGAGGGTCAGTACTGAGGGAGCGCCGCACTGTCGGTGGGTCAGTACTGAGGGAGTGCTGCACTGTCAGAGGGTCAGTACTGAGGAAGCGCCGCACTGTGGGAGGGTCAGTACTGAGGGAGTGCCACACTCTCAGAGGACAGTACTGAGGGAGTGCCGCACTGTCAGAGGGTCAGTACTGAGGGAGTGCCGCAGTGTCAGAGGGTCAGTACTGAGGGAGTGCCGCACTGTCGGAGGGTAAGTACTGAGGGAGCGCCGCACTGTCGGAGGGTCAGTACTGAGGGATCGCCACACTGTCGGAGGGTCAGTACTGAGGGACTGCAGCACTGTCGGAGTGTCAGTACTGAGGGAGTGCTGCACTGTCGGAGGGTCAGTACTGAGGGAGCGCCGTATTGTCGGAGGGACAGTGCTGAAGGAGTGCTGCACTGTCGGAGGGCCAGTACTGAGGGAGTGCCGCACTGTCGGAGGGTGAGTACTGAGGGAGTGCCGCACTGTCTGAGGGTCAGTACTGAGGGAGTGCCGCACTGTCGGAGGGTCAGTACTGAGGGAGTGCTGCACTGTCGGAGGGTCAGTGCTGAATGAATGTCGCACTGTCGGAGGGTCATTACTGAGGGAATGCCGCACTGTCAGAGGGTCAGTACTGAGGGAGTGCCGCACTGTCGGAGGGTCAGTACTGAGGGAGCGCCTCACTGTCTGAGGGTCAGTACTGAGGCTGTGCCGCACTGTCGGAGGGTCAGTACTGAGGGAGCGCTGCACTGTCAGAGGGTCAGTACTGAGGGAGCGCCGTACTGTCGGAGGGTCAGTACTGAGGCAGCGCCGCTCTGTCGGAGGGTCAGTACTGAGGGAGCGCCGCACTCTCAGAGGGTCAGTACTGAGGGACTGCCGCAATGTCAGAGAGTAAGTACTGAGGGAGCGCTGCACTGTCGGAGGGTCAGTACTGAGGGAGCGCCGCACTGTCGGTGGGTCAGTACTGAGGGAGTGCTGCACTGTCAGAGGGTCAGTACTGAGGAAGCGCCGCACTGTGGGAGGGTCAGTACTGAGGGAGTGCCACACTCTCAGAGGACAGTACTGAGGGAGTGCCGCACTGTCAGAGGGTCAGTACTGAGGGAGTGCCGCAGTGTCAGAGGGTCAGTACTGAGGGAGTGCCGCACTGTCGGAGGGTAAGTACTGAGGGAGCGCCGCACTGTCGGAGGGTCAGTACTGAGGGATCGCCACACTGTCGGAGGGTCAGTACTGAGGGACTGCAGCACTGTCGGAGTGTCAGTACTGAGGGAGTGCTGCACTGTCGGAGGGTCAGTACTGAGGGAGCGCCGTATTGTCGGAGAGACAGTGCTGAAGGAGTGCTGCACTGTCGGAGGGCCAGTACTGAGGGAGTGCCGCACTGTCGGAGGGTCAGTACTGAGGGAGTGCTGCACTGTCGGAGGGTCAGTACTGAGGGAGCGCCGCACTGTCGGAGGGTCAGTACTGAGGGAGTGCCGCACTGTCGGAGTGTCAGTACTGAGGGAGTGATGCACTGTCGGAGGGTCAGTGCTGAATGAATGTCGCACTGTCGGAGGGTCAGTACTGAGGGAGTGCCGCACTGTCAGAGGGTCAGTACTGATGGAGTGCCGCACTGTCGGAGGGTCAGTACTGAGGGAGCGCCACTCTGTCAAAGGGTCAGTACTGAGGGAGTGCCGCACTGTCAGAGGGTCAGTACTGAGGAAGCGCCGCACTGTGGAAGGGTCAGTACTGAAGGAGCGCTGCACTGTCAGAGGGTCAGTACTGAGGGAGTTCCGCACTGTCGGAGGGTAAGTACTGAGGGAGCGCCGCACTGTCGGAGGGTCAGTACTGAGGGAGTGCAGCACTGTCGGAGGGTTAGTAATGAGGGAGTGCTGCACTGTCAGAGGGTCAGTACTGGGGGAGCGCCGCATTGTCGGAGGGTCAGTACTGAGGGTGCGCTGCACTGTCGGTGGGTCAGTACTGAGGGAGTGCCGCACTGTCGGAGGCTCAGTACTGAGGGAGCGCTGTACTGTCGGAGGGTCAGTACTGAGGGAGCGCCGCACTGTCATATGGTCAGTACTGAGGGAGCGCCGCACTGTCGGAGTGTCAGTGCTGAATGAATGTCGCACTGTCGGACGGTCAGTACTATGGGAGTGCCGCACTGTCGGAGTGTCAGTACTGAGGGAGTGCCGCACTGTCGGCGGGTCAGTACTGAGGGACTGCCGCTCTGTCGGAGAGTCAGTACTGAGGGATTGCCGCACTGTCGGAGGGTCTGTACTGAGGGTGAGCCGCACTGTGGGAGGGTCAGTACTGATGGACTGCCGCGCTGTCAGAGTGTCTGTACTGATGGAGTGCTGCACTGTTGGAGGGTCAGTACTGAGGGAGCGGCGCACTGTTGGACGGTCAGTACTGAGGGAGCGCCGCACTATCGGAGGGTCAGTGCTGAGGGATTGCCGCACTGTCAGAGGGTCAGTAATGAGGGAGCGCCGTACTGTCGGAGGGTCAATTCTGAGGCAGCGCCGCACTGTCGGAGGGTCAGTACTGAGGGAGCGCCGCACTATCAGAGGGTCAGTACTGAGGGACTGCCGCAATGTCGGAGGGTCAGTCCTGAGGAAGCGCCGCACTGTGGGAGGGTCAGTACTGAGGGAGTGCCGCACTGTCAGAGGGCAGTACTGAGGGAGTGCCGCACTGTCAGAGGGTCAGTACTGAGGGCGTGCCGCAGTGTCAGAGGGTCAGTACTGATGGAGTGCCGCACTGTCGGAGGCTAAGTACTGAGGGAGCGCCGCACTGTCGGAGGGTCAGTACTGAGGGATCGCCGCACTGTCGGAGGGTCAGTACTGAGGGAGTGCAGCACTGTCGGAGGGTCAGTACTGAGGGAGTGCTGCACTGTCGGAGGGTCAGTACTGAGGGAGCGCCG
Source organism: Carcharodon carcharias (assembly GCF_017639515.1). NCBI lineage: Eukaryota > Metazoa > Chordata > Chondrichthyes > Lamniformes > Lamnidae > Carcharodon > Carcharodon carcharias. The sequence continues at coordinate 6,238,950 of NC_054490.1, forward strand.
TATTGTCGGAGGGTCAGTGCTGAGGGAGTGCCACACCGTTGGAGGGTCAGTGCTGAGGGAGTGCCGCACCGTTGGAGGGTCAGTACTGAGGGAGTGCCGCACTGTCGGAGGGTCAGTACTGAGGGAGTGCTGCACTGTCGGAGGGTCAGTGCTGAATGAATGTTGCACTGTCGGAGGGTCAGTACTGAGGGAGTGCCGCACTGTCAGAGGGTCAGTACTGAGGGAGTGCCGCACTGTCGGAGGGTCAGTACTGAGGGAGCGCCACACTGTCAGAGGGTCAGTACTGAGGGTGTGCCGCTCTGTCGGAGGGTCAGTACTGAGGGAGCGCTGCACTGTAAGTGGGTCATTACTGAGGGAGTGCCGCACTGTCGGAGGGTCAGTTCTGAAGGAGCGATGCACTGTCGGAGGGTCAGTACTGAGGGAGTGCTGCACTGTCGGAGGGTCAGTACTGAGGGAGCGCCGCACTGTCGGAGGGTCAGTACTGAGGGAGTGCCGCACTGTCGGAGTGTCAGTACTGAGGGAGTGATGCACTGTCGGAGGGTCAGTGCTGAATGAATGTCGCACTGTTGGAGGGTCAGTACTGAGGGAGTGCCGCACTGTCGGAGGGTCAATACTGAGGCAGCGCCGCACTGTCTTAGGGTCAGTACTGAGGGAGCGCCGCACTGTCGGAGGGTCAGTACTGAGGGAGCGCTGCACTGTCAGAGGGTCAGTACTGAGGAAGCGCCGCACTGTGGGAGGGTCAGTACTGAGGGAGTGCCGCACTGTCAGAGGGCAGTAGTGAGGGAGTGCCGCACTGTCAGAGGGTCAGTACTGAGGGCGTGCCGCAGTGTCAGAGGGTCAGTACTGATGGAGTGCCGCACTGTCGGAGGGTAAGTACTGAGAGAGCGCCGCACTGTCGGAGGGTCAGTACTGAGGGATCGCCGCACTGTCGGAGGGTCAGTACTGAGGGAGTGCAGCACTGTCGGAGTGTCAGTACTGAGGGAGTGCTGCACTGTCGGAGGGTCAGTACTGAGGGAGCACCGTATTGTCGGAGGGTCAGTACTGAGGGAGTGCCGCACTGTCGGAGGGTCAGTACTGAGGGAGTGCTGCACTGTCGGAGGGTCAGTGCTGAATGAATGTTGCACTGTCGGAGGGTCAGTACTGAGGGAGTGCCGCACTGTCAGAGGGTCAGTACTGAGGGATTCCCGCACTGTCGGAGGGTCAGTACTGAGGGAGCGCTGCACTTGCAGTGGGTCAGTACTGAGGGAGTGCCGCACTGTCGGAGGGTCAGTACTGAAGGAGCGATGCACTGTCGGAGGGTCAGTACTGAGGGAGTGCTGCACTGTCGGAGGGTCAGTACTGAGGGAGCGCCGCACTGTCGGAGGGTCCTTACTGAGGGAGTGCTGCACTTTCGGATGGTCAGTACTGAGGGAGTGATGCACTGTCGGAGGGTCAGTGCTGAATGAATGTCGCTCTGTCGGAGGGTCAGTACTGAGGGAGTGCCGCACTGTCAGAGGGTCAGTACTGAGGGAGTGCCGCACTGTCGGAGGGTCAGTACTGAGGGAGCGCCACTCTGTCAAAGGGTCAGTACTGAGGGAGTGCCGCACTGTCAGTGGGTCAGTACTGAGGGAGTGCCGCACTGTTGGAGGGTAAGTACTGAGGGAGAGCCGCACTGTCGGAGGGTCAGTACTGAGGGAGCGCCACATTGTCGGAGGGTCAGTACTGAGGGATTGCAGCACTGTCGTAGGGTCAGTAATGAGGGAGTGCTGCACTGTCAGAGGGTCAGTACTGGGGGAGCGCCGCATTGTTGGAGGGTCAGTACTGAGGGTGCGCTGCACTGTCGGTGGGTCAGTACTGAGGGAGTGCCGCACTGTCGGTGGCTCAGTCCTGAGGGAGCGCTGCACTGTCGGAGGGTCAGTACTGAGGGAGCGCCGCACTATCATAGGGTCAGTACTGAGGGAGCGCCACACTGTCGGAGTGTCAGTGCTGAATGAATGTCGCACTGTCGGACGGTCAGTACTGAGGGAGTGCCGCACTGTCGGAGTGTCAGTACTGAGGGAGTGCCGCACTGTCGGAGTGTCAGTAATGAGGAAGTGCCGCACTGTCGGCGGGTCAGTACTGAGGGACTGCCGCTCTGTCGGAGGGTCAGTACTGAGGGATTGCCGCACTGTCGGAGGGTCTGTACTGAGGGTGAGCCGCAATGTGGGAGGGTCAGTACTGATGGACTGTCGCGCTGTCAGAGTGTCTGTACTGATGGAGTGCTGCACTGTTGGAGGGTCAGTACTGAGGGAGCGGCGCACTGTTGGACGGTCAGTACTGAGGGAGCGCCGCACTATCGGAGGGTCAGTACTGAGGGATTGCCGCACTGTCAGAGGGTCAGTACTGAGGGAGCGCCGTACTCTCGGAGGGTCAGTACTGAGGCAGCGCCGCTCTGTCGGAGGGTCAGTACTGAGGGACTGCCGCAATGTCGGAGGCTAAGTACTGAGGGAGCGCCGCACTGTCGGAGGGTCAGTACTGAGGGAGCGCCGCACTGTCGGAGGGTCAGTACTGAGGGAGCGCTGCACTGTCAGAGCGTCAGTACTGAGGGAGTGCCGCACTGTCAGAGGGTCAGTACTGAGGAAGCGCCGCACTGTGGGAGGGTCAGTACTGAGGGAGTGCCGCACTGTCAGAGGGCAGTACTGAGGGAGTGCCGCACTGTCAGAGGGTCAGTACTGAGGGAGTGCCGCAGTGTCAGAGGGTCAGTACTGAGGGAGTGCCGCACTGTCGGAGGGTCAGTACTGAGGGATCGCCGCACTGTCGGAGGGTCAGTACTGAGGGAGTGCAGCACTGTCGGAGGGTCAGTACTGAGGGAGTGCTGCAATGTCGGAGGGTCAGTACTGAGGGAGCGCCGTATTGTCGGAGGGTCAGTGCTGAGGGAGTGCTGCACCGTCGGAGGGTCAGTACTGAGGGAGTGCCGCACTGTCAGAGGGTCAGTACTGAGGGAGTGCTGCACTGTCGGAGGGTCAGTGCTGAATGAATGTTGCACTGTCGGAGGGTCAGTACTGAGGGAGTGCCGCACTCTCAGAGGGTCAGTACTGAGGGATTGCCGCACTGTCGGAGGGTCAGTACTGAGGGAGCGCCACACTGTCAGAGGGTCAGTACTGAGGGATTCCCGCACTGTCAGAGGGTCAGTACTGAGGGAGCGCTGCACTGTAAGTGGGTCAGTACTGAGGGAGTGCCGCACTGTCGGAGGGTCAGTACTGAAGGAGCGATGCACTGTCGGTGGGTCAGTACTGAGGGAGTGCTGCACTGTCGGAGGGTCAGTACTGAGGGAGCGCCGCACTGTCGGAGGGTCATTACTGAGGGAGTGCCGCACTTTCGGATGGTCAGTACTGAGGGAGTGATGCACTGTCGGAGGGTCAGTGCTGAATGAATGTTGCACTGTCGGAGGGTCAGTACTGAGGGAGTGCCGCTCTGTCAGAGGGTCAGTACTGAGGGAGTGCCGCACTGTCGGAGGGTCAGTACTGAGGGAGCGCCACTCTGTCAAAGGGTCAGTACTGAGGGAGTGCCGCACTGTCAGTGGGTCAGTACTGAGGGAGTGCCGCACTGTTGGAGGGTAATTACTGAGGGAGCGCCGCACTGTCGGAGGGTCAGTACTGAGGGAGCGCCGCATTGTCGGAGGGTCAGTACTGAGGGAGGGCAGCACTGTCGTAGGGTCAGTAATGAGGGAGTGCTGCACTGTCAGAGGGTCAGTACTGGGGGAGCGCCGCATTGTCGGAGGGTCAGTACTGAGGGTGCGCTGCACTGTCGGTGGGTCAGTACTGAAGGAGTGCCGCACTGTCGGAGGCTCAGTCCTGAGGGAGTGCTGCACTGTCGGAGGGTCAGTACTGAGGGATTGCCGCACTGTCGGAGGGTCTGTACTGAGGGTGAGCCGCACTGTGGGAGGGTCAGTACTGATGGACTGCCGCGCTATCAGGGTGTTTGTACTGATGGAGTGCTGCACTGTTGGAGGGTCAGTACTGAGGGAGTGCCGCACTGTCAGAGGGTCAGTACTGAGGGAGCGGCGCACTGTTGGACGGTTAGTACTGAGGGTGAGCCGCACTGTCGGAGGGTCAGTACTGAGGGAGCGCCGCACTCTCGGAGGGTCAGTACTGAGGGAGCGCCGCACTTTCGGAGGGTCAGAACTGAGGGAGCGCTGCACTGTCGGAGGGTCAGGACTGAGGGAGCGCCGCACTGTCAGAAGGTCAGTACTGAGGGAGCGCCGCACTATCGGAGGGTCAGTACTGAGGGATTGCCGCACTGTCAGAGGGTCAGTACTGAGGGAGCGCCGCACTGTCGGAAGGTCAATGCTGAGGGAGTGCCGCACTGTCAGAGGGTCAGTACTGAGGGAGCGCCGCACTGTCGGAGGGTCAGTACAGAGTGAGCCCTGCAATGTCGGAGGGTCAGTACCGAGGGAGCGCTGCACTGTCAGAGGTTCAGTACTGAGGGAGTGCCGCACTGTCGGAGGGTCAGTAATGAGGGAGCGCTGCACTGTCGGAGGGTCAGTACTGAGGGAGCGCTGCACTTTTAGAGGGTCAGTAGTGAGGGAGCGCTCCACTGTCGGAGGGTCAGTAGTGAGGGAGTGCCGCACTGTCAGAGGATCAGTACTGAGGGAGTGCCGCCCTGTCGGAATGTCAGTACTGAGGGAGTGCTGCACTGTCGGAGGGTCAGTACTGAGGGAGTGCTGCACTGTCGGAGGTTCAGTGCTGAATGAATGTCGCACTGTCGGAGGGTCAGTACTGAGGGAGCGCTGCACTGTCGGAGGGTCAGTACTGAGGGAGTGCCGCACTGTCGGAGGGTCAGTACTGAGGGAGTGCCGCACTGTCGGAGGGTCAGTACTGAGGGAGTGCCGCTCTGTCGGAGGGTCAGTACTGAGGGAGTGCTGCACTGTCAGAGGGTCAGTGCTGAATGAATTTTGCACTGTCGGAGGGTCAGTACTGAGGGAGTGCCGCACTGTCAGAGGGTCAGTACTGAGGGAGTGCCGCACTGTCGGAGGGTCAGTACTGAGGGAGCGTCGCCCTGTCGGAGGGTCAGTACTGAGGGAGTGCCGCACTGTCGGAGGGTCAGTACTGAGGGAGTGCTGCACTGTCGGAGGGTCAGTACTGAGGGAGTGCTGCACTGTCAGAGGGTCAGTGCTGAATGAATTTTGCACTGTCGGAGGGTCAGTACTGAGGGAGTGCCGCACTGTCAGAGGGTCAGTACTGAGGGAGTGCCGCACTGTCGGAGGGTCAGTACTGAGGGAGCGTCGCCCTGTCGGAGGGTCAGTACTGAGGGAGTGCCGCACTGTCGGAGGGTCAGTACTGAGGGAGTGCTGCACTGTCGGAGGTTCAGTACTGAGGGAGCGTTGCACTGTCAGAGGGTCAGTAGTGAGGGAGCGCCGCACTGTCGGAGGGTCAGTACTGAGGGAGCGCCGCACTGTCGGAGGGTCAGTACTGAGGGAGCGCCGCACTGTCAGAGCTTCAGTACTGAGGGAGTGCCGCGCTGTCGGTGGGTAAGTACTGATGGAGCGCCGCACTGTCGGAGGGTCAGTACTGAGGGAGCGCCGCACTGTCGGAGGGTTAGTACTGAGGGAGCGCTGTACTGTCAGAGGGTCAGTACTGAGGGAGTGCCGCACTGTCGGAGGGTCAGTACTGAGGGAGTGCCGCACTGTCGGAGGGTCAGCGCTGTGGGAGTGCTGCACTGTCGGAGTGTCAGTACTGAGGGAGCTCTGCACTGTCAGAGGGTCAGTACTGAGGGAGTGCTGCACTGTCGGAGGGTCAGTACTGAAGGAGTGCCGCATTGTCGGAGGGTCAGTACTGAGGGAGTGCTGCACTGTCGGAGGGTCACTGCTGAATGAATGTCGCACTGTCGGAGGGTCAAGTGGCGCAAATCCCTCCGTCACTGCGCCCCATTTTAATTTTTAGTTGCACACCTCAATGGTCAATCGAGGCCTTTGACAGTTCAATTAAAGTCAGTAGCGGACCTGCCTCTCCCACCTTAAGGCCGGCGGGATGAGGCTTCATGACGGCTTTTAAAAATTTCAATCCTTTTTTTTGGAAATTATGAACGTTTCCCAACTGACGTGACAGGGGACATGTCAGAGAACTGTTTTTCTCTGCTATTTTTAATATTTTTGAATATGGAGACCATCTCCCTGAGGCTGCACTTAGCGTCAGGTAGATGAGTTGCGCTCTTTCATGCGCATGCACAGGAGGAGCACTCTCTCGATTTTGGGGATTCCAGCAACCCCCCCCCCCACCCAACCCCCCTCCGCCCACACAGGGAGAGCACAGCGCTTCCCTGCGGATGTCACGCTGGGTGGGGCTTAATTGGCCCGCCCCCTTAAAATGGCACCGCGCCCACTCATTAACATCCCCCCCCACCCCCCCAATGTCGGGGGGAGGGAAAGTTCAGCCCTTGGTGTCAAGATAGCAGTAACGTCTCCCCTGGGTTTTGTGGGGGATATTGCTGGGATAAGGGAATTTTGGGGGAATCGAATTATCTTCTGTGTCTGGACATAGCTCATTTTTCTAGTTTTAATAAACTCTTTATCCCTTGCATCAACAGTTCATCAGCAGACTCCCTTGACTTCTAAGGGAAGAAAGCTGAGGACCCATCAAGCCAGCTCTCGCTCTGGGATTTGACTTGCCCAGCATGAACATCAGCTGGGGCTGTAATGGGGATTAATAACGCAAACTGATGGTGGATGAACTGAGCAGATGCTTTGCATCTGTCTTCACTGTATGGGGATACAAATAACACGCCAGAAATAGGCGTGAATCAGGAGGTGCAAGACGGAGAGGAATTTAAAGCAATTGCAACCACCAGGCAAAAGGTACTGATATAATTAGTCAAACTAAAAGCCGACTGGTTCCAAGGGGACTCCATCCTAGGGTCTTAAGGGAAGTGGCTGCTGAGCTAGTAGATGCATTGGTTCTAATTTTCCAAGAGTTTCTAGATTCTGGAAAGGTCCCCAACAGATTGGAAAAATAACGAACGTGACTCCTCTTTCCAAAAGAGGAAGCAGACAGAAAAGCAGGAAAACCACTGGCCAGATAGCTTCACATCTGCTCTAGGGAAAACGCTGAAATTTATTGATGAGGAGGTTACAGCGGGGCACAGAGAGAAAACCTCCACGCGATCGAGCAGAAGCTTTTGTGAAAGGGAAATCGGGTTTGACTGATTTGTTGGGAGTTCTTTGAGGAAGGAGCGAGCGACTTGGATAAAGGGGAACCTGTGGATGTGGTGGTGGTGGTGGTGGTTAGATTTGCAGACGGCATTTGCCATGTCAAAGGTTACAATGCAAAAGAAGAACTCATGGTTGGACGGGGAGTTGGGGGGCGTTGGGGGGTGGGGGGGGGGTGTTGGCGTTTCAAATTAGCATGGATAGAGGATTGGTTAACTAATGAAGCAGAGAGTAGGCATAAATGGGTCACTTTTGGTTTGGGAAGATGTAATGGGTGGTGCACCAAAAGGATCAGAGCTGGGTCCTGAACTATTTACAAGCTATATAAATGACTTGGATGACAGGATTGAAAGTACAGGTGATAAATTTCCTGATGACATAAAGATAGGAGATTAAGTTGCGAACAGTCTGCAAAGGCACTATTGAAAAATTCATTCACAGAATGTGGGCATTCCTGGCTCGGACCAGCATTTACTGCCCGTTCTTAATTGCCCCCTTGAGAAGGTGGTGGTGGGTGAGCTGCCTTCTTGAGCTGCTGCAGTCCCCGTGTGGTGTAGGTACACCCACAGAGCTGTCAGGGAGGGAGTTCCAGGATTTTGTCCCTGTGTGTGGTGTAGGTTCACCCACGGTGCTGTTAGGGAGGGAGTTCCAGGATTTTGTCCGTGTGGTGTAGGTACACCCACAGAGCTGTTAGGGAGGGAGTTCCAGGATTTTGTCCCTGTGTGTGGTGTAGGTTCACCCACGGTGCTGTTAGGGAGGGAGTTCCAGGATTTTGTCCCGTGTGGTGTAGGTACACCCACGGCACTGTTAGGGAGGGAGTTCCAGGATTTTGTCCCCGTGTGGTGTAGGTACACCCACAGCGCTGTTAGGGATGGAGTTCCAGGATTTTGTCCGTGTGGTGTAGGTACACCCAAAGCGCTGTTAGGGATGGAGTTCCAGGATTTTGTCCGTGTGGTGTAGGTACACCCAAAGCACTGTTAGGGAGGGAGTTCCAGGTTTTGTCCCCGTGTGGTGTAGGTACACCCACAGCGCCGTTAGGGAGGGAGTTCCAGGATTTTGTCCGTGTGGTGTAGATACACCCACAGCGCTGTTAGGGAGGGAGTTCCAGGACTTTGTCCGTGTGGTGTAGGTACACCCAAAGCGCTGTTAGGGTGGGAGTTCCAGGATTTTGTCCGTGTGGTGTAGGTACACCCAAAGCGCTGTTAGGGAGGGAGTTTCAGGATTTTGTCCGTGTGGTGTAGGTACACCCACAGCGCTGTTATGGAGGGAGTTCCAGGATTTTGTCCGTGTGGTGTAGGTACACCCACAGTGCTGTTAGGGAGGGAGTTCCAGGATTTTGTCCGTGTGGTGTAGGTACACCCACAGCGCTGTTAGGGAGGGAGTTCCAGGATTTTGTCCGTGTGGTGTAGGTACACCCACGGCACTGTTAGGGAGGGAGTTCCAGGATTTTGTCCCCGTGTGGTGTAGGTACACCCAAAGCGCTGTTAGGGAGGGAGTTCCAGGATTTTGTCCGTGTGGTGTAGGTACACCCAAAGCGCTGTTAGGGAGGGAGTTCCAGGATTTTGTCCGTGTGGTGTAGGTACACCCACAGCGCTGTTATGGAGGGAGTTCCAGGATTTTGTCCGTGTGGTGTAGGTACACCCACAGTGCTGTTAGGGAGGGAGTTCCAGGATTTTGTCCGTGTGGTGTAGGTACACCCACAGCGCTGTTAGGGAGGGAGTTCCAGGATTTTGTCCGTGTGGTGTAGGTACACCCAAAGCGCTGTTAGGGATGGAGTTCCAGGATTTTGTCCGTGTGGTGTAGGTACACCCAAAGCACTGTTAGGGAGGGAGTTCCAGGATTTTGTCCGTGTGGTGTAGGTACACCCAAAGCGCTTTTAGGGAGGGAGTTCCAGGATTTTGTCCGTGTGGTGTAGGTACACCCACAGCGCTGTTAGGGAGTGTCTTCCAGGATTTTGTCCGTGTGGTGTAGCTACACCCACAGTGCTGTTAGGGAGGGAGTTCCAGGATTTTGTCCGTGTGGTGTAGGTACACCCACAGTGCTGTTAGGGAGGGAGTTCCAGGATTTTGTCCCCGTGTGGTGTAGGTATACCCATGGTGCTCTTAGGGATGGAGTTCCAGGATTTTGTCCATGTGGTGTAGGTACACCCACAGCGCTGTTAGGGAGGGAGTTCCAGGATTTTGTCCCGTTTGGTGTAGGTACACCCACAGCGCTGTTAGGGAGGGAGTTCCAGGATTTTTTCCCTGTGGTGTAGGTACACCCACGGCGCTGTTAGGGAGGGAGTTCCAGGATTTTGACCCCAGCGACGGTGAAGGAACGGCCAATATATTTCCAATTCGGGATGGTGAGCGGCTCGGAGGGGAACTTCCAGGTGGTGGTGGTTAAGTGAGTGGGGAAAAATTTGGAAGATGGGATACAACGTGTGAAAAGGTGCACTCATCCACTTTGGGCTGAGTTGCAGAACTCTGAGTTGCAGAGGGATCTGGGCGTCCTAGTGCATGAATCACAAGACGTTAGTCTGCAGGTGCAGCAAGTGATTAGGAAGGTAAATGGAGTGTCGGCCTTTGTTGTGAGGTGGGTAGAATTTAAAAATAGGGAAGTTTTTCTGCATTTGTACAGGACATTGGTGGAGTACTGTGCACAGTTTTGGTCTCCCTATTTAAGGAAGGATTTAAATGCTTTGGAAGCAGTTCAGCTGATTCCTGGGATCCAGGGGCCATCTTATGATGAAAGGTTGGACGCTTAGTGAATGGCGGAGCAGGATTGAGGGGCTGAATGGCCTACTCCTGCTCCTAATTTGCATGTCCGTATGTAAATGAGCGAGGCAGAGAGAGTTAAGGAACAGGGAGTTAGAGAGTGAGAGGCAGAGAGAGAGAGAGAGTGAGAATGACAGAGTGAGAGTGAGAGAGCTGGGGACAGAGGAAGATAGGAAGTGTGAGAGTAAGACAGAGAGAGGGAGAGGGAGAGACAGAATGTGTGAGAGACACATATAAGGGTCAGAAAGAGGGAGACGGAGAGAAATTGGACAATGTGTGATGGGGAGAAGGAGAAAGAACCAATGAGGAGCAGAGGAATGGACAGAGAGAGAGAGAGAGAGGGAGGAGAGAGGGAGGGAGAGTCAAGACCGTGAGGATGCAGCAGGGAACGAGGCATCTATGGTGGGGATGAGACCGTTGTTCACCTCCTTGTGGATTGGGCCTTTGCAGAGAAGGTCTGGAGAGAGGTGCAGTGGTTTCTGTCCAGGTTCATCCCGAGCAGTTCTGTGACACAGGACTCTGTGCTCTATGGGCTGTTCCCAGGGACACACACCCAGCCAAACATCAACTGCAGCTGGAGGATCATCAACTCGGTGAAAGATGCTCTTTGGTCTGCCCGAAACTGGTTGGTCTTCCAGCGCAAAGAGTTGTCCCCGAGCAAGTGTTGCAGACTGGCACATTCCAAAGTCCAGGACTACGTGCTGAGGGACGCAACTGAAGCTTGGGGCAGAGACTGCAAATGGGGAAGGTCGCTGTCTAAGACCTTTCTGTCACAGTGCACTGAGGGGCTGAGAAAGGTATAGACCCCCTCGAGAATATTTGACGTGAAATCTATGTTAACATTGTAAATATAGCCTGTGATGGCCAGTGGAGTGAGGCATCTAATGTCCTTTATTGAAAGAAATTGGCAGTATCGCATTTTATGTAAAATCGAAATTGAACTGTTATGTCATGCACTTTGACAAATTTTTAGATTGAAGTATATTTTTGAGAAAGGAGAGAGCCAGAGAGACATTAACTACTGAGAATGAGGCGGCGAGAGAGAGAGAGACTGAGAGAAGAGATTGAGATTGAGAAGGACACAGAGGCATTGGGACAGATATTCCCGGAGTGGAGGAGAATCCACGGACCTTTATAAATGGAGCGGGACCTGAATTCGGAAGAGAGAGAATCCAACCATCTTGATGTTCAATGGCATCACCATCACTGAATCCCCCCACTATCAACATCCTGGGGGTTTTACCATTGACCAGAAACTGATCTGGACCAGCCATATAAATACTGTGGCTACAAGAGCAGGTCAGAGGCTGGGAATCCTGCGGAGAGTAACTCACCTCCTGACTCCCCAAAGCCTGTTCACCATCTACAAGGCACAAGTCAGGAGTGTGATGGGATACTCCCCACTTGCCTGGATGAGTTGCAGCTCCCACAACACTCAAGAAGCTGGACACCATCCAGGACAAAGCAGCCCCGCTTGATCGGCCCCCCATCCACAAACATTCACTCCCTCCACCACCGACGCACAGTAGCAGCAGCGTGTGTACCATCTACAAGATGCACTGCAGCAACTCACCAAGGCTCCTTCGACAGCGCCTTTCAAACCCACGACCACCACCATCTAGAGGGACAAGGGCAGCAGACACATGGGGAACACCCACCAACTGGAAGATCCCCTCCGAGCCTCTCACCATCCTGACTTGGGAATATACCGGCCGTTCCTTCACTGTCGCTGGGTCAAAATCCTGGAACTCCCTCCCTAACAGCGCTGTGGGTGTACCTACACCACAGGGACAACATCCTGGAACTCCCTCCCTAACAGCGCCGTGGGTGTACCTAACCACAAGGGGACAAAATCCTGGAACTCCCTCCCTAACAGCGCTGTGGGTGTACCTACACCACACGGGGACAAAATCCTGGAACTCCCTCCCTAACAGTGCCGTGGGTGTACCTACACCACACGGACAAAATTCTGGAACTCCCTCCCTAACAGCGCCGTGGATGTACCTACACCACACGGACAAAATCCTGGAACTCCCTCCCTAACAGCGCCGTGGGTGTACCTACACGACACGGACAAAATCCTGGAACTCCCTCCCTAACAGCGCTGTGGGGGTACCTACACCACATGGACAAAATCCTGGAACTCCCTCCCTAACAGCACTGTGGGTGTACCTATACCACACGGACAGAATCCTGGAACTCCCTCCCTAACAGCGCTGTGGGTGTACCTACACCAGACGGACAAAATTCTGGAACTCCCTCCCTAACAGCGCCGTGGATGTACTTACACCACACGGACAAAATTCTGGAACTCCCTCTCTAACAGCACTGTGGGTGTACCTACACCACAGGGACAAAATCCTGGAACTCCCTCCCTAACAGCGCTGTGGATGTACCTACACCACACGGACAAAATCCTGGAACTCCCTCCCTAACAGCGCTGTGGGTGTACCTACACCACAGGGACAGAATCCTGGAACTCCCTCCCTAACAGCGCTGTGGGTGTACCTACACCACACGGACAGAATCCTGGAACTCCCTCCCTAACAGCGCTGTGGGTGTACCTACACCACACGGACAGAATCCTGGAACTCCCTCCCTAACAGCGCTGTGGGTGTACCTACACCACACGGACAAAATCCTGGAACTCCCTCCCTAACAGCGCTGTGGGTGTACCTACACCACACGGACAAAATCCTGGAACTCCCTCCCTAACAGCGGCGTGGGTGTACCTACACCACACGGGGACTGCAGCGGCTCAAGAAGGCATCTCACCCCCCCCAACACCTTCTCAAGGGGGTAATAAATGCTGGGCCCAGCCAGCGAAGCCCACATCCCGCGAATAAATAACGATTAAGTCCCACCTCCATTTCTGACAGATCCCATTTTCATCAGGAGTGAGGCATGACTCATACGCGAGAGAAATCCAAACATAGCACTGCCATTTGGTCTCAGTTCAGAGTTGAAACTGGCCCCATTTTCGCTGGAGCCAGGATCTTATTTTACAGTGTGCACATAACAGCTTGTTAGAGCAGATGTAAATGTTCATGCAGGGATGATAAGGTTTATCGAAAGGTCAAGCTGTGAAGTTATTTAAATCCTCAGCCCTTTAAAAATTAAAAAAACCCTGACTGTGTTAATGAGAGGTAAAGACATAGCTCAGGAGGTGAAGATATTTAAATCCCCAGCCCTTTAAAAAAATCAGGCTGCCTTTGTTAGTGAGAGTTAAAAAAAAAGAATCTGTTCTAGCAGTTGCAATAGCTGTTTGTTGACATTACCCTAAGAACTATCATTATATCACTATTAATGTTCGGCTGGTTTCTGCAACCTACAATTATCTCAGCATGGGGGATCTAAGTCCATAGTTTGATTGACAGTTCAAAGAGCTTATTAAAGGGTCAGTTGTCTTTGATGTGTGGTTATGAATACAGGTCTGTTGTTTTTATTAGTGATTAAGTACATGAAGGGATTTGAAAGTTTTCAATGGACTTTCATGAATGAGAATGTTTATTTTTAAATACACTGAAGGCTGTGATAGATAGTTACGCCTTTATTTTATTTAATTTCTACATGGTTCCTGAGCTCTACCCATGGTGGATACTGGGTAAGTTGAAATGGAGAGCGTAAGGGTAAAGGCTGGTGAATGGGTTGGCGTTGTGTGGGCATTAGATTGACATGGGGGCTCTAAGGGGTTGTGGGGAGTGAGTGGGAGGCAATTGGGTGTGTGGTGTAGGGGCTAGAGGGTCTAAAATTCTAAGGAAGCAACTGGTACAAAGTCCAGGCAGCCGAAGCAGGCTCTGGGTCCGGGATCGGGGGAGGGAGGGGGCAGTGAACTTGATTCCATCCTGCACCTGCCTCCCCCAGAGCAACAAATGAGTCCTGATGGGATGTTTTCTCCTGAGGTGGGAGTGTTGAGGCCAGGCAGTTGTCAGACTTACACGGCCTATCTCGAGAGTGAAAATCAAGCCCTGAATGAGGCACACAGGCAGAGAGGAGGGCACACAGGGTATGAGAGAGAGAGAGACAGTCACAGCGAGAGAGAGGAAGTGACAGAGAGGGAATGAGAGTGAGATGGAGAGAATGAGGGAGAATATGAGAGAGAATGACAGGGACATGCAGAGTTAGAAAAGAACAATAGCGAAACATTCGAAAAGACAAAGACATGCCTTTATATAGCACCTTTAATGGTAAAACCTCCCAAGGTACTTCAAAGAAACAATGTGTAGAGCATTTGTTATGGACTGAATGATGTACAGAGTGTGCGATATGGATTGAATGACATACAGAATGTGTGATATGGACAGAATGATGTGCAGAGTGTGTGATATGAACTAAATGATGTAAAGAGTGTGCAATATGGACTGAATGATATGCAGAGTGTATGATATGGACTGAATGATGTGCAGAGTGTGTGAAATGGACTGAGTGATGTACAGAGTGTGCTATATGGACTGAATGACTTACAGAGTGTGTTATATGACCTGAATGATGTGCAGAGTGTGTGATATGGACTGAAAGATGTGCAGAGTGTGTGATATGGATTGAATGATGTCCAGAGTGTGTGATATGGACTGAATGATGTACAGAGTGTGTGATATGGACTGAATGATGTGCAGAATGTGAGCGATATGGATTGAATGATGTGCAGAATGTGAGCAATATGGATTGAATGACATGCAGAGTGTGCTATATGGACTGAATGATGTACAGTATGTGCAATATTGACTGAATGATGTATGGAGTGTGTGATATGAATTCAATAACATGCAGAGTGTGAGTGTATGGACTGAATGTTGTGCTGAGTGTGTGATATGGATTGAATGATGTACAGAGTGTGTGATATGGACTGAATGATGTACAGAGTGTGTGATATGGACTGAATGATGTACAGAGTGTGTGATATGGACTGAATGATGTACAGAGTGTGTGATATGGACTGAACGATGTACAGAGTGTGTGATATGGACTGAATAATGTGCAGAGTGTGCTATATGGATTGAATGATGTGCAGAGTTGGTGATTTGGATGGAATGATTTGCAGAATGTGAGTGATATGGACTGAATTATGTACAGAGTGTGATATATGGACTGAATGATGTACAGAGTGTGCTATATGGACTGAATGATGTGCAGAGTGTGTGATATGGATTGAATGATGTGCAAAGTATGCTATATGGACTGAATGATGTAGAGAGTGTCTGATAGGGACTGAATGATGTATGGAATATGTAATATGGATGGAATGATGTACAGAGTGTGTGATATGGACTGAATGATGTACAGAGTGTGTGATATGGACTGAATGATGTGCAGAGTGTGTGATATGGACTGAATGATGTACCGAGTGTGTGATATGGATTGAATGATGTCCAGAGAGTGCTGTATGGATTGAATGATGTGCAGAGTGTGTGATATGGACTGAATGATGTGCAGAGTGTGTGATATGGACTGAATGATGTGCAGAATGTGAGTGATATGGATTGAATGACCTGCAGAGTGTGCTATATGGACTGAATGATGTACAGTATGTGCAATATGGACTGAATGATGTATGGAGTGTATGATATGAATTCAATAACATGCAGAGTGTGAGTGATATAGACTGAATGATGTGCTGAGTGTGTGTTATGGACTGAATGATGTACAGAGTGTGTGATATGGACTGAATGATGTACAGAGTGTGCTATATGGACTGAATGATATACAGCGTGTGCTATATGGACTGAATGATGTACAGAGTGTGCTTTATGGATTGAATGATGTGCAGAGTTGGTGATTTGGACAGAATGATTTGCAGAATGTGAGTGATATGGACTGAATTATGTACAGATTGTGCGATATGGACTGAATGATGTGCAAAGTGTGTGATATGGACTGAATGATGTACAGTGTGTGGTATGGACTGAATGATGTGCAGAGTGTGTGATATGGACTGAATGATGTGCAGAGTGTGTGATATGAATTGAATGATGTGCAGAGTGTGTGATATGGACTGAATGATGTATGGAGTGTGTGATATGAATTGAATGATTTGCAGAATGTGTGATATGGACTGAATGATGTGCAAAGTGTATGATATGGACTGAATGATGTACAGTGTGTGACATGGACTGAATGATGTATGGAGCGTGTGATATGAATTGAATGATGTGCAGAGTGTGTGATATGGACTGAATGATGTAGAGAGTGCATGGTATGGACTGAATGATGTATAGAGTGTGTGATATAGACTGAATGATGTGCAGAGTGTGTGATATGGACTGAATTATGTACAGAATGTGCTATATGAACTGAATGATGTGCAGAGTTGGTGATATGGACTGAATATTGTACCCAGTCTGTGATGTGGACTGAATGATGTATGGAGTGTGTAGTATGGACTGAATGATGTATGGAGTGTGTGGTATGGACTGAATGATGTATGGAGTGTGTGGTATGGACTGAATGATTACGGAGTGTGTGGTATGGACTGAATGATTGTTGGAGAGTGTGATATGGACTGAATGATGTGCAAAGTGTGTGCTTTGGACTGAATGATGTACAGATGGTGCTGAATGATATATGGACTGTGTGATATGGATCGAATGATGTGCAGAGTGTGTGATATGAACTGAATGGTGTGCAGAATGTGTGATATGGAAATAATGATGTACAGAGTGTGTGATATGGACTGAATGATGTGCAGAGAGTGTGCTACATCAGCTGAAGCGTGTGCGATAGGCCCTGATGATTTCTCACAGAGAAGGAGTCAAAGAACAGACGATCCACACCTCAGATGATTTACTGTCCATGCCCATTTAATCCAGTACTGTTCATACCTCCAGTCAATGTAACAAAAATATACATACAGATATATAGATTATTTTATTTAGGAGAATCGCAATGCAAGGCATTCAAACAAAAGTTCAGTTACGAATGCTTCAAAAATATTCAACCAATGCTCAGTGAGACTCGAGATCCAGGTGAGAAACACATGGTAAAAGGGAGAAGAGAATGAAATATATTCCTTTCAAACACATAAATAAATTGCTGTGTTTATATGTGCAGCACATGAGTGGTCGCATTTACTACAATCATGTGGTATACAGTATAAATGTAAAAAAAAATCAATAATTTTACTGCAAACCGATCCCTGTTAAACAGCTAATAACCTTCTTTAGCATGAATCATTTCAATTAAAGGAGTGTTCCTTCACGCCTGGGCTCTCTCACACAAACTGAAATCACTATTAAAGGAGTTTTCCTTCACACCCAGGCACACATACATCACTGAAATCACTAATAAATGAATAGTCCATCACACCCAGGCGCACACACACTGAAATCACTATTAAAGGAATGTTCCTTCACACCCGGAGTCACACACACACACTGAAATCACTATTAAAGGAGTGTTCCTTCGCACCCGGGCTCTCACACACACACTGAAATCACTATTAAAGGAGTGTTCCTTCACACCCGGACTATCACACACACACACACACACTGAAATCACTATTCAAGGAATGTTCCTTCACACCCAGAATCACACACACACACTGAAATCACTATTAAAGGAGTGTTCCTTCAAACCCGGGCTCTCACACACTGAAATCACTATTAAAGGAGTGTTCCTTCACACCCGGGCTCTCACACACATTGAAATCACTATTAAAGGAGTGTTCCTTTACACCCGGGCTCTCAGACACATTGAAATAACCAGTAAAGGATTGTTCCTTCACAACTGGACTCACACACACAATGAAATCACTATTAAAGGAGTGTTCCTTCACACCCGGACTCTCACGCACACAGAAATCACCATTAAAGGAGTGTTCCTTCACACCCGGGCATACACAAACACACTGAAATCACTATTAAAGGAGTGTTCCATCAAACCCGGACTCAAACACACACACTGAAATCACTATTAAAGGAGTGTTCCTTCACACCCGGACTCACACACACACACTGAAATCACTATTAAAGGAGTGTTCCTTCACACCCGGACTCACACACACACTGAAATCACTATTAAAGGAGTGTTCCTTCACACCCGGACTCACACACACACTGAAATCACTATTAAAGGAGTGTTCCTTCACACCCGGACTCTCACACACACTGAAATCACTATTAAAGGAGTGTTCCTTCACACCCGGACTCACACACACACACTGAAATCACTATTAAAGGAGTGTTCCTTCACACCCAGGCTCTCACACACACACTGAAATCAAAATTAAAGGAGCGTTCCTTCACACCCGGACTCTCAGACACACACATACACACTGAAATCACTATTAAAGGAATGTTCCTTCACACCCGGACTCTCACACACACACTGAAATCACTATTAAAGGAGTGTTCCTTCACACCCAGACTCACACACACACACTGAAATCACTATTAAAGGAGTGTTCCTTCACACCCAGACTCACACACACACACTGAAATCACTATTAAAGGAGTGTTCCTTCACACCCGGGCTCACACACACTGAAATCACTATTAAAGGAGTGTTCCTTCACACCGGGGCTCTCACACACATTGAAATCACTATTAAAGGAGTGTTCCTTCACACCCGGACTCTCACGCACACTGAAATCACTATTAAAGGAGTGTTCCTTCACACCCGGGCTTACACACACACACTGAAATCACTATTAAAGGAGTGTTCCTTCACACCCAGACTCACACACACATACACTGAAATCACTATTAAAGGAGTGTTCCTTCACACCCGGATTCACACACACACTGAAATCACTATTAAAGGAGTGTTCGTTCACACCCGGGCTCACACACACACACTGAAATCACTAATAAAGGAGTGTTCCTTCACACCCGGACTCTCACACACACTGAAATCAATATTAAAGAAGTGTTCCTTCAGACCTGGACTCACACGCACACACTGAAATCACTATTAAAGGTGTGTTCCTTCACACCCGGACTCTCACAGACACTGAAAACACTATTAAAGGAATGTGCCTTCACACCCAGGCACATACACAATGAAATCACTATTAAAGGAGTGTTCCTTCACACCCAGGCACACACATACTGAAATCACTATTAAAGGAGTGTTCCTTCACACCCAGGCACATACACACTGAAATCACTATTAAATGAGTGTTCCTTCACACCCGGACTCACAAACACACTGAAATCACTATTAAAGGAGTGTTCCTTCACACCCAGGCACACACACACTGAAATCACTATTAAAGGAGTGTTCCTTCACACCCTGGCTCTCACACACACACTGAAATCACTATTAAAGGAGTGTTCCTTCACACTCGGAATCAGACAACACACTGAAATCACTATTAAAGGAGTGTTCCTTCACACTCGGGCTCACAAACACACACTGAAATCACTATTAAAGGAGTGTTCCTTCACACCCTGGCTCTCAAACACACACTGAAATCACTATTAAAGGAGTGTTCCTTCACACCCGGGCTCATACACACACACACTGAAATCACAATTAAAGGAGTGTTCCTTTACACCCGCTCTCACACACACACACTGAAATCACTATTAAAGGAGTGTTCCTTCACACCCGGACTCACACACACACTGATATCACTATTAAAGGAGTGTTCCTTCACACCCAGAATCACACACACGATGAAATCACTATTAAATGAGTGTTCCTTCACATCCGGACTCAAACACACACTGAAGTCACTATTAAAGTAATGTTCCTTCACACCCAGATTCACACACACACACACTGAACTCACTAATAAAGGAGTGTTCCTTCACACCCGGTCGCACACACACACACTGAAATCACTATTAAAGGAGTGTTCCTTCACACCCTCTCACACACACACACTGAAATCACTATTAAAGGAGTGTTCCTTCACACCCAGACTCACACACACACTGAAATCACTGTCAAAGAAGTGTTCCTTCACACCCGGACTCACACACACAATGAAATCACTATTAAAGGAGTGTTCCTTCACACCCGGACTCACACACACACACTGAATCACTATTAAAGGAGTGTTCCTTCACACCCGGACTCACACACACACACTGAAATCACTATTAAAGGAGTGTTCCTTCACACCGGACTCACACACACACACTGAAATCACTATTAAAGGAGTGTTCCTTCACACCCGGGCTCACACACACACACTGAAATCACTATTAAAGGAGTGTTCCTTCACACCCAGGCTCTCACACACACACTGAAATCACTATTAAAGGAGTGTTCCTTCACACCCGGACTCACACACACACTGAAATCACTATTAAAGGAGTGTTCCTTCACACCCGGACTCACACACACACTGAAATCACTATTAAAGGAGTGTTCCTTCACACCCGTGCTTACACACACACACTGAAATCACTATTAAAGGAGTGTTCCTTCACACCCGGACTCACACACACACTGAAATCACTATTAAAGGAGTGTTCGTTCACACCCGGACTCACACACACACTGAAATCACTAATAAAGGAGTGTTCCTTCACACCCGGACTCTCACACACACTGAAATCAATATTAAAGAAGTGTTCCTTCAGACCTGGACTCACACGCACACACTGAAATCACTATTAAAGGAGTGTTCCTTCACACCCGGACTCTCACACACACTGAAATCACTATTAAAGGAATGTGCCTTCACACCCAGGCACATACACAATGAAATCACTATTAAAGGAGTGTTCCTTCACACCCAGGCACACACATACTGAAATCACTATTAAAGGAGTGTTCCTTCACACCCAGCATCACACACACAATGAAATCACTATTAAATGAGTGTTCCTTCACACCCGGACTCACAAAGACACTGAAATCACTATTAAAGGAGTGTTCCTTCACACCCGGACTCACACACACACTGAAATCACTATTAAAGGAGTGTTCCTTCACACACGGTCTCACACACACACTGAAATCACTATTAAAGGAGTGTTCCTTCACAACCTCTCGAACACACACACTGAAATCACTATTAAAGGAGTGTTCCTTCACACCCGCTCTCACACACACACTGAAATCACTATTAAAGGAGTGTTCCTTCACACCCGCTTCACACACACACACTGAAATCACTATTAAAGGAGTGTTCCTTCACACCCAGACTCACACACACACTGAAATCACTATTAAATGAGTGTTCCTTCACACCCGGGCTTCACACAAACACTGAAATCACAATTAAAGGAGTGTCCCTTCACACCCGGACTCACACACACACTGAAATCACTATTAAAGGAGTGTTCCTTCACACCCGGACTCACACACACACTGAAATCACTATTAAAGGAGTGTTCCTTCACACCCGGTCTCACACACACACTGAAATCACTATTAAAGGAGTGTTCCTTCACACCCGGACTCACACACACACTGAAATCACTATTAAAGGAGTGTTCCTTCACACCCGGACTCACACACACACTGAAATCACTATTAAAGGAGTGTTCCTTCACACCCGGACTCACACACACACTGAAATCACTATTAAAGGAGTGTTCCTTCACACCCGGGCTCTCACACACACTGAAATCACTATTAAAGGAGTGTTCCTTCACACCCGGACTCACACACACACTGAAATCACTATTAAAGGAGTGTTCCTTCACACCCGGACTCTCACGCACACTGAAATCACTATTAAAGGAGTGTTCCTTCACACCCGGGCTTACACACACACACTGAAATCACTATTAAAGGAGTGTTCCTTCACACCCGGACTCACACACACATACACTGAAATCACTATTAAAGGAGTGTTCCTTCACACCCGGATTCACACACACACTGAAATCACTATTAAAGGAGTGTTCGTTCACACCCGGACTCACACACACACACTGAAATCACTAATAAAGGAGTGTTCCTTCACACCCGGACTCTCACACACACTGAAATCAATATTAAAGAAGTGTTCCTTCAGACCTGGACTCACACGCACACACTGAAATCACTATTAAAGGAGTGTTCCTTCACACCCGACTCTCACACACACTGAAAACACTATTAAAGGAATGTGCCTTCACACCCAGGCACATACACAATGAAATCACTATTAAAGGAGTGTTCCTTCGCACCCAGGCACACACTTAATGAAATCACTATTAAAGGAGTGTTCCTTCACACCCAGGCACATACACACTGAAATCACTATTAAAGGAGTGTTCCTTTACACCCGGACTCACAAAGACACTGAAATCACTATTAAAGGAGTGTTCCTTCACACCCGGACTCTCACACACACACTGAAATCACTATTAAAGGAATGTTCCTTCACACCCAGACTCACACACACACACTGAAATCACTATTAAAGGAGTGTTCCTTCACACCCAGGCTCACACACACTGAAATCACTATTAAAGGAGTGTTCCTTCACACCCGGGCTCACACACACACTGAAATCACTATTAAAGGAGTGTTCCTTCACACCCAGGCTCTCACACACACACACTGAAATCACTATTAAAGGAGTGTTCCTTCACACCCGGACTCACACACACACTGAAATCACTATTAAAGGAGTGTTCCTTCACACCCGACTCACACACACACTGAAATCACTATTAAAGGAGTGTTCCTTCACACCCGGACTCACACACACACTGAAATCACTATTAAAGGAGTGTTCCTTCACACCCGGACTCACACACACACACTGAAATCACTATTAAAGGAGTGTTCCTTCACACCCGGCCTCTCACACACACACTGAAATCAATGGTAAAGGAGTGTTCCTTCACACCTGGGCTCACACACACACTGAAATCACTATTAAAGGAGTGTTCCTTCACACCCGGCTCACACACAAACACTGAAATCACTATTAAAGGAGTGTTCCTTCACACCCGGACTCACACACACACACTGAAATCACTATTAAAGGAGTGTTCCTTCACACCCGGACTCACACACACACTGAAATCACTATTAAAGGAGTGTTCCTTCACACCCGGACTCACACACACACACTGAAATCACTATTAAAGGAGTGTTCCTTCACACCCGGACTCTCACACACACACTGAAATCACTATTAAAGGAGTGTTCCTTCACACCCGGACTCACACACACACTGAAATCACTATTAAAGGAGTGTTCCTTCACACCCGGACTCACACACACACACTGAAATCACTATTAAAGGAGTGTTCCTTCACACCCGGACTCTCACACACACACTGAAATCACTATTAAAGGAGTGTTCCTTCACACCCGGACTCACACACACACTGAAATCACTATTAAAGGAGTGTTCCTTCACACCCGGACTCACACACACACTGAAATCACTATTAAAGGAGTGTTCCTTCACACCCGGACTCACACACACACTGAAATCACTATTAAAGGAGTGTTCCTTCACACCCGGACTCACACACACACTGAAATCACTATTAAAGGAGTGTTCCTTCACACCCGGAGTCACACGCACACAAATACTGAAATCACTATTAAAGGAGTGTTCCTTCACACCCAGGATCTCACACACACACACTGAAATCACTATTAAAGGAGTGTTCCTACACACCCGGGTTCACACACACACACTGAAATCACTATTAAAGGAGTGTTCCTTCACACCCGGACTCACACACACACTGAAATCACTATTAAAGGAGTGTTCCTTCACACCCGGGCTCTCACACACCCACATTGAAATCACTGGTAAAGGAGTGTTCCTTCACACCCGGCATCTCACACACACACACTGAAATCACTTTTAAAGGAGTGTTCCTTCACACCCGGACTCACACACACACTGACATCACTATTAAAGGAGTGTTCCTTCACACCCGGACTCACACACACACACTGAAATCACTATTAAAGGAGTGTTCCTTCACACCCGGACTCACACACACACACTGAAATCACTATTAAAGGAGTGTTCCTTCACACCCGGACTCACACACACACTGAAATCACTATTAAAGGAGTGTTCCTTCACACCCGGACTCTCACACACACACTGAAATCACTATTAAAGGAGTGTTCCTTCACACCCGGACTCACACACACACTGAAATCACTATTAAAGGAGTGTTCCTTCACACCCGGACTCACACACACACACTGAAATCACTATTAAAGGAGTGTTCCTTCACACCCGGACTCACACACACACACTGAAATCACTATTAAAGGAGTGTTCCTTCACACCCAGGGCTCATACAGACTGAAATCACTATTAAAGGAGTGTTCCTTCACACCCGGACTCACACACACACTGAAATCACTATTAAAGGAGTGTTCCTTCACACCCGGACTCACACACACACTGAAATCACTATTAAAGGAGTGTTCCTTCACACCCTGATTCACACACACTGAAATCACTATTAAAGGAGTGTTCCTTCACACCCGGACTCACACACACACTGAAATCACTATTAAAGGAGTGTTCCTTCACACCCAGGCACATGCACAATGAATTCACTGTTAAAGGAGTGTTCGTTCACTCCCAGGCACACACATACTGAAATCACTATTGAAGGAGTGTTCCTTCACACCCAGGCACATACACACTGAAATCAATATTAAAGGAGTGTTCCTTCACACCCGGATTCACAAAGACACTGAAATCACTATTAAAGGAGTGTTCCTTCACACCCGAACTCTCACACACACACTGAAATCACTATTCAAGGAATGTTCCTTCACACCCAGACTCACACACACACACTGAAATCACTATTAAAGGAGTGTTCCTTCAAACCCGGGCTCTCACACACTGAAATCACTATTAAAGGAGTGTTCCTTCACACCCGGGCTCTCACACACATTGAAATCACTAGTAAAGGAGTGTTCCTTTACACCCGGGCTCTCACACACATTGAAATAACCAGTAGAGGATTGTTCCTTCAGAACTGGACTCACACACACAATGAAATCACTATTAAAGGAGTGTTCCTTCACACCCGGACTCTCACACACACACTGAAATCACTATTAAAGGAGTGTTCCTTCACACCCGGACTCACACACACACTGAAATCACTATTAAAGGAGTGTTCCTTCACACCCGGACTCACACACACACACTGAAATCACTATTAAAGGAGTGTTCCTTCACACCCGGACTCACACACACACTGAAATCACTATTAAAGGAGTGTTCCTTCACACCCGGACTCACACACACACACTGAAATCACTATTAAAGGAGTGTTCCTTCACACCCGGGCTCACACACACACTGAAATCACTATTAAAGGAGTGTTCCTTCACACCCGGACTCACACACACACACTGAAATCACTATTAAAGGAGTGTTCCTTCACACCCAGGCTCTCACACACACACTGAAATCACTATTAAAGGAGTGTTCCTTCACACCCGGACTCTCACACACACACACTGAAATCACTATTAAAGGAGTGTTCCTTCACACCCGGACTCACACACACACTGAAATCACTATTAAAGGAGTGTTCCTTCACACCCAGACTCACACACACACACTGAAATCACTATTAAAGGAGTGTTCCTTCACACCCGGGCTCACACACACTGAAATCACTATTAAAGGAGTGTTCCTTCACACCCGGGCTCTCACACACACTGAAATCACTATTAAAGGAGTGTTCCTTCACACCCGGACTCTCACGCACACTGAAATCACTATTAAAGGAGTGTTCCTTCACACCCGGGCTTACACACACACACTGAAATCACTATTAAAGGAGTGTTCCTTCACACCCAGACTCACACACACACACACACTGAAATCACTATTAAAGGAGTGTTCCTTCACACCCGGATTCACACACACACACTGAAATCACTATTAAAGGAGTGTTCGTTCACACCCGGGCTCACACACACACACTGAAATCACTAATAAAGGAGTGTTCCTTCACACCCGGACTCTCACACACACTGAAATCAATATTAAAGAAGTGTTCCTTCACACCTGGACTCACACGCACACACTGAAATCACTATTAAAGGAGTGTTCCTTCACACCCGGACTCTCACACACACTGAAAACACTATTAAAGGAATGTGCCTTCACACCCAGGCACATACACAATGAAATCACTATTAAAGGAGTGTTCCTTCACACCCAGGCACACACACACTGAAATCACTATTAAAGGAGTGTTCCTTCACACCCAGGCTCACACACACACTGAAATCACTATTAAAGGAGTGTTCCTTCACACCCGGACTCACAAACACACTGAAATCACTATTAAAGGAGTGTTCCTTCACACCCAGGCTCACACACACACTGAAATCACTATTAAAGGAGTGTTCCTTCACACCCAGGCACACACACACACTGAAATCACTATTAAAGAGTGTTCCTTCACACCCAGAATCACACACACACTGAAATCACTATTAAAGGAGTGTTCCTTCACACCCTGGCTCACACACACACACTGAAATCACTATTAAAGGAGTGTTCCTTCACACCCGGACTCACACACACACTGAAATCACTATTAAAGCAGTGTTCCTTCACACCCGGACTCACGCACACACTGAATTCACTATTAAAGGAGTGTTCCTTCACACCCGGAATCTCACACACACTGATATCACTATTAAAGGAATGTGCCTTCACACCCAGGCACATGCACAATGAATTCACTATTAAAGGAGTGTTCCTTCACACCCAGGCACACACAAACTGAAATCACTATTAAGGAGTGTTCCTTCACCACCCAGGCACACACACACTGAAATCAATATTAATAAGTGTTCCTTCACACCCGGATCACAAGGACACTGAAATCACTATTAAAGGAGTGTTCCTTCACTCCTGGACTCACACACACACACACACACTGAAATCACTATTAAAGGAGTGTTCCTTCACACCCTGGCTCTCACACACACACTGAAATCACTATTAAAGGAGTGTTCCTTCACACCCGGGCTCATACACACACACACTGAAATCACTATTAAAGGAGTGTTCCTTCACACCCGGACTCACACACACACTGAAATCACTATTAAAGGAGTGTTCCTTCACACCCGGACTCACACACACACACTGAAATCACTATTAAAGGAGTGTTCCTTCACACCCGGACTCACACACACACTGAAATCACTATTAAAGGAGTGTTCCTTCACACCTGGTTCACACACACACTGAAATCACTATTAAAGGAGTGTTCCTTCACACCCGGACTCACACACACACTGAAATCACTATTAAAGGAGTGTTCCTTCACACCCGAGCTCACACACACACACTGAAATCACTATTAAAGGAGTGTTCCTGCACACCCGGTCTCTCACACACACACTGAAATCACTATTAAAGGAGTGTTCCTTTACATTCGGACTCACACACAGTCTGGAATCACTATTAAAGGAGTGTTCCTTCAAACCCGGATGCAAACACACACTGAAATCACTATTAAAGGAGTGTTCCTTCACACCCGGACTCACACACACACACTGAAATCACTATTAAAGGAGTGTTCCTTCACACCCGGACTCACACACACACACTGAAATCACTATTAAAGGAGTGTTCCTTCACACCCAGACTCACACACACACACTGAAATCACTATTAAAGGAGTGTTCCTTCACACCCGGACTCACACACACACTGAAATCACTATTAAAGGAGTGTTCCTTCACACCCGGACTCACACACACACTGAAATCACTATTAAAGGAGTGTTCCTTCACACCCACACACACACACACACTGAAATCACTATTAAAGGAGTGTTCCTTCACACCCAGGCTCTCACACACACACTGAAATCAAAATTAAAGGAGCGTTCCTTCACACCCGGACTCACACACACACACACACAGAAATCACTATTAAAGGAATGTTCCTTCACACCCGGACTCTCACACACACACTGAAATCACTATTAAAGGAGTGTTCCTTCACACCCAGACTCACACACACACACTGAAATCACTATTAAAGGAGTGTTCCTTCACACCCGGGCTCACACACACTGAAATCACTATTAAAGGAGTGTTCCTTCACACCGGGGCTCTCACACACATTGAAATCACTATTAAAGGAGTGTTCCTTCACACCCGGACTCTCACGCACACTGAAATCACTATTAAAGGAGTGTTCCTTCACACCCGGGCTTACACACACACACTGAAATCACTATTAAAGGAGTGTTCCTTCACACCCAGACTCACACACACATACACTGAAATCACTATTAAAGGAGTGTTCCTTCACACCCGGATTCACACACACACTGAAATCACTATTAAAGGAGTGTTCGTTCACACCCGGGCTCACACACACACACTGAAATCACTAATAAAGGAGTGTTCCTTCACACCCGGACTCTCACACACACTGAAATCAATATTAAAGAAGTGTTCCTTCAGACCTGGACTCACACGCACACACTGAAATCACTATTAAAGGAGTGTTCCTTCACACCCGGACTCTCACACACACTGAAAACACTATTAAAGGAATGTGCCTTCACACCCAGGCACATACACAATGAAATCACTATTAAAGGAGTGTTCCTTCACACCCAGGCACACACATACTGAAATCACTATTAAAGGAGTGTTCCTTCACACCCAGGCACACACACACACTGAAATCACTATTAAAGGAGTGTTCCTTCACACCCGGACTCACACACACACTGAAATCACTATTAAAGGAGTGTTCCTTCACACCCGGCTCACACACACACTGAAATCACTATTAAAGGAGTGTTCCTTCACACCCGGACTCACACACACACTGAAATCACTATTAAAGGAGTGTTCCTTCACACCCAGGCTCACACACACACTGAAATCACTATTAAAGGAGTGTTCCTTCACACCCGGACTCACACACACACTGAAATCACTATTAAAGGAGTGTTCCTTCACACCCGTGCTCACACACACACACTGAAATCACTATTAAAGGAGTGTTCCTTCACACCCTGGCTCTCACACACACACTGAAATCACTATTAAAGGAGTGTTCCTTCACACCCGGACTCACACACACACACTGAAATCACTATTAAAGGAGTGTTCCTTCACACCCGGACTCACACACACACTGAAATCACTATTAAAGGAGTGTTCCTTCACACCCGGACTCACACACACACTGAAATCACTATTAAAGGAGTGTTCCTTCACACCCGGCTCACACACACACTGAAATCACTATTAAAGGAGTGTTCCTTCACACCCAGACTCACACACACACACTGAAATCACTATTAAAGGAGTGTTCCTTCACACCCGGTCTCACACACACACTGAAATCACTATTAAAGGAGTGTTCCTTCACACCCGGACTCACACACACACTGAAATCACTATTAAAGGAGTGTTCCTTCACACCCAAGCTCACACACACACTGAAATCACTATTAAAGGAGTGTTCCTTCACACCCGGACTCTCACACACACACTGAAATCACTATTAAAGGAGTGTTCCTTCACACCCGGGCTCACACACACACACTGAAATCACTATTAAAGGAGTGTTCCTTCACACCCGGACTCACACACACACTGAAATCACTATTAAAGGAGTGTTCCTTCACACCCGGACTCACACACACACTGAAATCACTATTAAAGGAGTGTTCCTTCACACCCGGACTCACACACACACTGAAATCACTATTAAAGGAGTGTTCCTTCACACCCGGACTCACACACACACTGAAATCACTATTAAAGGAGTGTTCCTTCACACCCGGACTCACACACACACTGAAATCACTATTAAAGGAGTGTTCCTTCACACCCGGACTCACACACACACTGAAATCACTATTAAAGGAGTGTTCCTTCACACCGGACTCACACACACACTGAAATCACTATTAAAGGAGTGTTCCTTCACACCCGGACTCACACACACACTGAAATCACTATTAAAGGAGTGTTCCTTCACACCCGGACTCACACACACACTGAAATCACTATTAAAGGAGTGTTCCTTCACACCCGGTCTCTCTCACACACACACTGAAATCACTATTAAAGGAGTGTTCCTTCACACCCGGACTCACACACACACACTGAAATCACTATTAAAGGAGTGTTCCTTCACACCCGGGCTCTCACACACACACTGAAATCACTTCTAAAGGAGTGTTCCTTCACACCCGGACTCACACACACACTGAAATCACTATTAAAGGAGTGTTCCTTCACACCCGGACTCACACACACACACTGAAATCACTATTAAAGGAGTGTTCCTTCACACCCGGACTCACACACACACTGAAATCACTATTAAAGGAGTGTTCCTTCACACCCGGGCTCTCACACACAATGAAATCACTATTAAAGGAGTGTTCCTTCACACCCGGAGTCACACACACACTGAAATCACTATTAAAGGAGTGTTCCTTCACACCCGTACTCACACACACTGAAATCACTATTAAAGGAGTGTTCCTTCACACCCGGACTCACACACACACACTGAAATCACTATTAAAGGAGTGTTCCTTCACACCCGGGCTCTCACACACACACACTGAAATCACTATTAAAGGAGTGTTCCTTCACACCCGACTCACACACACACAATGAAAAAACTATTAAAGGAGTTTTCTTTCACACCCGGGCTGTCACACGCACACACTGAAATCACTATTAAAGGAGTGTTCCTTCACACCCAGGCTCACACACACACTGAAATCACTATTAAAGGAGTGTTCCTTCACACCCGGGCTCACACACACACTGAAATCACTATTAAAGGAGTGTTCCTTCACACCCGGACTCACACACACACACTGAAATCACTATTAAAGGAGTGTTCCTTCACACCCGGACTCTCACACACACTGAAATCACTATTAAAGGAGTGTTCCTTCACACCCGGACTCACACACACACTGAAATCACTATTAAAGGAGTGTTCCTTCACACCCGGACTCTCACACACACTGAAATCACTATTAAAGGAGTGTTCCTTCACACCCGGCATCACACACACACTGAAATCACTATTAAAGGAGTGTTCCATCAAACCCGGACTCACACACACACACTGAAATCAGTACTAAAGGAGTGTTCCTTCACACCAGGATTCACACACACACACTGAAATCACTATTAAAGGAGTGTTCCTTCACACCCAGGCACACACACACTGAAATCACTATTAAAGGAGTGCTCCATTACACTCGGGCTCACACACAAACACTGAAATCACTATTAAAGGAGTGTTCCTTTACACCCGGGCTCACACACACACACTGAAATCACTATTAAAGGAGTGTTCCTTCACACCCGAACTCACACACACACACACTGAAATCAATATTAAAGGAGTGTTAATTCACACCCAGGCTCTCACACACACACTGAAATCAAAATTAAAGGAGCGTTCCTTCACACCCAGACACTCAGACAAACACATACACACTGAAATCACTATTAAAGGAATGTTCCTTCACACCCGGACTCTCACACACACACTGAAATCACTATTAAAGGAGTGTTCCTTCACACCCAGACTCACACACACACACTGAAATCACTATTAAAGGAGTGTTCCTTCACACCCAGACTCACACACACACACTGAAATCACTATTAAAGGAGTGTTCCTTCACACCCGGGCTCACACACACTGAAATCACTATTAAAGGAGTGTTCCTTCACACCGGGGCTCTCACACACATTGAAATCACTATTAAAGGAGTGTTCCTTCACACCCGGACTCTCAAACACACTGAAATCACTATTAAAGGAGTGTTCCTTCACACCCGGGCTTACACACACACACTGAAATCACTATTAAAGGAGTGTTCCTTCACACCCAGACTCACACACACATACACTGAAATCACTATTAAAGGAGTGTTCCTTCACACCCGGATTCACACACACACTGAAATCACTATTAAAGGAGTGTTCGTTCACACCCGGGCTCACACACACACACTGAAATCACTAATAAAGGAGTGTTCCTTCACACCCGGACTCTCACACACACTGAAATCAATATTAAAGAAGTGTTCCTTCAGACCTGGACTCACACGCACACACTGAAATCACTATTAAAGGAGTGTTCCTTCACACCCGGACTCTCACACACACTGAAAACACTATTAAAGGAATGTGCCTTCACACCCAGGCACATACACAATGAAATCACTATTAAAGGAGTGTTCCTTCACACCCAGGCACATACATACTGAAATCACTATTAAAGGAGTGTTCCTTCACACCCAGGCACATACACACTGAAATCACTATTAAAGAAATGTTCCTTCACACCCGGACTCACACACACACTGAAATCACTATTAAAGGATTGTTCCTTCACACCCAGGCACACACACACTGAAATCACTATTAAAGGAATGCTCCATAACACTCAGACACACACACACACTGAAATCACTATTAAAGGAGTCTTCCTTCACACCCGGAATCAGAAAAACACACTGAAATCACTATTAAAGGAGTGTTCCCTCACACTCGGGCTCACAAACACACACTGAAATCACTATTAAAGGAGTGTTCCTTCACACCCTGGCTCTCACACACACACTGAAATCACTATTAAAGGAGTGTTCCTTCACACCCGGGCTCATACACACACACACTGAAATCACAATTAAAGGAGTGTTCCTTTACACCCGCTCTCACACACACACACTGAAATCACTATTAAAGGAGTGTTCCTTCACACCCGGACTCACACACACACTGATATCACTATTAAAGGAGTGTTCCTTCACACCCAGAATCACACACACGATGAAATCACTATTAAATGAGTGTTCCTTCACACCCGGACTCAAACAACACTGAAATCACTATTAAAGGAGTGTTCCTTCACACCCAGATTCACACACACACACTGAACTCACTAATAAAGGAGTGTTCCTTCACACCCGGTCTCACACACACACACTGAAATCACTATTAAAGGAGTGTTCCTTCACACCCTCTCACACACACACACTGAAATCACTATTAAAGGAGTGTTCCTTCACACCCAGACTCACACACACACACTGAAATCACTATTAAAGAAGTGTTCCTTCACACCCGGACTCTCACAAACACACTGAAATCACTATTAAAGGAGTGTTCCTTCACACCCGGGCTCACACACACACACTGAAATCACTAATAAAGTAGTGTTCCTTCACACCCGGACTCTCACACACACTGAAATCAATATTAAAGAAGTGTTCCTTCAGACCTGGACTCACACGCACACACTGAAATCACTATTAAAGGAGTGTTCCTTCACACCCGGACTCTCACAGACACTGAAAACACTATTAAAGGAATGTGCCTTCACACCCAGGCACATACACAATGAAATCACTATTAAAGGAGTGTTCCTTCACACCCAGGCACACACATACTGAAATCACTATTAAAGGAGTGTTCCTTCACACCCAGGCACATACACACTGAAATCACTATTAAATGAGTGTTCCTTCACACCCGGACTCACAAAGACACTGAAATCACTATTTAGGAGTGTTCCTTCACACCCGGACTCTCACAAACACACTGAAATCACTATTAAAGGAGTGTTCCTTCACACCCTGGCTCTCACACACACAATGATATCACTATTAAAGTAGTGTTCCTTCACACTCGGTCTCACAAAAACAACTAAATCACTATTAAAGGTGTGTTCCTTCACACGCGGGCTCTCACACACACAATGAAATCACTATTAAAGGAGTATTCCTTCACACCCGGACTCACACACACATACACTGAAATCACTCTTAAAGGAGTGTTCCTTCACACCCGGACTCACACGCACACACTGTAATCAATATTAAAGGAGTGTTCCTTCACACCCGAACTCTCACACACACTGAAATCACTATTAAAGGAATGTGCCTTCACACCCAGGCACATTCACAATGAATTCACTATTAAAGGAGTGTTCGTTCACACACAGGCACACACATACTGAAATCACTATTGAAGGAGTGTTCCTTCACACCCAGGCACATACACACTGAAATCAATATTAAAGGAGTGTTCCTTCACACCCGGATTCACAAAGACACTGAAATCACTATTAAAGGAGTGTTCCTTCACACTCGGGCTCACAAACACACTGAAATCACTATTAAAGGAGTGTTCCTTCACACCTGGCTCTCACACACACACTGAAATCACTATTAAAGGAGTGTTCCTTCACACCCGGGCTCATACACACACACACTGAAATCACTATTAAAGGAGTGTTCCTTTACACCCGCTCTCACACACACACACTGAAATCACTATTAAAGGAGTGTACCTTTACACCCGCTTCACACACACACACTGAAATCACTATTAAAGGAGTGTTCCTTCACACCCGACTCACACACACACACTGAAATCACTATTAAAGGAGTGTTCCTTCACACCCGGGCTCTCACACACACTGAAATCACTATTAAAGGAGTGTTCCTTCACACCCGGACTCACACACACACTGAAATCACTATTAAAGGAGTGTTCCTTCACACCCGGAATCACACACACACACTGAAATCACTATTAAAGGAGTGTTCCTTCACACCCGGACTCACACACACACTGAAATCACTATTAAAGGAGTGTTCCTTCACACCCGGACTCACACACACACACTGAAATCACTATTAAAGGAGTGTTCCTTCACACCCGGACTCACACACACACACTGAAATCACTATTAAAGGAGTGTTCCTTCACACCCGGACTCACACACACACACTGAAATCACTATTAAAGGAGTGTTCCTTCACACCCGGACTCACACACACACACTGAAATCACTATTAAAGGAGTGTTCCTTCACACCCGGACTCACACACACACACTGAAATCACTATTAAAGGAGTGTTCCTTCACACCCGGACTCTCACACACACTGAAATCACTATTAAAGGAGTGTTCCTTCACACCCGGACTCTCACACACACTGAAATCACTATTAAAGGAGTGTTCCTTCACACCCGACTCACACACACACACTGAAATCACTATTAAAGGAGTGTTCCTTCACACCCAGGCTCTCACACACACACTGAAATCAAAATTAAAGGAGCGTTCCTTCACACCCTGACTCTCAGACACACACATACACACTGAAATCACTATTAAAGGAATGTTCCTTCACACCCGGACTCTCACACACACACTGAAATCACTATTAAAGGAGTGTTCCTTCACACCCAGACTCACACACGCACACTGAAATCACTATTAAAGGAGTGTTCCTTCACACCCAGACTCACACACACACACTGAAATCACTATTAAAGGAGTGTTCCTTCACACCCGGGCTCACACACACTGAAATCACTATTAAAGGAGTGTTCCTTCACACCGGGGCTCTCACACACATTGAAATCACTATTAAAGGAGTGTTCCTTCACACCCGGACTCTCACGCACACTGAAATCACTATTAAAGGAGTGTTCCTTCACACCCGGGCTTACACACACACACTGAAATCACTATTAAAGGAGTGTTCCTTCACACCCAGACTCACACACACATACACTGAAATCACTATTAAAGGAGTGTTCCTTCACACCCGGATTCACACACACACTGAAATCACTATTAAAGGAGTGTTCGTTCACACCCGGGCTCACACACACACACTGAAATCACTAATAAAGGAGTGTTCCTTCACACCCGGACTCTCACACACACTGAAATCAATATTAAAGAAGTGTTCCTTCAGACCTGGACTCACACGCACACACTGAAATCACTATTAAAGGAGTGTTCCTTCACACCCGGACTCTCACACACACTGAAAACACTATTAAAGGAATGTGCCTTCACACCCAGGCACATACACAATGAAATCACT
Organism: Carcharodon carcharias; assembly: GCF_017639515.1. NCBI lineage: Eukaryota > Metazoa > Chordata > Chondrichthyes > Lamniformes > Lamnidae > Carcharodon > Carcharodon carcharias. The sequence goes on from NC_054490.1 coordinate 6,274,651, forward strand.
ATTAAAGGAGTGTTCCTTCACACCCAGGCACACACATACTGAAAACACTATTAAAGGAGTGTTCCTTCACACCCAGGCACATACACACTGAAATCACTATTAAATGAGTGTTCCTTCACACCCGGACTCACACACACACTGAAATCACTATTAAAGGAGTGTTCCTTCACACCCGGACTCACACACACACTGAAATCACTATTAAAGGAGTGTTCCTTCACACCCGGCTCACACACACACTGAAATCACTATTAAAGTAGTGTTCCTTCACACCCGGACTCACACACACACTGAAATCACTATTAAAGGAGTGTTCCTTCACACCCGGACTCACACACACACTGAAATCACTATTAAAGGAGTGTTCCTTCACACCCAGGCTCACACACACACTGAAATCACTATTAAAGGAGTGTTCCTTCACACCCGGACTCACACACACACTGAAATCACTATTAAAGGAGTGTTCCTTCACACCCGGACTCACACACACACACTGAAATCACTATTAAAGGAGTGTTCCTTCACACCCGGACTCACACACACACTGAAATCACTATTAAAGGAGTGTTCCTTCACACCCGGACTCACACACACACTGAAATCACTATTAAAGGAGTGTTCCTTCACATCCGGACTCAAACACACACTGAAATCAGTATTAAAGGAGTGTTCCTTCACACCCAGATTCACACACACACACTGAAATCATTATTAAAGGAGTGTTCCTTCACACCCAGACGCACACACACACACTGAAATCACTATTAAAGGAGTGTTCCTTCACACCCTCTCACACACACACACTGAAATCACTATTAAAGGAGTGTTCCTTCACACCCAGACTCACACACACACTGAAATCACTGTCAAAGAAGTGATCCTTCACACCCGGACTCTCACAAACACACTGAAATCATTATTAAAGGAATGTTCCTTCACACCCGGGCTCAGACACAAACACTGAAATCACTAATAAAGTAGTGTTCCTTCACACCCGGACTCTCACACACACTGAAATCAATATTAAAGAAGTGTTCCTTCAGACCTGGACTCACACGCACACACTGAAATCACTATTAAAGGAGTGTTCCTTCACACCCGGACTCTCACAGACACTGAAAACACTATTAAAGGAGTGTTCCTTCACACCCGGGCTCTCACACACTGAAATCAATATTAAAGGAGTGCTCCTTCACACCCGGGCTCACACACACACTGAAATCACTAGTAAAGGAGTGTTCCTTCACACCCGGACTCACACACACACTGAAATCACTATTAAAGGAGTGTTCCTTCACACCCGGACTCTCACACCACACTGAAATCACTATTAAAGGAGTGTTCCTTCACACCCGGGCTTACACACACACACTGAAATCACTATTAAAGGAGTGTTCCTTCACACCCGGACTCACACACACACACTGAAATCACTATTAAAGGAGTGTTCCTTCACACCCGGACTGTCACACACACACACTGAAATCACTATTAAAGGAGTGTTCCTTGACAACCGGACTCACACACACACACTGAAATCACTATTAAAGGAGTGTTCCTTCACACCCGGACTCTCACACACACTGAAATCACTATTAAAGGAGTGTTCCTTCACACCCGGACTCACACGCACACACTGTAATCAATATTAAAGGAGTGTTCCTTCACACCCGAACTCTCACACACACTGAAATCACTATTAAAGGAATGTGCCTTCACACCCAGGCACATGCACAATGAATTCACTATTAAAGGAGTGTTCGTTCACTCCCAGGCACACACATACTGAAATCACTATTGAAGGAGTGTTCCTTCACACCCAGGCACATACACACTGAAATCAATATTAAAGGAGTGTTCCTTCACACCCGGATTCACAAAGACACTGAAATCACTATTAAAGGAGTGTTCCTTCACACTCGGGCTCACAAACACACTGAAATCACTATTAAAGGAGTGTTCCTTCACACCCTGGCTCTCACACACACACTGAAATCACTATTAAAGGAGTGTTCCTTCACACCCGGGCTCATACACACACACACTGAAATCACTATTAAAGGATTGCTCCTTTACACCCGCTCTCACACACACACACTGAAATCACTATTAAAGGAGTGTACCTTTACACCCGCTTCACACACACACACTGAAATCACTATTCAAGGAATGTTCCTTCACACCCAGACTCACACACACACACTGAAATCACTATTAAAGGAGTGTTCCTTCAAACCCGGGCTCTCACACACTGAAATCACTATTAAAGGAGTGTTCCTTCACACCCGGGCTCTCACACACATTGAAATCACTATTAAAGGAGTGTTCCTTTACACCCGGGCTCTCAGTCACATTGAAATAACCAGTAAAGGATTGTTCCTTCACAACTGGACTCACACACACAATGAAATCACTATTAAAGGAGTGTTCCTTCACACCCGGACTCTCACGCACACAGAAATCACCATTAAAGGAGTGTTCCTTCACACCCGGGCATACACAAACACACTGAAATCACTATTAAAGGAGTGTTCCATCAAACCCGGACTCAAACACACACACTGAAATCAGTACTAAAGGAGTGTTCCTTCACACCAGGATTCACACACACACACTGAAATCACTATTAAAGGAATGTTCCTTCACACCCAGACTCACACACACACTGAAATCACTATTAAAGGAGTGTTCCTTCACACCCGGACTCACACACACACTGAAATCACTATTAAAGGAGTGTTCCTTCACACCCGGGCTCACACACACACACTGAAATCACTATTAAAGGAGTGTTCCTTCACACCCGAACTCACACACACACACACTGAAATCAATATTAAAGGAGTGTTACTTCACACCCAGGCTCTCACACACACACTGAAATCAAAATTAAAGGAGCGTTCCTTCACACCCAGACACTCAGACAAACACATACACACTGAAATCACTATTAAAGGAATGTTCCTTCACACCCGGACTCTCACACACACACTGAAATCACTATTAAAGGAGTGTTCCTTCACACCCAGACTCACACACACACACTGAAATCACTATTAAAGGAGTGTTCCTTCAAACCCAGACTCACACACACACACTGAAATCACTATTAAAGGAGTGTTCCTTCACACCCGGGCTCACACACACTGAAATCACTATTAAAGGAGTGTTCCTTCACACCGGGGCTCTCACACACATTGAAATCACTATTAAAGGAGTGTTCCTTCACACCCGGACTCTCACGCACACTGAAATCACTATTAAAGGAGTGTTCCTTCACACCCGGGCTTACACACACACACTGAAATCACTATTAAAGGAGTGTTCCTTCACACCCAGACTCACACACACATACACTGAAATCACTATTAAAGGAGTGTTCCTTCACACCCGGATTCACACACACACTGAAATCACTATTAAAGGAGTGTTCGTTCACACCCGGGCTCACACACACACACTGAAATCACTAATAAAGGAGTGTTCCTTCACACCCGGACTCTCACACACACTGAAATCAATATTAAAGAAGTGTTCCTTCAGACCTGGACTCACACGCACACACTGAAATCACTATTAAAGGAGTGTTCCTTCACACCCGGACTCTCACACACACTGAAAACACTATTAAAGGAATGTGCCTTCACACCCAGGCACATACACAATGAAATCACTATTAAAGGAGTGTTCCTTCACACCCAGGCACACACATACTGAAATCACTATTAAAGGAGTGTTCCTTCACACCCAGGCACACACACACTGAAATCACTATTAAATGAGTGTTCCTTCACACCCGGAAACAAACAGACACTGAAATCACTATTAAAGGAGTGTTCCTTCACACCCAGGCTCACACACACACTGAAATCACTATTAAAGGAGTGTTCCTTCACACCCTGGCTCACACACACACTGAAATCACTATTAAAGGAGTGTTCCTTCACACCCGGATGCACACACACACACACACTGAAATCACTATTAAAGGAGTGTTCCTTCACACCCTCTCACACACACACACTGAAATCACTATTAAAGGAGTGTTCCTTCACACCCTCTCACACACACACTGAAATCACTATTAAAGGAGTGTTCCTTCACACCCGGGCTCTCACACACACACTGAAATCACTATTAAAGGAGTGTTCCTTTACACCCGCTCTCACACACACACACTGAAATCACTATTAAAGGAGTGTTCCTTCACACCCGGACTCACACACACACTGATATCACTATTAAAGGAGTGTTCCTTCACACCCAGAATCACACACACGATGAAATCACTATTAAATGAGTGTTCCTTCACATCCGGACTCAAACACACACTGAAGTCACTATTAAAGTAATGTTCCTTCACACCCAGATTCACACACACACACACTGAACTCACTAATAAAGGAGTGTTCCTTCACACCCGGTCGCACACACACACACTGAAATCACTATTAAAGGAGTGTTCCTTCACACCCTCTCACACACACACACTGAAATCACTATTAAAGGAGTGTTCCTTCACACCCAGACTCACACACACACTGAAATCACTGTCAAAGAAGTGATCCTTCACACCCGGACTCTCACAAACACACTGAAATCATTATTAAAGGAATGTTCCTTCACACCCAGACTCACACACACACACTGAAATCACTATTAAAGGCATGTTCCTTCACACCCAGACTCACACACACACACTGAAATCACTATTAAAGGAGTGTTCCTTCACACCCGGGCTCACACACACTGAAATCACTATTAAAGGAGTGTTCCTTCACACCCGGGCTCTCACACACATTGAAATCACTATTAAAGGAGTGTTCCTTCAAACCCGGGCTCTCACACACATTGAAATCACTAGTAAAGGAGTGTTCCTTCACACCCGGACTCACACACACACTGAAATCACTATTAAAGGAGTGTTCCTTCACACCCGGACTCTCACGCACACTGAAATCACTATTAAAGGAGTGTTCCTTCACACCCGGACTCACACACACATACACTGAAATCACTATTAAAGGAGTGTTCCTTCACACCCGGATTCACACACACACACTGAAATCACTATTAAAGGAGTGTTCGTTCACACCCGGACTCACACACACACACTGAAATCACTAATAAAGGAGTGTTCTTTCACACCCGGACTCTCACACACACTGAAATCAATATTAAAGGAGTGTTCCTTCACACCCGGACTCACACGCACACACTGTAATCAATATTAAAGGAGTGTTCCATCACACCCGAACTCTCACACACACTGAAATCACTATTAAAGGAATGTGCCTTCACACCCAGGCACATGCACAATGAATTCACTATTAAAGGAGTGTTCGTTCACACCCAGGCACACACATACTGAAATCACTATTGAAGGAGTGTTCCTTCACACCCAGGCACATACACACTGAAATCAATATTAAAGGAGTGTTCCTTCACACCCGGATTCACAAAGACACTGAAATCACTATTAAAGGAGTGTTCCTTCACACTCGGGCTCACAAACACACTGAAATCACTATTAAAGGAGTGTTCCTTCACACCCTGGCTCTCACACACACACTGAAATCACTATTAAAGGAGTGTTCCTTCACACCCGGGCTCATACACACACACACTGAAATCACTATTAAAGGATTGTTCCTTTACACCCGCTCTCACACAAACACACTGAAATCACTATTAAAGGAGTGTACCTTTACACCCGCTTCACACACACACACTGAAATCACTATTAAAGCAGTGTTCCCTCACACCCAGACTCACACACACACAGAAATCACTATTAAAGGAGTCTTCCTTCACACCCGGGCTGTCACATAAACACTGAAATCACAATTAACGGAGTGTCCCTTCAACCCCGGACTCACACAAACACTGAAATCACTATGAAAGGAGTGTTCCTTCACACCCGGACTCACACACACACTCTGAAATCACTATTAAAGGAGTGTTCCTTCACACCCAGGTCTCACACACACACACTGAAATCACGATTAAAGGAGTGTTCATTCACACCCGGACTCACACACACACTGAAATCACTATTAAAGGAGTGTTCCTTCACACCCGGGCTCACACACACTGAAATCACTATTAAAAGAGTGTTCCTTCACACCCGGGCTCTCACACACATTGAAATAAATATTAAAGGAGTGCTCCTTCAAACCCGGGCTCTCACACACATTGAAATCACTAGTAAAAGAATGTTCCTTCAAACCCGGACTCACACACACACTGAAATCACAATTAAAGGAGTGTTCCTTCACACCCGGACTCTCACGCATACTGAAATCACTATGAAAGGAGTGTTCCTTCACACCCGGGCTTACACACACACACTGAAATCACTATTAAAGGAGTGTTCCTTCACACCCGGACTCACACACACATACACTGAAATCACTATTAAAGGAGTGTTCCTTCACACCCGGATTCACACACACACACTGAAATCACTATTAAAGGAGTGTTCGTTCACACCCGGACTCACACACACACACTGAAATCACTAATAAAGGAGTGTTCTTTCACACCCGGACTCTCACACACACTGAAATCAATATTAAAGGAGTGTTCCTTCACACCCGGACTCACACGCACACACTGAAATCAATATTAAAGGAGTGTTCCTTCACACCCGGACTCTCACACACACTGAAATCACTATTAAAGGAGTGTTCCTTCACACCCAGGCACATACACAATGAAATCACTATTAAAGGAGTGTTCCTTCACACCCAGGCACACACACACTGAAATCACTATTAAAGGAGTGTTCCTTCACACCCAGGCACACACACACTGAAATCACTATTAAAGGAGTGTTCCTTCACACCCGGACTCTCACACAAACACACTGAAATCACTATTAAAGGAGTGTTCCTTCACACCCGGGCTCACACACACACTGAAATCACTATTAAAGGAGTGTTCCTTCACACCCGGACTCACACACACACACTGAAATCACTATTAAAGGAGTGTTCCTTCACACCCGAGCTCACCCACACAGTGAAATCACTATTAAAGGAGTGTTCTTTCACACCCGACTCAAACCCACTGAAATCACTATTAAAGGAGTGTTCCTTCACACCCGGACTCACACACACACTGAAATCACTATTAAAGGACGGTTCCTTCAGAACTGGACTCACACACACAATGAAATCACTATTAAAGGTGTGCTCCTTCACACCCGGACTCTCACGCACACAGAAATCACCATTAAAGGAGTGTTCCTTCACACCCGGGCTCAAACACACACACTGAAATCAGTATTAAAGGAGTGTTCCTTCACACCAGGATTCACACACACACACTGAAATCACTATTAAAGGAATGTTCCTTCACACCCAGGCACACACACACTGAAATCACTATTAAAGGAGTTTTCCTTCAAACTCAGGCTCACACACACACACTGAAATAACTATTAAAGGCGTGTTCCTTCACACCCGGGCTCACACACAAACACTGAAATCACTATTAAAGGAGTGTTCCTTCACACCCGAACTCACACACACACACACTGAAATCACTATTAAAGGAGTGTTAATTCACACCCAGGCTCTCACACACACACTGAAATCAAAATTAAAGGAGCGTTCCTTCACACCCGGACACTCAGACACACACATACACACTGAAATCACTATTAAAGGAATGTTCCTTCACACCCGGACTCTCACACACACACTGAAATCACTATTAAAGGAGTGTTCCTTCACACCCAGACTCACACACACACACTGAAATCACTATTAAAGGAGTGTTCCTTCACACCCAGACTCACACACACACACTGAAATCACTATTAAAGGAGTGTTCCTTCACACCCGGGCTCACACACACTGAAATCACTATTAAAGGAGTGTTCCTTCACACCGGGGCTCTCACACACATTGAAATCACTATTAAAGGAGTGTTCCTTCACACCCGGACTCTCACGCACACTGAAATCACTATTAAAGGAGTGTTCCTTCACACCCGGGCTTACACACACACACTGAAATCACTATTAAAGGAGTGTTCCTTCACACCCAGACTCACACACACATACACTGAAATCACTATTAAAGAAGTGTTCCTTCACACCCGGATTCACACACACACTGAAATCACTATTAAAGGAGTGTTCGTTCACACCCGGGCTCAGACACAAACACTGAAATCACTAATAAAGTAGTGTTCCTTCACACCCGGACTCTCACACACACTGAAATCAATATTAAAGAAGTGTTCCTTCAGACCTGGACTCACACGCACACACTGAAATCACTATTAAAGGAGTGTTCCTTCACACCCGGACTCTCACAGACACTGAAAACACTATTAAAGGAATGTGCCTTCACACCCAGGCACATACACAATGAAATCACTATTAAAGGAGTGTTCCTTCACACCCAGGCACATACATACTGAAATCACTATTAAAGGAGTGTTCCTTCACACCCAGGCACATACACACTGAAATCACTATTAAATGAGTGTTCCTTCACACCCGGACTCACAAACACACTGAAATCACTATTAAAGGAGTGTTCCTTCACACCCAGGCACACACACACTGAAATCACTATTAAAGGAATGTTCCTTCACACCCAGGCACACACACAATGAAATCACTATTAAAGTAGTGTTCCTTCACACTCGGAATCAGACAAACACACTAAAATCACTATTAAAGGAGTGTTCCTTCACACTCTGGCTCTCACACACACACTGAAATCACTATTAAAGGAGTGTTCCTTCACACCCGGACTCACACACACATACACTGAAATCACTCTTAAAGGAGTGTTCCTTCACACCCGGACTCACACGCACACACTGTAATCAATATTAAAGGAGTGTTCCTTCACACCCGAACTCTCACACACACTGAAATCACTATTAAAGGAATGTGCCTTCACACCCAGGCACATGCACAATGAATTCACTATTAAAGGAGTGTTCGTTCACTCCCAGGCACACACATACTGAAATCACTATTGAAGGAGTGTTCCTTCACACCCAGGCACATACACACTGAAATCAATATTAAAGGAGTGTTCCTTCACACCCGGATTCACAAAGACACTGAAATCACTATTAAAGGAGTGTTCCTTCACACCCGGACTCTCACACACACACTGAAATCACTATTAAAGGAGTGTTCCTTCACACCCGGACTCACACACACACACTGAAATCACTATTAAAGGAGTGTTCCTTCACACCCGGGCTCACACACACTGAAATCACTATTAAAGGAGTGTTCCTTCACACCCGGCCTCACACACGCTGAAATCACTATTAAAGGAGTGTTCCTTCACACCCGGGCTCTCACACACACTGAAATCACTATTAAAGGAGTGTTCCTTCACACCGGACTCACACACACACTGAAATCACTATTAAAGGAGTGTTCCTTCACACCCGGACTCTCACACACACACTGAAATCACTATTAAAGGAGTGTTCCTTCACACCCGGACTCACACACACACTGAAATCACTATTAAAGGAGTGTTCCTTCACACCCGGACTCACACACACACTGAAATCACTATTAAAGGAGTGTTCCTTCACACCCGGATTCACACACACACACTGAAATCACTATTAAAGGAATGTTCCTTCACACCTGGACTCTCACACACACTGAAATCACTATTAAAGGAGTGTTCCTTCACACCCGGGCTCTCACACACACACTGAAATCACTATTAAAGGAGTGTTCCTTCACACCCGGACTCACACACACACACTGAAATCACTATTAAAGGAGTGTTCCTTCACACCCGGACTCACACACACACACTGAAATCACTATTAAAGGAGTGTTCCTTCACACCCGGCTCTCACACACACACTGAAATCACTATTAAAGGAGTGTTCCTTCACACCCGGACTCTCACACACACACACTGAAATCACTATTAAAGGAGTGTTCCTTCACACCCGGACTCTCACACACACACTGAAATCACTATTAAAGGAGTGTTCCTTCACACCCAGACTCACACACACACACTGAAATCACTATTAAAGGAGTGTTCCTTCACACCCGGACTCACACACACACACTGAAATCACTATTAAAGGAGTGTTCCTTCACACCCGGGCTCACACACACTGAAATCACTATTAAAGGAGTGTTCCTTCACACCGGGGCTCTCACACACATTGAAATCACTATTAAAGGAGTGTTCCTTCACACCCGGACTCTCACGCACACTGAAATCACTATTAAAGGAGTGTTCCTTCACACCCGGGCTTACACACACACACTGAAATCACTATTAAAGGAGTGTTCCTTCACACCCAGACTCACACACACATACACTGAAATCACTATTAAAGGAGTGTTCCTTCACACCCGGATTCACACACACACACTGAAATCACTATTAAAGGAGTGTTCGTTCACACCCGGGCTCACACACACACACTGAAATCACTAATAAAGGAGTGTTCCTTCACACCCGGACTCTCACACACACTGAAATCAATATTAAAGAAGTGTTCCTTCAGACCTGGACTCACACGCACACACTGAAATCACTATTAAAGGAGTGTTCCTTCACACCCGGACTCTCACACACACTGAAAACACTATTAAAGGAATGTGCCTTCACACCCAGGCACATACACAATGAAATCACTATTAAAGGAGTGTTCCTTCACACCCAGGCACACAGATACTGAAATCACTATTAAAGGAGTGTTCCTTCACACCCAGGCTCACACACACTGAAATCACTATTAAATGAGTGTTCCTTCACACCCGGACTCACAAACACACTGAAATCACTATTAAAGGAGTGTTCCTTCACAACCGGACTAACACACACACACTGAAATCACTATTAAAGGAGTGTTCCTTCACACCCAGGCTCACACACACACTGAAATCACTATTAAAGGAGTGTTCCTTCACACCCGGAATCACACACACACTGAAATCACTATTAAAGGAGTGTTCCTTCACACCCTGGCTCTCACACACACACTGAAATCACTATTAAAGGAGTGTTCCTTCACACCCGGGCTCACACACACACTGAAATCACTATTAAAGGAGTGTTCCTTCACACCCGGGCTCACACACACACACTGAAATCACTATTAAAGGAGTGTTCCTTCACACCCGGACTCACACACACACTGAAATCACTATTAAAGGAGTGTTCCTTCACACCCAGGCACACACACACTGAAATCACTATTAAAGGAGTGTTCCTTCACACCCGGACTCACACACACACTGAAATCACTATTAAAGGAGTGTTCCTTCACACCCAGATGCACACACACACACTGAAATCACTATTAAAGGAGTGTTCCTTCACACCCGGCTCACACACACACACTGAAATCACTATTAAAGGAGTGTTCCTTCACACCCGGACTCACACACACACTGAAATCACTATTAAAGGAGTGTTCCTTCACACCCGTCTCACACACACACACTGAAATCACTATTAAAGGAGTGTTCCTTCACACCCGGACTCACACACACACTGAAATCACTATTAAAGGAGTGTTCCTTCACACCCGGACTCACACACACACTGAAATCACTATTAAAGGAGTGTTCCTTCACACCCGGACTCACACACACACACTGAAATCACTATTAAAGGAGTGTTCCTTCACACCCGGACTCACACACACACACTGAAATCACTATTAAAGGAGTGTTCCTTCACACCCTGGCTCTCACACACACACTGAAATCACTATTAAAGGAGTGTTCCTTCACACCCGGACTCTCACACACACTGAAATCACTATTAAAGGAGTGTTCCTTCACACCCGGACTCACACACACACACTGAAATCACTATTAAAGGAGTGTTCCTTCACACCCAGGCTCTCACACACACACTGAAATCAATATTAAAGGAGTGTTCCTTCACACCCGGACTCAGACACACACATACACACTGAAATCACTATTAAAGGAGTGTTCCTTCACACCCGGACTCTCACACACACACTGAAATCACTATTAAAGGAGTGTTCCTTCACACCCAGACTCACACACACACACTGAAATCACTATTAAAGGAGTGTTCCTTCACACCAAGGCTCACACACACACACAAACTGAAATCACTATTAAAGGAGTGTTCCTTCACACCCGGGCTCACACACACTGAAATCACTATTAAAGGAGTGTTCCTTCACACCGGGGCTCTCACACACATTGAAATCACTATTAAAGGAGTGTTCCTTCACACCCGGACTCTCACGCACACTGAAATCACTATTAAAGGAGTGTTCCTTCACACCCGGGCTTACACACACACACTGAAATCACTATTAAAGGAGTGTTCCTTCACACCCAGACTCACACACACATACACTGAAATCACTATTAAAGGAGTGTTCCTTCACACCCGGATTCACACACACACACTGAAATCACTATTAAAGGAGTGTTCGTTCACACCCGGGCTCACACACACACACTGAAATCACTAATAAAGGAGTGTTCCTTCACACCCGGACTCTCACACACACTGAAATCAATATTAAAGAAGTGTTCCTTCAGACCTGGACTCACACGCACACACTGAAATCACTATTAAAGGAGTGTTCCTTCACACCCGGACTCTCACACACACTGAAAACACTATTAAAGGAATGTGCCTTCACACCCAGGCACATACACAATGAAATCACTATTAAAGGAGTGTTCCTTCACACCCAGGCACATACATACTGAAATCACTATTAAAGGAATGTTCCTTCACACCCAGGCACATACACACTGAAATCACTATTAAATGAGTGTTCCTTCACACCCGGACTCACAAACACACTGAAATCACTATTAAAGGAGTGTTCCTTCACACCCAGGCACACACACACTGAAATCACTATTAAAGGAATGTTCCTTCACACCCAGGCACACACACAATGAAATCACTATTAAAGTAGTGTTCCTTCACACTCGGAATCAGACAAACACACTAAAATCACTATTAAAGGAGTGTTCCTTCACACCCTGGCTCTCACACACACACTGAAATCACTATTAAAGGAGTGTTCCTTCACACCCGGGCTCATACACACACACACTGAAATCACAATTAAAGGAGTGTTCCTTTACACCCGCTCTCACACACACACTGAAATCACTATTAAAGGAGTGTTCCTTCACACCCGGACTCACACACACACTGAAATCACTATTAAAGGAGTGTTCCTTCACACCCGGACTCACACACACACTGAAATCACTATTAAAGGAGTGTTCCTTCACACCCGGACTCTCACACACACACTGAAATCACTATTAAAGGAGTGTTCCTTCACACCCGGACTCACACACACACACTGAAATCACTATTAAAGGAGTGTTCCTTCACACCCGGACTCACACACACACTGAAATCACTATTAAAGGAGTGTTCCTTCACACCCGGGCTCACACACACTGAAATCACTATTAAAAGAGTGTTCCTTCACACCCGGGCTCTCACACACATTGAAATAAATATTAAAGGAGTGCTCCTTCAAACCCGGGCTCTCACACACATTGAAATCACTATTAAAGGAATGTTCCTTCAAACCCGGACTCACACACACACTGAAATCACTATTAAAGGAGTGTTCCTTCACACCCGGACTCTCACGCATACTGAAATCACTATGAAAGGAGTGTTCCTTCACACCCGGGCTTACACACACACACTGAAATCACTATTAAAGGAGTGTTCCTTCACACCCGGACTCACACACACATACACTGAAATCACTATTAAAGGAGTGTTCGTTCACACCCGGACTCACACACACACTGAAATCACTAATAAAGGAGTGTTCTTTCACACCCGGACTCTCACACACACTGAAATCAATATTAAAGGAGTGTTCCTTCACACCCGGACTCACACGCACACACTGTAGTCAATATTAAAGGAGTGTTCCATCACACCCGAACTCTCTCACACAATCTGAAATCACTATTAAAGGAATGTGCCTTCACACCCAGGCACATGCACAATGAATTCACTATTAAAGGAGTGTTCGTACACACCCAGGCACACACATACTGAAATCACTATTGAAGGAGTGTTCCTTCACACCCAGGCACATACACACTGAAATCAATATTAAAGGAGTGTTCCTTCACACCCGGATTCACAAAGACACTGAAATCACTATTAAAGGAGTGTTCCTTCACACTCGGGCTCACAAACACACTGAAATCACTATTAAAGGAGTGTTCCTTCACACCCTGGCTCTCACACACACACTGAAATCACTATTAAAGGAGTGTTCCTTCACACCCGGGCTCATACACACACACACTGAAATCACTATTAAAGGATTGTTCCTTTACACCCGCTCTCACACACACACACTGAAATCACTATTAAAGGAGTGTACCTTTACACCCGCTTCACACACACACACTGAAATCACTATTAAAGCAGTGTTCCCTCACACCCAGACTCACACACACACAGAAATCACTATTAAAGGAGTCTTCCTTCACACCCGGGCTGTCACATAAACACTGAAATCACAATTAACGGAGTGTCCCTTCAACCCCGGACTCACACAAACACTGAAATCACTATGAAAGGAGTGTTCCTTCACACCCGGACTCACACACACACACTGAAATCACTATTAAAGGAGTGTTCCTTCACACGCAGACTCACACACACACAGAAATCACTAATAAAGGAGTCTTCCTTCACACCCGGGCTCTCACACACACACTGAAATCACAATTAAAGGAGTGTTCCTTCACTCCCGGACTCACACACACACTGAAATGTCTATTAAAGGAGCGATCCTTCACACCCGGTCTCACACACACACACTGAAATCACTATTAATGGAGTGTTCCTTCACACCCGGACTCACACACACACACTGAAATCACTATTAAAGGAGTGTTCCTTCACACCCAGGTCTCACACACACACACTGAAATCACGATTAAAGGAGTGTTCATTCACACCCGGACTCACACACACACTGAAATCACTATTAAAGGAGAGTTCCTTCACACCCGGGCTCACACACACTGAAATCACTATTAAAAGAGTGTTCCTTCACACCCGGGCTCTCACACACATTGAAATAAATATTAAAGGAGTGCTCCTTCAAACCCGGGCTCTCACACACATTGAAATCACTAGTAAAGGAATGTTCCTTCAAACCCGGACTCACACACACACTGAAATCACTATTAAAGGAGTGTTCCTTCACACCCGGACTCTCATGCATACTGAAATCACTATGAAAGGAGTGTTCCTTCACACCCGGGCTTACACACACACACTGAAATCACTATTAAAGGAGTGTTCCTTCACACCCGGACTCACACACACATACACTGAAATCACTATTAAAGGAGTGTTCCTTCACACCCGGATTCACACACACACACTGAAATCACTATTAAAGGAGTGTTCGTTCACACCCGGACTCACACACACAAACTGAAATCACTAATAAAGGAGTGTTCTTTCACACCCGGACTCTCACACACACTGAAATCAATATTAAAGGAGTGTTCCTTCACACCCGGACTCTCACACACACTGAAATCACTATTAAAGGAATGTGCCTTCACACCCAGGCACATGCACAATGAATTCACTATTAAAGGAGTGTTCTTTCACACCCAGGCACACACATACTGAAATCACTATTGAAGGAGTGTTCCTTCACACCCAGGCACATACACACTGAAATCAATATTAAAGGAGTGTTCCTTCACACCCGGATTCACAAAGACACTGAAATCACTATTAAAGGAGTGTTCCTTCACACTCGGGCTCACAAACACACTGAAATCACTATTAAAGGAGTGTTCCTTCACACCCTGGCTCTCACACACACACTGAAATCACTATTAAAGGAGTGTTCCTTCACACCCGGGCTCATACACACACACACTGAAATCACTATTAAAGGATTGTTCCTTTACACCCGCTCTCACACACACACACTAAAATCACTATTAAAGGAGTGTACCTTTACACCCGCTTCACACACACACACTGAAATCACTATTAAAGCAGTGTTCCCTCACACCCAGACTCACACACACACAGAAATCACTATTAAAGGAGTCTTCCTTCACACCCGGGCTGTCACATAAACACTGAAATCACAATTAACGGAGTGTCCCTTCAACCCCGGACTCACACAAACACTGAAATCACTATGAAAGGAGTGTTCCTTCACACCCGGACTCACACACACACACTGAAATCACTATTAAAGGAGTGTTCCTTCACACGCAGACTCACACACACACAGAAATCAGAAATAAAGGAGTCTTCCTTCACACCCGGGCTCTCACACACACACTGAAATCACAATTAAAGGAGTGTTCCTTCACTCCCGGACTCACACACACACTGAAATGACTATTAAAGGAGCGATCCTTCACACCCGGTCTCACACACACACACTGAAATCACTATTAATGGAGTGTTCCTTCACACCCGGAGTCACACACACACACTGAAATCACTATTAAAGGAGTGTTCCTTCACACCCAGGTCTCACACACACACACTGAAATCACGATTAAAGGAGTGTTCATTCACACCCGGACTCACACACACACTGAAATCAATATTAAAGGAGTGTTCCTTCACACCCGGGCTCACACACACTGAAATCACTATTAAAAGAGTGTTCTTTCACACCCGGGCTCTCACACACATTGAAATAAATATTAAAGGAGTGCTCCTTCAAACCCGGGCTCTCACACACATTGAAATCACTAGTAAAGGAATGTTCCTTCAAACCCGGACTCACACACACACTGAAATCACAATTAAAGGAGTGTTCCTTCACACCCGGACTCTCACGCATACTGAAATCACTATGAAAGGAGTGTTCCTTCACACCCGGGCTTACACACACACACTGAAATCACAATTAAAGGAGTGTTCCTTCACACCCGGACTCTCACACACACTGAAATCAATATTAAAGGAGTGTTCCTTCACACCCGGACTCACACGCACACACTGTAATCAATATTAAAGGAGTGTTCCATCACACCCGAACTCTCACACACACTGAAATCACTATTAAAGGAATGTGCCTTCACACCCAGGCACATGCACAATGAATTCACTATTAAAGGAGTGTTCGTTCACACCCAGGCACACACATACTGAAATCACTATTGAAGGAGTGTTCCTTCACACCCAGGCACATACACACTGAAATCAGTATTAAAGGAGTGTTCCTTCACACCCGGATTCACAAAGACACTGAAATCACTATTAAAGGAGTGTTCCTTCACACTCGGGCTCACAAACACACTGAAATCACTATTAAAGGAGTGTTCCTTCACACCCTGGCTCTCACACACACACTGAAATCACTATTAAAGGAGTGTTCCTTCACACCCGGATTCACACACACACTGAAATCACTATTAAAGGATTGTTCCTTTACACCCGCTCTCACACACACACACTGAAATCACTATTAAAGGAGTGTACCTTTACACCCGCTTCACACACACACACTGAAATCACTATTAAAGCAGTGTTCCCTCACACCCAGTCTCACACACACACAGAAATCACTATTAAAGGAGTCTTCCTTCACACCCGGGCTGTCACATAAACACTGAAATCACAATTAACGGAGTGTCCCTTCAACCCCGGACTCACACAAACACTGAAATCACTATGAAAGGAGTGTTCCTTCACACCCGGACTCACACACACACACTGAAATCACTATTAAAGGAGTGTTCCTTCACACGCAGACTCACACACACACAGAAATCACTAATAAAGGAGTCTTCCTTCACACCCGGGCTCTCACACACACACTGAAATCACAATTAAAGGAGTGTTCCTTCACTCCCGGACTCACACACACACTGAAATGACTATTAAAGGAGCGATCCTTCACACCCGGTCTCACACACACACACTGAAATCACTATTAATGGAGTGTTCCTTCACACCCGGACTCACACACACACACTGAAATCACTATTAAAGGAGTGTTCCTTCACACCCGGGTCTCACACACACACACTGAAATCACGATTAAAGGAGTGTTCATTCACACCCGGACTCACACACACACTGAAATCACTATTAAAGGAGTGTTCCTTCACACCCGGGCTCACACACACTGAAATCACTATTAAAAGAGTGTTCCTTCACACCCGGGCTCTCACACACATTGAAATAAATATTAAAGGAGTGCTCCTTCAAACCCGGGCTCTCACACACATTGAAATCACTAGTAAAGGAATGTTCCTTCAAACCCGGACTCACACACACACTGAAATCACTATTAAAGGAGTGTTCCTTCACACCCGGACTCTCACGCACACTGAAATCACTATGAAAGGAGTGTTCCTTCACACCCGGGCTTACACACACACACTGAAATCACTATTAAAGGAGTGTTCCTTCACACCCGGACTCACACACACATACACTGAAATCACTATTAAAGGAGTGTTCCTTCACACCCGGATTCACACACACACACTGAAATCACTATTAAAGGAGTGTTCGTTCACACCCGGACTCACACACACACACTGAAATCACTAATAAAGGAGTGTTCTTTCACACCCGGACTCTCACACACACTGAAATCAATATTAAAGGAGTGTTCCTTCACACCCGGACTCACACGCACACACTGTAATCAATATTAAAGGAGTGTTCCATCACACCCGAACTCTCACACACACTGAAATCACTATTAAAGGAATGTGCCTTCACACCCAGGCACATGCACAATGAATTCACTATTAAAGGAGTGTTCGTTCACACCCAGGCACACACATACTGAAATCACTATTGAAGGAGTGTTCCTTCACACCCAGGCACATACACACTGAAATCAATATTAAAGGAGTGTTCCTTCACACCCGGATTCACAAAGACACTGAAATCACTATTAAAGGAGTGTTCCTTCACACTCGGGCTCACAAACACACTGAAATCACTATTAAAGGAGTGTTCCTTCACACCCTGGCTCTCACACACACACTGAAATCACTATTAAAGGAGTGTTCCTTCACACCCGGGGTCATACACACACACACTGAAATCACTATTAAAGGATTGTTCCTTTACACCCGCTCTCACACACACACACTGAAATCACTATTAAAGGAGTGTACCTTTACACCCGCTTCACACACACACACTGAAATCACTATTAAAGCAGTGTTCCCTCACACCCAGACTCACACACACACAGAAATCACTATTAAAGGAGTCTTCCTTCACACCCGGGCTGTCACATAAACACTGAAATCACAATTAACGGAGTGTCCCTTCAACCCCGGACTCACACAAACACTGAAATCACTATGAAAGGAGTGTTCCTTCACACCCGGACTCACACACACACACTGAAATCACTACTAAAGGAGTGTTCCTTCACACGCAGACTCACACACACACAGAAATCAGAAATAAAGGAGTCTTCCTTCACACCCGGGCTCTCACACACACACTGAAATCACAATTAAAGGAGTGTTCCTTCACTCCCGGACTCACACACACACTGAAATGACTATTAAAGGAGCGATCCTTCACACCCGGTCTCACACACACACACTGAAATCACTATTAATGGAGTGTTCCTTCACAC
>NC_054490.1:6294785-6352285 GCF_017639515.1 Carcharodon carcharias
CACACACACACACTGAAATCACTATTAAAGGAGTGTTCCTTCACACCCGGACTCACACACACACACTGAAATCACTATTAAAGGAGTGTTCCTTCACACCCGGACTCACACACACACTGAAATCACTATTAAAGGAGTGTTCCTTCACACCCGGGCTCACACACACACACTGAAATCACTATTAAAGGAGTGTTCCTTCACACCCGGACTCACACACACACACTGAAATCACTATTAAAGGAGTGTTCCTTCACACCCGGACTCACACACACACACTGAAATCACTATTAAAGGAGTGTTCCTTCACACCCGGACTCACACACACACACTGAAATCACTATTAAAGGAGTGTTCCTTCACACCCGACTCACACACACACACTGAAATCCCTGTTGAAGGAGTGTTCCTTCACACCCGGACTCACACACACACACTGAAATCACTATTAAAGGAGTGTTCCTTCACACCCGGACTCACACACACACTGAAATCACTATTAAAGGAGTGTTCCTTCACACCCGGACTCACACACACACTGAAATCACTATTAAAGGAGTGTTCCTTCACACCCGGACTCACACACACACTGAAATCACTGTTAAAGGAGTGTTCCTTCACACCCGGACTCTCACACACACACTGAAATCACTATTAAAGGAGTGTTCCTTCACACCCGGACTCACACACACACTGAAATCACTATTAAAGAGTGTTCCTTCACACCCGGACTCACACACACACACTGAAATCACTATTAAAGGAGTGTTCCTTCACACCCGGACTCACACACACACACTGAAATCACTATTAAAGGAGTGTTCCTTCACACCCGGACTCACACACACACACTGAAATCACTATTAAAGGAGTGTTCCTTCACACCCGGACTCACACACACACTGAAATCACTATTAAAGGAGTGTTCCTTCACACCCGGACTCACACACACACACTGAAATCACTATTAAAGGAGTGTTCCTTCACACCCGGACTCACACACACACTGAAATCACTATTAATGAAGTGTTCCTTCACACCTGGACTCACACACAAACACACAAACACTGAAATCACTATTAAAGAGTGTTCCTTCACACCCGGACTCACACGCACACACTGAAATCACTATTAAAGGAGTGTTCCTTACACCCCGGACACACACACACACTGAAATCACTATTAAAGAGTGTTCCTTCACACCCCGGACTCACACACACACTGAAATCACTATTAAAGGAGTTTTCCTTCACACCCGGACTCACACACACACTGAATCACTATTAAAGGAGAGTTCCTTCACACCCGGACTCACACACACACACTGAAATCACTATTAAAGGAGTGTTCCTTCACACCCGGACCCACACACACTGAAATCACTATTAAAGGAGTGTTCCTTCACACCCGGACTCACACACACACTGAAATCACAACTAAAGGAGTGTTCCTTCACACCCGGACTCACACACACACACTGAAATCACTATTAATGGAGTGTTCCTTCACTACCCGACTCACACACACACACTGAAAATCACTATTAAAGGAGTTTTCCTTCACACCCGGGCTCACACACACACCGAAATCACTATTAAAGGAGTGTTCTTCACACCCGGACTCACACACACTGAAATCATTATTAAAGGAGTATTCCTTCACACCCGGTCTCACACAGACACTGAAATCACTATTAAAGGAGTGTTCCTTCACACCCGGAATCCCACACACACTGAAATCACTATTAAATGAGTGTTCCTTCACTCACGGCTCACACACACACTGAAATCACTATTAAAGGAGTGTTCCTTCACACCCGACTCACACACACACACTGAAATCGAAGTTAAAGGAGTGTTCCTTCATTCCCGGACTCATACACACACACTGAAATCACTATTAATGGAATGTTCCTTCACACCCGGACTCACACACGCACTATGAAATCACTGTTAAAGGAGTGTTCCTTCACACCCTGGACTCACACCACACACTGAAATCACTGTTAAAGGAGTGTTCCTTCACACCCGGACTCACACACACACTGAAATCACTATTAAAGGAGTGTTCCTTCACACCCGGACTCACACACACACACTGAAATCACTATTAAAGGAGTGTTCCTTCACACCCGGACTCACACACACACTGAAATCACTATTAAAGGAGTGTTCCTTCACACCCGGACTCACACACACACTGAAATCACTATTAAAGGAGTGTTCCTTCACACCCGGACTCACACACACACTGAAATCACTATTAAAGGAGTGTTCCTTCACACCCGGGCTCACACACACACTGAAATCACTATTAAAGGAGTGTTCCTTCACACCCGGACTCACACACACACTGAAATCACTATTAAAGGAGTGTTCCTTCACACCCGGACTCACACACACACTGAAATCACTATTAAAGGAGTGTTCCTTCACACCCGGACTCACACACACACACTGAAATCACTATTAAAGGAGTGTTCCTTCACACCCGGACTCACACACACACACTGAAATCACTATTAAAGGAGTGTTCCTTCACACCCGGCTCTCACACACAAACTGAAATCACTATTAAAGGAGTGTTCCTTCACACCCGGAATCACACACACACTGAAATCACTGTTAAAGGAGTGTTCCTTCACACCCGGGCTCTCACACACACACTGAAATCACAATTAAAGGAGTGTTCCTTCACACCCGGACTCACACACACACTGAAATCACTATTAAAGAGGTGTTCCTTCACACCCGGACTCACACACACACTGAAATCACTATTAAAGGAGTGTTCCTTCACACCCGGACTCACACACACACACTGAAATCACTATTAAAGGAGTGTTCCTTCACACCTGTGCTCACACACACACACTGAATCACTATTAAAGGAGTGTTCCTTCACACCCGGACTCACACACACACTGAAATCACTATTAAAGGAGTGTTCCTTCACACCCGGACTCACACACACACACTGAAATCACTATTAAAGGAGTGTTCCTTCACACCCGGACTCACACACACACACTGAAATCACTATTAAAGGAGTGTTCCTTCACACCCGGACTCACACACACACACTGAAATCACTATTAAAGGAGTGTTCCTTCACACCCGGACTCACACACACAAACTGAAATCACTATTAAAGGAGTGTTCCTTCACACCCGGAATCACACACACACTGAAATCACTATTAAAGGAGTGTTCCTTCACACCCGGACTCACACACACACTGAAATCACTATTAAAGGAGTGTTCCTTCACACCCGGACTCACACACACACACTGAAATCACTATTAAAGGAGTGTTCCTTCACACCCGGACTCACACACACACACTGAAATCACTATTAAAGGAGTGTTCCTTCACACCCGGACTCACACACACACTGAAATCACTATTAAAGGAGTGTTCCTTCACACCCGGACTCACACACACACACTGAAATCACTATTAAAGGAGTGTTCCTTCACACCCGGACTCACACACACACACTGAAATCACTATTAAAGGAGTGTTCCTTCACACCCGGACTCACACACACACTGAAATCACTATTAAAGGAGTGTTCCTTCACACCCGGACTCACACACATACACACTGAAATCACTATTAAAGGAGTGTTCCTTCACACCCGGACTCACACACACACTGAAATCACTATTAAAGGAGTGTTCCTTCACACCCGGACTCACACACACACTGAAATCACTATTAAAGGAGTGTTCCTTCACACCCGGACTCACACACACACTGAAATCACTATTAAAGGAGTGTTCCTTCACACCCGGCTCACACACACACACTGAAATCACTATTAAAGGAGTGTTCCTTCACACCCGGACTCACACACACACTGAAATCACTATTAAAGGAGTGTTCCTTCACACCCGGACTCACACACACCCACACTGAAATCACTATTAAAGGAGTGTTCCTTCACACCCGGACTCACACACACACACTGAAATCACTATTAAAGGAGTGTTCCTTCACACCCGGACTCACACACACACTGAAATCACTATTAAAGGAGTGTTCCTTCACACCCGGACTCAAACACACACTGAAATCACTATTAAAGGAGTGTTCCTTCACACCCGGACTCACACACACACTGAAATCCTATATAAAGGTGTGTTCCTTCACACCCGGACTCACTCACACACTGAAATTACTATAAAGGAGTGTTTCCTTCACACCGGACTCTCACACACTGAAATCACTATTAAAGGATGTGTTCCTTCACACCGGGACCTCACACTCACACTGGAAATCACTATTTAAAGGAGTGTTCTTTCACACCCGACTCACACCCACTGAAATCACTATTAAAGAAGAGTTCCTTCACACCCGGACCTCAACACATACACACTTAAATCACTATTAAAGGAGTGTTTCCGTCACACCCGGACTCACACACACACACTGAAATCACTATTAATGGAGTGTCCTTCACACCCGGACTCACACACACTGGAATCACTATTAAAGGAGTGTTCCTTCACACCCGGACTCACACACACACTGAAATCACTATTAAAGGAGTGTTCCTTCACACCCGGACTCACACACACACACTGAAATCACTATTAAAGGAGTGTTCCTTCACACCCGGACTCACACACACACACTGAAATCACTATTAAAGGAGTGTTCCTTCACACCCGACTCACACACACACACTGAAATCACTATTAAAGGAGTGTTCCTTCACACCCGGACTCACACACACACTGAAATCACTATTAAAGGAGTGTTCCTTCACACCCGGACTCACACACACACACTGAAATCACTATTAAAGGAGTGTTCCTTCACACCCGGACTCACACACACACTGAAATCACTATTAAAGGAGTGTTCCTTCACACCCGGACTCACACACACACTGAAATCACTATTAAAGGAGTGTTCCTTCACACCCGGACTCACACACACACACTGAAATCACTATTAAAGGAGTGTTCCTTCACACCCGGACTCACACACACACACTGAAATCACTATTAAAGGAGTGTTCCTTCACACCCGGACTCACACACACACACTGAAATCACTATAAAGGAGTGTTCCTTCACACACGTCTCTCACACTCACACACTGAAATCACTATTAAAGGAGTGTTCCTTGACACCCGGACTCAAACACACACACACTGAAATCACTATTAAAGGAGTGTTCCTTCACACCCGGACTCACACACACACTGAAATCAGTATTAAAGGACTGTTCCTTCACACCCGGACGCACACACACACACTGAAATCACTATTAAAGGAGTGTTCCTTCACACCCGGACTCACACACACACACTGAAATCACTATTAAAGGAGTGTTCCTTCACACCTGGACTCACACACACACTGAAATCACTATTAAAGGAGTGTTCCTTCACACCCGACTCATACACACACACTGAAATCACTATTAAAGGAGTGTTCCTTCACCCCCGGACTCACACAAAAATAGACACTGAAATCACTATTAAAGGAGAGTTCCTTCACACCCGGACTCACACACACACACTGAAATCACTATTAAAGGAGTGTTCCTTCACACACGTCTCTCACACTCACACACTGAAATCACTATTAAAGGAGTGTTCCTTCACACCCGGACTCACACACACACACTGAAATCACTATTAAAGGAGTGTTCCTTCACACCCGGACTCACACACACACTGAAATCACTATTAAAGGAGTGTTCCTTCACACCCGGACTCACACACACACTGAAATCACTATTAAAGGAGTGTTCCTTCACACCCGGACTCACACACACACTGAAATCACTATTAAAGGAGTGTTCCTTCACACCCGGAATCACACACACACACTGAAATCACTATTAAAGGAGTGTTCCTTCACACCCGGACTCAGACACACACACTGAAATCACTATTAAAGGAGTGTTCCTTCACACCCGGACTCACACACACACACTGAAATCACTATTAAAGGAGTGTTCCTTCACACCCGGACTCACACACACACACTGAAATCACTATTAAAGGAGTGTTCCTTCACACCCGGACTCACACACACACTGAAATCACTATTAAAGGAGTGTTCCTTCACACCGGACTCACACACAGTCTGGAATCACTATTAAAGGAGTGTTCCTTCACACCCGGACGCAAACACACACACATTGAAATCACTATTAAAGGAGTGTTCCTTCACACCCTCTCACACACACACACTGAAATCACTATTAAAGGAGTGTTCCTTCACACCCGGACTCACACACACACTGAAATCACTATTAAAGGAGTGTTCCTTCACACCCGACTCACACACACACACTGAAATCACTGTTAAAGGAGTGTTCCTTCACATCTGGACTCACATACACACACTGAAATCACTATTAAAGGAGTGTTCCTTCACACCCGGACTCACACACACACTGAAATCACTGTTAAAGGAGTGTTCCTTCACACCCGGACTCACACACACACACTGAAATCACTATTAAAGGAGTGTTCCTTCACACCCGGACTCACACACACACACACTGAAATCACTGTTAAAGGAGTGTTCCTTCACACCCGGACTCACACACACACACTGAAATCACTATTAAAGGAGTGTTCCTTCACACCGGACCTCACACACACACTGAAATCACTATTAAAGGAAAGTTCCTTCACACCCGGACTCACACACACAATGAAATCACTATTAAAGGAGTGTTCCTTCACACCCGAGCTCACACACATACACTGAAAACATTATTAAAGGAGTGTTCCTTCACACCCGGTCTCTCTCACACACACACTGAAATCACTATTAAAGGAGTGTTCCTTCACACCCGGAGACTCACAGCACATCACACTGAAATCACTAATAAAGGAGGGTTCTTCACACCCGGACTCACACACACACACTGAAATCACTATTAAAGGAGTGTTCCTTCACACCCGGACTCTCACACACAAACTGAAATCACTATTAAAGGAGTGTTCCTTCACACCCGGACTCACACACACACTGAAATCACTACTAAAGGATTGTTCCTTCACACCGGACTCACACACACACTGAAATCACTGTTAAAGGAGTGTTCCTTCACACCCGGACTCACACACACAAACTGATATCACTGTTAAAGGAGAGTTCCTTCACACCCGGACTCACACCCACACACTGAAATCACTATTAAAGGAGTGTTCCTTCGCAACCAGACTCACACTCACACACACACTGAAATCACTATTAAAGGAGTGGTCCTTCACACCCGGAGACACACACTGAAATCACTATTAAAGGAGTGTTCCTTCAAACCCAGGCTCACAGACACACACACTGAAATCACTATTAAAGGAGTGTTCCTTCACACCCGGCATCTCACACACACACACTGAAATCACTTTTAAAGGAGTGTTCCTTCACACCCGGACTCAGACACACACTGAAATCACTATTAAAGGAGTGTTCCTTCACACCCGGACTCACACACACATGGAAATCACTATTAAAGGAGTGTTCCTTCACACCCGGACTCAAACACAGTGAAATCAATTTTAAAGGAGTGTTCCTTCACACCCGGACTCCCACACACACACTGAAATCACTATTAAAGGAGTGTTCCTTCACACCCGGACTCACACACACACACTGAAATCACTATTAAAGGAGTGTTCCTTCACACCCGGGCTCACACACACACACTGAAATCACTATTAAAGGAGTGTTCCTTCACACCCGGACTCACACACACACACTGAAATCACTATTAAAGGAGTGTTCCTTCACACCCGGACTCACACACACACACTGAAATCACTATTAAAGGAGTGTTCCTTCACACCCGGACTCACACACACACTGAAATCACTATTAAAGGAGTGTTCCTTCACACCCGGACTCACACACACACTGAAATCACTATTAAAGGAGTGTTCCTTCACACCCGGACTCACACACACACACTGAAATCACTATTAAAGGAGTGTTCCTTCACACCCGGACTCACACACACACACTGAAATCACTATTAAAGGAGTGTTCCTTCACACCCGGACTCACACACACACACTGAAATCACTATTAAAGGAGTGTTCCTTCACACCCGGACTCACACACACACTGAAATCACTATTAAAGGAGTGTTCCTTCACACCCGGACTCACACACACACACTGAAATCACTATTAAAGGAGTGTTCCTTCACACCCGGACTCACACACACACACTGAAATCACTATTAAAGGAGTGTTCCTTCACACCCGGACTCACACACACACACACTGAAATCACTATTAAAGGAGTGTTCCTTCACACCCGGACTCACACACACACTGAAATCACTATTAAAGGAGTGTTCCTTCACACCCGGACTCACACACACACACTGAAATCACTATTAAAGGAGTGTTCCTTCACACCCGGACTCACACACACACTGAAATCACTGTTAAAGGAGTGTTCCTTCACACCCAGACTCACACACACACACTGAAATCACTATTAAAGAATAGTTCCTTCACACCCTGGCTCTCACACACACTGAAATCACTGTTAAAGGAGTGTTCCTTCACACCCGGACTCACACACACACACTGAAATCACTATTAAAGGAGTGTTCCTTCACACCCGGACTCACACACACACACTGAAATCACTATTAAAGGAGTGTTCCTTCACACCCGGACTCACACACACACACTGAAATCACTATTAAAGGAGTGTTCCTTCACACCCGGAATCACACACACACTGAAATCACTGTTAAAGGAGTGTTCCTTCACACCCGGAGTCACACACATATACACACTGAAATCACTATTAAAGGAGTGTTCCTTCACACCCCGACTCACACACACACACTGAAATCACTATTAAAGGAGTGTTCCTTCACACCAGACTCACACACACAACTGAAATCACTATTAAAGGAGTGTTCCTTCAAACCCAAACTCACACACACATTGAAATCACTATTAAAGGAGTGTTCCTTCACACCCGGACTCACACACACTGAAATCACTATTAAAGGAGTGTTCCTTCACACCCGGAGTCACACACGCACTGAAATCACTATTAAAGGAGTGTTCTTCACACCCGGACTCACACACACACTGAAATCACTATTAAAGGAGTGTTCCTTCACACCCGGACTCACACACACACTGAAATCACTATTAAAGGAGTGTTCCTTCACACCCGTACTCACACACACACACCGAAATCACTATTAAAGGAGTGTTCCTTCACACCCGGACTCACACACACACATGAAATCACTATTAAAGGAGTGTTCCTTCACACCCGTGCTCACACACACATACTGAAATCACTATTAAAGGAGTGTTCCTTCACACCCGGTCTCTCTCACACACACACTGAAATCACTATTAAAGGAGTGTTCCTTCCCACCCAGATTCACACACACACACTGAATCACTATTAAAGAAGTGTCCCTTCACACCGGACTCACACACACACACTGAAATCACTATTAAAGGAGTGTTCCTTCACACCCGGACTCACACACACAATGAAATCACTATTAAAGGAGCGTTCCTTCACACCCGGACTCACACACACACTGAAATCACTATTAAAGGAGGTTTCCTTCACACCCGGACTCACACACACACTGAAATCACTATTAAAGGAGTGTTCCTTCACACCCGGACTCACACACACACACTGAAATCACTATTAAAGGAGTGTTCCTTCACACCCGGACTCACACACACACACTGAAATCACTATTAAAGGAGTGTTCCTTCACACCCGGACTCACACACACACTGAAATCACTATTAAAGGAGTGTTCCTTCACACCCGGACTCACACACACACTGAAATCACTATTAAAGGAGTGTTCCTTCACACCCGGACTCACACACACACTGAAATCACTATTAAAGGAGTGTTCCTTCACACCCGGGCTCACACACACACACTGAAATCACTATTAAAGGAGTGTTCCTTCACACCCGGACTCACACACACACTGAAATCACTATTAAAGGAGTGTTCCTTCACACCCGGACTCACACACACACACTGAAATCACTATTAAAGGAGTGTTCCTTCACACCCGGACTCACACACACACACTGAAATCACTATTAAAGGAGTGTTCCTTCACACCCGGACTCACACACACACTGAAATCACTATTAAAGGAGTGTTCCTTCACACCCGGACTCACACACACACACTGAAATCACTATTAAAGGAGTGTTCCTTCACACCCGGACCCACACACACTGAAATCACTATTAAAGGAGTGTTCCTTCACACCCGGACTCACACACACACACTGAAATCACTATTAAAGGAGTGTTCCTTCACACCCGGGTCTCACACACACACACTGAAATCACTATTAAAGGAGTGTTCCTTCACACCCGGACTCACACACACACTGAAATCACTATTAAAGGAGTGTTCCTTCACACCCGGACTCACACACACACACTGAAATCACTATTAAAGGAGTGTTCCTTCACACCCGGACTCACACACACACTGAAATCACTATTAAAGGAGTGTTCCTTCACACCCGGACTCACACACACACACTGAAATCACTATTAATGGAGTGTTCCTTCACACCCGGACTCACACACACACACTGAAATCACTATTAAAGGAGTGTTCCTTCACAACCGGTTTCCCACACACACACCCTGAAATCACTATTAAAGGAGTGTTCCTTCACACCCGGACTCACACACACACACTGAAATCACTATTAAAGGAGTGTTCCTTCACACCCGGACTCACACACACACTGAAATCACTATTAAAGGAGTGTTCCTTCACACCCGGACTCACACACACACACTGAAATCACTATTAAAGGAGTGTTCCTTCACACCCGGACTCACACACACACACTGAAATCACTATTAAAGGAGTGTTCCTTCACACCCGGACTCACACACACACACTGAAATCACTATTAAAGGAGTGTTCCTTCACACCCGGACTCACACACACACACTGAAATCACTATTAAAGGAGTGTTCCTTCACACCCGGACTCACACACACACACTGAAATCACTATTAAAGGAGTGTTCCTTCACACCCGGACTCACACACACACACTGAAATCACTATTAAAGGAGTGTTCCTTCACACCCGGACTCACACACACACACTGAAATCACTATTAAAGGAGTGTTCCTTCACACCCGGACTCACACACACACACTGAAATCACTATTAAAGGAGTGTTCCTTCACACCCGGACTCACACACACACTGAAATCACTATTAAAGGAGTGTTCCTTCACACCCGGACTCACACACACACTGAAATCACTATTAAAGGAGTGTTCCTTCACACCCGGACTCACACACACACTGAAATCACTATTAAAGGAGTGTTCCTTCACACCCGGACTCACACACACACTGAAATCACTATTAAAGGAGTGTTCCTTCACACCCGGACTCACACACACACACTGAAATCACTATTAAAGGAGTGTTCCTTCACACCCGGACTCACACACACACACTGAAATCACTATTAAAGGAGTGTTCCTTCACACCCGGACGCACACACACACTGAAATCACTATTAAAGGAGTGTTCCTTCACACCGGACTCACACACACACTGAAATCACTATTAAAGGAGTGTTCCTTCACACCCGGACTCACACACACACTGAAATCACTGTTAAAGGAGTGTTCCTTCACAACCTCTCGCACACACACACTGAAATCACTATTAAAGGAGTGTTCCTTCACACCCGGACTCACACACACACTGAAATCACTATTAAAGGAGTGTTCCTTCACACCCGGACTCACACACACACACTGAAATCACTATTAAAGGAGTGTTCCTTTACACCCGGACTCACACACACACTGAAATCACTATTAAATAGTGTTCCTTCACATCCGGACTCACACACACACTGAAATCAACATTAAAGGAGTGTTCCTTCACACCCGGACTAACACAAACACTGAAATCACTATTAAAGGAGTGTTCCTTCACACCCGGACTCACACACACACTGAAATCACTATTAAAGGAGTGTTCCTTCACACCCGAGCTCACACACACACACTCTGAAATCACTATTAAAGGAGTGTTCCTTCAGGCCTGGACTCTCACACACACTGAAATCACTATTAAAGGAGTGTTCCTTCACACCCGGACTCACACACACACTGAAATCACTATTAAAGGAGTGTTCCTTCACACCCGGACTCACACACACACTGAAATCACTATTAAAGGAGTGTTCCTTCACACCCGGACTCACACACACACTGAAATCACTATTAAAGGAGTGTTCCTTCACACCCGGACTCACACACACACTGAAATCACTATTAAAGGAGTGTTCCTTCACACCCGGACTCACACACACACACTGAAATCACTATTAAAGGAGTGTTCCTTCACACCCGGACTCACACACACACACTGAAATCACTATTAAAGGAGTGTTCCTTCACACCCAGACTCACAAAAACACTGAAATCACTATTAAAGGAGTGTTCCTTCACACCCGGACTCACACACACACACTGAAATCACTATTAAAGGAGTGTTCCTTCACACCCGGACTCACACACACACTGAAATCACTATTAAAGGAGTGTTCCTTCACACCCGGACTCACACACACACTGAAATCACTATTAAAGGAGTGTTCCTTCACACCCGACTCACACACACACTGAAATCACTATTAAAGGAGTGTTCCTTCACACCCGGACTCACACACACACTGAAATCACTATTAAAGGAGTGTTCCTTCACACCCAGGCTCTCACACACACACTGAAATCACTATTAAAGGAGTGTTCCTTCACACACGGGCTCTCACACACACTGAAATCACTATTAAAGGAGTGTTCCTTCACACCCGGACTCACACACACACTGAAATCACTATTAAAGGAGTGTTCCTTCACACCCGGAATCACACACACACACTGAAATCACTATTAAAGGAGTGTTCCTTCACACCCGGACTCACACACACACACTGAAATCACTATTAAAGGAGTGTTCCTTCACACCCGGACTCACACACACACACTGAAATCACTATTAAAGGAGTGTTCCTTCACACCCGGACTCTCACACACAGACACTGAAATCACTATTAAAGGAGTGTTCCTTCACACCCGGACTCACACACACACTGAAATCACTATTAAAGGAGTGTTCCTTCACACCCGGACTCACACACACACACTGAAATCACTATTAAAGGAGTGTTCCTTCACACCCGGACTCACACACACACTGAAATCACTATTAAAGGAGTGTTCCTTCACACCCGGACTCACACACACACACTGAAATCACTATTAAAGGAGTGTTCCTTCACACCCGGACTCACACACACACACTGAAATCACTATTAAAGGAGTGTTCCTTCACACCCGGACTCACACACACACTGAAATCACTATTAAAGGAGTGTTCCTTCACACCCGGACTCACACACACACTGAAATCACTATTAAAGGAGTGTTCCTTCACACCCGGACTCACACACACACTGAAATCACTATTAAAGGAGTGTTCCTTCACACCCGGATCACACACACACACTGAAATCACTATTAAAGGAGTGTTCCTTCACACCCGGACTCACACACACACTGAAATCACTATTAAAGGAGTGTTCCTTCACACCCAGGCTCATACACAAACACACACACATACACTGAAATCACTATTAAAGGAGTGTTCCTTCACACCCGGACTCACACACACACTGAAATCACCATTAAAGGTGTTTTCCTTCACACCCGGACTCACCCACAAACAGAAATCACTATTAAAGGAGTGCTTCCTTCACACCCGACTCACACACACACTTGAAATCACTAGTTAAAGGAGTGTTCCTTCACACCGGAGCTCACACAACAAGACACTGAAATCACTATTAAAGGAGTGTTCCTTCACACCCGGACTCACACACACACACACTGAAATCACTATTAAAGAGTGTTCCTTCACACCGGGACTCACACAACACACTGAAATCACTATTAAAGGAGTGTTCCTTCCCCAACGGAGTCACACACACATACACACTGAAATCACTATTAAAGGAGTGCAACTTCACAACCGGACTCACACACACACACTGATATCACTATTAAAGGAGTGTTCCTTCACACCCGGACTCACACACACACTGAAATCACTATTAAAGGAGTGTTCCTTCACACCCGGACTCACACACACACACTGAAATCACTATTAAAGGAGTGTTCCTTCACACCCAGACGCACACACACACTGAAATCACTATTAAAGGAGTGTTCCTTCACACCGGACTCACACACACACTGAAATCACTATTAAAGGAGTGTTCCTTCACACCCGGACTCACACACACACTGAAATCACTATTAAAGGAGTGTTCCTTCACACCCGGACTCACACACACACTGAAATCACTATTAAAGGAGTGTTCCTTCACACCCAGGCTCTCACACACACACTGAAATCACTATTAAAGGAGTGTTCCTTCACACCCGGACTCACACACACACACTGAAATCACTATTAAAGGAGTGTTCCTTCACACCCGGACTCACACACACACACTGAAATCACTATTAAAGGAGTGTTCCTTCACACCCGGACTCACACACACACTGAAATCACTATTAAAGGACTGTTTCTTCACACCCGGACTCCCACACACACACTGAAATCACTATTAAAGGTGTGTTCCTTCACACCCGGACTCACGCACACAATGAAATGACTGTTAAAGGACTGTTCCTTCACACCCTGAGTCACACACTCATACACACTGAAATCACTATTAAAGAAGTGTTCCTTCACACCCGGACCTCACACACACACTGAAATCAGTGTTAAAGGAGTGTTCCTTCACACCCGGACTCACACACACACACTGAAATCACTATTAAAGGAGTGTTCCTTCACACCCGGACGCACACACACACACACAGAAATCACTATTAAAGGAGTGTTCCATCACAGCCAGACTCACACACACACACTGAAATCACTATTAAAGTAGTGTCCTTCACACCCGGACTCACACACACACTGAAATCACTATTGAAGGAGTGTTCCTTCACACCCGGACTCTCACACACACTGAAATCACTATTAAAGGAGTGTTCCTTCACACCCGGGCTCACACACACACACACTGAAATCACCATTAAAGAATCGTTCCTTCCCACCCTGGCTCTCACACGTTCACTGAAATCACTGTTAAAGGTGTGTTCCTTCACATCAGGTCTCTCACAGACAAATGGAAATCACTAGTAAAGGAGTGTTCCTTCACACCCGGACTCACACACACACTGAAATCACTATTAAAGGAGTTTTCCTTCACACCCGGAGTCACACACACATACACACTGAAATCCCTATTAAAGGAGTGTTCCTTCACACCCGTACTCACACTCACACACTGAATTCTGTGTTAAAGGAGTGTTCCTTCACACCCGGACTCACAGAGACACACTGAAATCACTATTAAAGTAGTGTTCCTTCACACCCGGACTCACACACACACACTGAAATCACTATTAAAGAATCGTTCCTTCACACCCTGGCCCTCAATCATTCACTGAAATCACTGTCAAAGGAGT
Organism: Carcharodon carcharias; assembly: GCF_017639515.1. Classification (NCBI taxonomy): domain Eukaryota; kingdom Metazoa; phylum Chordata; class Chondrichthyes; order Lamniformes; family Lamnidae; genus Carcharodon; species Carcharodon carcharias. The sequence continues at coordinate 6,310,386 of NC_054490.1, forward strand.
GTTCCTTCACACCCGATCGCTCACACACACACTGAAATCACTAGTAAAGGAGTGTTCCTCACACCCGGACTCACACACACACTGAAATCACTATTAAAGGAGAGTTCCTTCACACCCGGACTCACACACACACTGAAATCACTGTTAAAGGAGTGTTCCTTCACACCCGGTCTCACACACACACACTGAAATCACTATTAAAGGAGTGTTCCTCACACCCGGACTCACACACACACTGAAATCACTATTAAAGGAGAGTTCCTTCACACCCGGACTCACACACACACTGAAATCACTGTTAAAGGAGTGTTCCTTCACACCCGGACTCACACACACTGAAATCACTATTAAATGAGTGTTCCTTCACACCCGGACTCACACACACACTGAAATCAATTTTAAAGGAGTGTTCCTTCACACCCGGAGTCACAAACACATACACACTGAAATCCCAATTAAAGAAGTGTTCCTTCAAATCCGGACTCACACGCACACACTGAATTCACTGTTAAAGGAGTGTTCCTTCACACCCGGTCTCACACAGACACACTGAAATCACTATTAAAGGATTGTTCCTTCACACCCGGACTCACACACACACACTGAAATCCCTATTAAAGGAGTGTTCCTTCACACGCGGACTCACACACAAACACACACTGAAATCACTATTAAAGGAGTCTTGCTTCACACCCGGACTCACACACACACTGAAATCACTATTAAAGGAGTGTTCCTTCACACCCGGAGTCACACACACATACACACTGAAATCACTATTAAAGAATAGTTCCTTCACACCCTGGCCCTCAAACATTCAAAGAAAAAACTGTTAAAGGAGTGTTCCTTCACAAACGGTCTCTCACACACACACTGAAATCACTATTAAAGGAGTGTTCCTTCACACCAGGACTCACACACACACTGAAATCACTATAAAAGGATTGTTCCTTCAACCCCGGACTCACACACACACTGAAATCATTATTAAATGAGTGTTCCTTCACACCCGGACTCACACACGCTGAATTCACTATTAAAGGAGTGTTCCTTCACACACGGACTCTCACACACACACTGAAATCACTATTAAAGGAGTGTTCCTTCACACCAGGACTCACACACACACTGAAATCACTATTAAAGGAGTGTTCCTTCACACCCGGACTCACACATACACACTTAAATCACTATTAAAGGAGTGTTTTATTCACACCCGGACTCACACACACACTGAAATCACTATTAAAGGAGTGTTCCTTCACACCCGGACTCACACACACACTGAAATCACTATTAAAGGAGTGTTCCTTCACACCCGGGCTCTCACACACACACTGAAATCACTATTAAAGGAGTGTTCCTTCACACCCGGACTCACACACACACACACTGAAATCACTATTAAAGGAGTGTTCCTTCTCACCCGGACTCACAAATACACTGAAATCATGTTAAAGGATGTTTCATTCACACCCGGACTCACACACACACTGAAATCACTATTAAAGGTGTGTTCCTTCACACCCGGCCACACACACACACTGAAATCACTGTTAAAGGAGTGTTCCTCACACCCGGACTCACACACACACACTGAAATCACTATTAAAGGAGTGTTCCTTCACACCCGGACTCACACACACACACCGAAATCACTATTAAAGGAGTGTTCCTTCACACCTGGATCACACAAACACTGAAATCACTATTAAAGGAATGTTCCTTCACACCCGGGCTCTCACACACACCCACTGAAATCACTATTAAAGGACTCTTCCTTGGCACCCCGGATCTCACACACGCACTGAAATCACTATTAAAGGAGTGTTCCTTCACACCAGACTCACACACACACTGAAATCACTTTTAAAGGAGTGTTCCTTCACACCCGGACTCAAACACGCACACACACACTGAAATCACAATTAACGGAGTGTTCCTTCACACCCGGAATCCCACACACACACTGAAATCACTAGTAAAGGAGTGTTCCTTCACCTCCGGACGCACACACACATACACACTGAAATCACTATTAAAGGAGTGTTCCTTCACACCTGACCTCACACACACACTGAAATCACTATTGAAGGAGTGTTCCTTCACACCCGGACTCACACACACACTGAAATCACTATTAAAGGAGTGTTCATTAACACCCGGACTCACACACACACTGAAATCACTAATAAAGGAGTGTTCCTTCACACCCGGACTCACTCACACACACACACTGAAATCTCAGTTAAAGGAGTGTTCCTTCAAACCCGGACTCACACACACACACTGAAATCACTATTAAAGGAGTGTTCCTTCACAACCGGACGCACAAACACACACACTGAAATCACTATTAAGGAGTGTTCCTTCACACCCGGGCTCTCACACACACTGAAATCACTATTAAAGGAGTGTTCCTTCACACCCGGAGTCACACACACACTGAAATCACTATTAAAGGAGTGTTCCTTCACACCCGGACTCACACACACACTGAAATCACTATTAAAGGAGTGTTCCTTCACACCGGACTCACACACACACTGAAATCACAGTTAAAGGAGTGTTCCTTCACACCCGGACTCACACACACACTGAAATCACTATTAAAGGAGTGTTCCTTCACACCCGGACTCACACACACACTGAAATCACTATTAAAGGAGTGTTCCTTCACACCCGGACTCACACACACACTGAAATCACTATTAAAGGAGTGTTCCTTCACACCCGGACTCACACACACACTGAAATCACTATTAAAGGAGTGTTCCTTCACACCCGGACTCACACACACACACTGAAATCACTATTAAAGGAGTGTTCCTTCACACCCGGACTCACACACACACACTGAAATCACTATTAAAGGAGTGTTCCTTCACACCCGGACTCACACACACACTGAAATCACTATTAAAGGAGTGTTCCTTCACACCCGGACTCACACACACACACTGAAATCACTATTAAAGGAGTGTTCCTTCACACCCGGACTCACACACACACACTGAAATCACTATTAAAGGAGTGTTCCTTCACACCCGGACTCACACACACACACTGAAATCACTATTAAAGGAGTGTTCCTTCACAACCGGACTCACACACACACACTGAAATCACTATTAAAGGAGTGTTCCTTCACACCCGGACTCACACACACACAGTGAAATCACTATTAAAGGAGTGTTCCTTCACACCCGGACTCACACACACACACTGAAATCACTATTAAAGGAGTGTTCCTTCACACCCGGAATCCCACACACACACTGAAATCACTATTAAAGGAGTGTTCCTTCACCCGGACTCACACACACACTGAAATCACTATTAAAGGAGTGTTCCTTCACACCCGGACTCACACACACACACTGAAATCACTATTAAAGGAGTGTTCCTTCACACCGGACTCACACACACACACTGAAATCACTATTAAAGGAGTGTTCCTTCACACCCGGACTCACACACACACACTGAAATCACTATTAAAGGAGTGTTCCTTCACACCCGGACTCACACACACACACTGAAATCACTATTAAAGGAGTGTTCCTTCACACCGGACTCACACACACACACTGAAATCACTATTAAAGGAGTGTTCCTTCACACCCGGACTCACACACACACACTGAAATCACTATTAAAGGAGTGTTCCTTCACACCCGGACTCACACACACACTGAAATCACTATTAAAGGAGTGTTCCTTCACACCCGGACTCACACACACACTGAAATCACTATTAAAGGAGTGTTCCTTCACACCCGGACTCACACACACACACTGAAATCACTATTAAAGGAGTGTTCCTTCACACCCGGACTCACACACACACTGAAATCACTATTAAAGGAGTGTTCCTTCACACCCGGACTCACACACACACACTGAAATCACTATTAAAGGAGTGTTCCTTCACACCCGGACTCACACACACACACTGAAATCACTATTAAAGGAGTGTTCCTTCACACCCGGGCTCACACACACACACTGAAATCACTATTAAAGGAGTGTTCCTTCACACCCGGACTCACAAAAACACTGAAATCACTATTAAAGGAGTGTTCCTTCACACCCGGACTCACACACACACTGAAATCACTATTAAAGGAGTGTTCCTTCACACCCGGACTCACACACACACACTGAAATCACTATTAAAGGAGTGTTCCTTCACACCCGGACTGACACACACACACTGAAATCACTATTAAAGGAGTGTTCCTTCACACCCGGACTCACACACACACACTGAAATCACTATTAAAGGAGTGTTCCTTCACACCCGGACTCACACACACACTGAAATCACTATTAAAGGAGTGTTCCTTCACACCCGGACTCACACACACACTGAAATCACTATTAAAGGAGTGTTCCTTCACACCCGGACTCACACACACACACTGAAATCACTATTAAAGGAGTGTTCCTTCACACCCGGACTCACACACACACTGAAATCACTATTAAAGGAGTGTTCCTTCACACCCGGACTCACACACACACACTGAAATCACTATTAAAGGAGTGTTCCTTCACACCCGGGCTCACACACACACACTGAAATCACTATTAAAGGAGTGTTCCTTCACACCCGGACTCACACACACACTGAAATCACTATTAAAGGAGTGTTCCTTTACATCCGGGCTTACACACACACTGAAATCACTATTAAAGGAGTGTTCCTTCACACCCGGGCTCACAAGCACCCTGAAATCACTATTAAAGGAGTGTTCCTTCACACCCGGACTCACACACACACTGAAATCACTATTAAAGGAGTGTTCCTTCACACCCGGACTCACACACACACACTGAAATCACTATTAAAGGAGTGTTCCTTCACACCCGGACTCACACACACACACTGAAATCACTATTAAAGGAGTGTTCCTTCACACCCGGACTCACACACACACACTGAAATCACTATTAAAGGAGTGTTCCTTCACACCCGGACTCACACACACACTGAAATCACTATTAAAGGAGTGTTCCTTCACACCCGGACTCACACACACACTGAAATCACTATTAAAGGAGTGTTCCTTCACACCCGGACTCACACACACACCAAAATCACTATTAAAGGAGTGTTCCTTCACACCCGGACTCACACACACACTGAAATCACTATTAAAGGAGTGTTCCTTCACACCGGACTCACACACACACACTGAAATCACTATTAAAGGAGTGTTCCTTCACACCCGGACTCACACACACACACACTGAAATCACTATTAAAGGAGTGTTCCTTCACACCCGGACTCTCACACACACACTGAAATCACTATTAAAGGAGTGTTCCTTCACACCCGGACTCACACACACACTGAAATCACTATTAAAGGAGTGTTCCTTCACACCCGGACACACACACACACTGAAATCACTATTAAAGGAGTGTTCCTTCACACACGTCTCTCACACACACACACTGAAATCACTATTAAAGAATCGTTCCTTCACACCCTGGCTCTCACACATTCACTGAAATCACTGTTAAAGGAGTGTTCCTTCACACCCGGTCTCACACACACACTGAAATCACTATTAAAGGAGTGTTCCTTCACACCCGGACTCACACACACACTGAAATCACTATTAAAGGAGTGTTCCTTCACACCCGGAGTCACACACACATCACACTGAAATCACTATTAAAGGAGTGTTCCTTCACACACCTTTCTCACACTCACACACTGAAATCTGTGTTAAAGGAGTGTTCCTTCACACCCGCACTCTCACACACACACACTGAAATCACTATTGAAGTAGTGTTCCTTCACACCCCGAATCACACACACACACTGAAATCACTATTAAAGAATCGTTCCTTCACACCCTGGCCCTCAATCATTCACTGAAATCACTGTCAAAGGAGTGTTCCTTCACACCCGGTCGCTCACACACACACTGAAATCACTAGTAAAGGAGTGTTCCTCACACCCGGACTCACACACACACTGAAATCACTATTAAAGGAGAGTTCCTTCACACCCGGACTCTCACACACACACTGAAATCACTGTTAAAGGAGTGTTCCTTCACACCCGGTCGCTCACACACACACTGAAATCACTATTAAAGGAGTGTTCCTTCACACCCGGACTCACACACACACTGAAATCACTATTAAAGGAGTGTTCCTTCACACCCGGACTCACACACACACTGAAATCACTATTAAAGGAGTGTTCCTTCACACCCGGACTCACACACACACTGAAATCACTATTAAAGGAGTGTTCCTTCACACCCGGACTCACACACACACTGAAATCACTATTAAAGGAGTGTTCCTTCACACACGGACTCACACACACACTGAAATCACTATTAAAGGAGTGTTCCTTCACACCCGGACTCACAGACATACTGAAATCACTATTAAAGGAGTGTTCCTTCACACCCGGACTCACACACACACTGAAATCACTATTAAAGGAGTGTTCCTTCACACCCGACTCACACACGCACTGAAATCACTATTAAAAGACTATTCCTTCACACCCGGACTCACACACACACACTGAAATCACTATTAAGGAGTGTTCCTTCACACCCGGACTAACACACACACACTGAAATCACTATTAAAGGAGTGTTCCTTCACACCCGACTCACACACACACTGAAATCACTATTAAAGGAGTGTTCCTTCACACCCGGTCTCACACAAACTGAAATCACTATTAAAGGAGTGTTCCTTCACACCCGGACTCACACACACACTGAAATCACTATTAAAGGAGTGTTCCTTCACACCCGATCACTCACACACACACTGAAATCACTATTAAAGGAGTGTTCCTTCACACCCGGACTCACACACACACTGAAATCCTTATTAAAGGAGTGTTCCTTCACACCCGGACTCACACACAATGAAATCACTATTAAAGGAGTGTTCCTTCACAACCGGACTCACACACACACTGAAATCACTATTAAAGGAGTGTTCCTTCACACCCGGAGTCACACACACATACACACTGAAATCACTATTAAAGGAGTGTTCCTTCACACCCGGACTCACACACACACACTGAAATCACTATTAAAGGAGTGTTCCTTCACACCCGGACTCACACACAAACACTGAAATCACTATTAAAGGAGTGTTCCTTCACACCCGGACTCACACACACACTGAAATCACTATTAAAGGAGTGTTCCTTCACACCCGGACTCACACACACACTGAAATCACTATTAAAGGAGTGTTCCTTCACACCCTGACTCACACACAAACACTGAAATCACTATTAAAGGAGTGTTCCTTCACACCCGGACCCACACACACTGAAATCACTGTTAAAGGAGTGTTCCTTCACACCCGGACTCACACACACACACTGAAATCACTATTAAAGGAGTGTTCCTTCACACCCGGACTCACACACACACACTGAAATCACTATTAAAGGAGTGTTCCTTCACACCTGAACTCACACACACACTGAAATCACTATTAAAGTAGTGTCCTTTACACCTGGTCTCACACACATTCTGAAATCACTATTAAAGGAGTGTTCCTTCACACCCGGACTCACACACACACTGAAATCACTATTAAAGGAGTGTTCCTTCTCACCCGGGCTCACACACACAACACTGAAATCACCATTAAAGGATCGTTTCCTTCACACCCGGCTCTCACACGTCACTGAAATCACTAGTTAAAGGTGTGTTCCTTCACATCTGGTCTCTCACAGACAAATGAAAACACAATTAAAGGATTATTCCTTCACACCCGGACTCCCACATACACTGCAATTACTGTTAAGGAAGTGTTCCCTTCACACCCGGAGTCACACTCACATACACACTGAAATCACTATTAAAGTAGTGTTCCTTCACACCCGGACTTACACACACACTCTGAAATCACTGTTAAAGGAGTGTTCCTTCACACCCGGACTCACACACACACACTGAAATCACTATTAAAGGAGTGATCCTTCACACACATCTCTCACACTCACACACTGAAATCACTATTAAAGAATTGTTCCTTAACACCTTGGCACTCACACATTAACTGAAATCACTATTAAAGGAGGTGTTCCTTCACACCCGGTCGCTTCACACACACACTGAAATCACTAGTAAAGGAGTGTTCCTCACACCCGGACTCACACACACACTCTGAAATCACTATTAAAGGAGAGTTCCTTCACACCCGGACTCACACACACACTGAAATCACTGTTAAAGGAGTGTTCCTTCACACCCGGGATCTCACACACACACTGAAATCACTATTAAAGGAGTGTTCCTCACACCCGGACTCACACACACTCACCGAAATCAATATTAAAGGAGTTTTCCTTCACACCCGGACTCACACACACACTGAAATCACTGTTAAAGGAGTGTTCCTTCACACCCGGACTCACACACACTGAAATCACTATTAAATGAGTGTTCCTTCACACCCGGACTCACACACACACACTGAAATCACTATTAAAGGAGTTTTCCTTCACACCCGGAGTCACAAACACTACCACTGAAATCACTATTAAAGGGGTGATCCTTCACACCGGACTCACAAGCACACTGAAATCACTGTTAAAGGAGTGTTCCTTCACACCCGGACTCACACACACATACACACTGAAATCACTATTAAAGGATTGTTCCTTCACACCCGGACTCACACACACACACTGAAATCACTATTAAAGGAGTGTTCCTTCACACCCGGACTCACAAACACATACACACTGAAATCACTATTAAAGGAGTCTTCCTTCACACCCGGACTCACACACACACTGAAATCACTATTAAAGGAGTGTTCCTTCACACCCGGAGTCACACACACATACACACTGAAATCACTATTAAAGAATCGTTCCTTCACACCCTGGCTCTCACACATTCACTGAAATCACTGTTAAAGGAGTGTTCCTTCACAACCGGTCTCTCACACACACACTGAAATCACTATTAAAGGAGTGTTCCTTCACATTCGGACTCACACACACACTGAAATCACTGTTAAAGGATTGTTCCTTCACTCCCGGACTCACACACACACTGAAATCACTATTAAATGAGTGTTCCTTCACACCCGGACTCACACACACGCACTGAAATCACTATTAAAGGAGTGTTCCTTCACACCCGGACTCACACACACACACTGAAATCACTGTTAAAGGAGTGTTCCTTCACACCCGGAGCTCACACACACACACTGAAATCACTATTAAAGGAGTGTTCCTTCACACCCGGACTCACACACACACACTGAAATCACTATTAAAGGAGTGTTCCTTCACACCCGGACTCACACACACACTGAAATCACTATTAAAGGAGTGTTCCTTCACACCCGGACTCACACACACACACTGAAATCACTATTAAAGGAGTGTTCCTTCACACCCGGACTCACACACACACTGAAATCACTATTAAAGGAGTGTTCCTTCACACCCTGACTCACACACACACTGAAATCACTATTAAAGGAGTGTTCCTTCACACCCGGACTCACACACACACTGAAATCACTATTAAAGGAGTGTTCCTTCACACCCGGACTCACACACACACTGAAATCACTATTAAAGGAGTGTTCCTTCACACCCGGACTCACTCACACACACTGAAAGCACGTTTAAAGGAGTGTTCCTTCACACAGGTCTCTCACACACACACACTGAAATCACTATTAAAGGAGTGTTCCTTCACACCTGGACTCACACACACCTGAAATCATATTAAAGGAGTGTTCCTTCACACCCGGACTCACACACACACTGAAATCACTGTTAAAGGACTTTTGCTTCACACCCGGAGTCACACACACATACACACTGAAATCACTATTAAAGGAGTGTTCCTTCACACACGGACTCACACACACACACTGAAATCACTGTTAAAGGAGTGCTCCTTTCACACACCGGACTCACACACACACTGAAATCACCATTAAAGGTGTGTTCCTTCACCCCCGGACTCACACACACACACACACACTGAAATCACTATTAAAGCTGCGTTCCTTCACACCCGTGCTCACAAACACAAACTGAAATCACTATTAAAGGACTGTTCCTTCACACCCGGACTCACACACACAAACTGAAATCACTGTTAAAGGAGTGTTCCTTCACACCCGGACTCACACACACACACTGAAATCACTATTAAAGGAGTGTTCCTTCACACCCGGACTCACACACACACACTGAAATCACTATTAAAGAATCGTTCCTTCACACCCTGGCTCTCAATCATTCACTGAAATCACTGTTAAAGGAGTGTTCCTTCACACCCGGTCGCTCACACACACACTGAAATCACTAGTAAAGGAGTGTTCCTCACACCCGGACTCACACACACACTGAAATCACTATTAAAGGAGAGTTCCTTCACACCCGGACTCACACACACACTGAAATCACTATTAAAGAAGTGTTCCTTCACACCCGGACTCACACACACTGAAATCAGTATTAAATGAGTGTTCCTTCACACCCGGACTCACACACACACTGAAATCAATTTTAAAGGAGTTTTCCTTCACACCCGGAGTCACAAACACATACACACTGAAATCCCTATTAAAGAAGTGTTCCTTCAAATCCGGACTCACACGCACACACTGAAATCACTATTAAAGGAGTGTTCCTTCACACCCGGACTCACGCACACATACACACTGAAATCACTATTAAAGGAGTGTTCCTTCACACCCGGACTCACACACACACTGAAATCACTATTAAAGGAGTGTTCCTTCACACCTGGACTCACACACACACACTGAAATCACTATTAAAGGATGTTCCTTCACACCCGGACTCACACACACACTGAAATCACTATTAAAGGAGTGTTCCTTCACACCCGGACTCACACACACACACTGAAATCACTATTAAAGGAGTGTTCCTTCACACCAGGACTCACACACACACACTGAAATCACTATTAAAGGAGAGTTCCTTCACACCCGGACTCACACACACACACTGAAATCACTATTAAAGGAGTGTTCCTTCACACCCGGACTCACACACACACTGAAATCACTATTAAAGGAGTGTTCCTTCACACCCGGACTCACACACACACTGAAATCACTATTAAAGGAGTGTTCCTTCACACCCGGAGTCTCACACACATACACACTGAAATCACTATTAAAGGAGTGTTCCTTCACACCCGGTCGCTCACACACACACTGAAATCACTAGTAAAGGAGTGTTCCTCACACCCGGACTCACACACACAATGAAATCACTATTAAAGGAGAGTTCCTTCACACCCGGACTCACACACACACTGAAATCACTGTTAAAGGAGTGTTCCTTCACACCCGGATACACACACACATAAACAGTGAATTCACTATTAAAGGAGTGTTCCTTCACACTCGGACTCACACACACACAGTGACATCTCAGTTAAAGGAGAGTTCCTTCACACCCGGACTCACACACACACACTGAAATCACTATTAAAGGTGTGTTTCTTCACACCCGGACTCACACACACACACACACTGAAATCATCATTAAAGGAGTGTTCCTAAACACCCGGACTCAAACACAAAATGAAATCACTGTTAAAGGACTTTTGCTTCAAACCCAGAGTCACACACACATACACACTGAAATCACTATTAAAGGAGTGTTCCTTCATACCCGGACTCACACACACACTGAAATCACTATTAAAGGAGTGTTTTTTCACACCCGGACTCACACACACACTGAAATCACTATTAAATGACTGTTCCTTCACACCCGGACTCACACACACTGAAATCACTATTAAAGGAGTGTCCTTCACACCCGGACTCACACACACACTGAAATCACTGTTAAAGGAGTTTTCCTTCACACCCGGAGTCACACACACATACACACTGAAATCACTTTTAAAGGAGTGTTCCTTCACACACGGACTCACACACACACTGAAATCACTATTGAAGGAGTGTTTCTTCACAACCGGACTCACACACTCACACTGAAATCACTATTAAAGCAGTGTTCCTTCACACCCGGACTCACACACACACACACACACACTGAAATCATTATTAAAGGTGTGTTCCTTCACACCCGGTCTCACACACATACTGAAATCACTATTAAAGGAGTGTTCCTTCACACCCGGACTCACACGCACACACAGACTGAAATCACTATTAAAGGAGTGTTCCTACACACCCGGACTCACACACACAATGAAATCACTGTTAAAGGACTTTTGCTTCACACCCGGAGTCACACACACATACACACTGAAATCACTATTAAAGGATTGTTCCTTCATACCCGGACTCTCACACACACTGAAATCACTATTAAAGGAGTGTTCCTACACACCCGGACTCACACACAAAATGAAATCACTGTTAAAGGACTTTTGCTTCAAACCCAGAGTCACCCACACATACACACTGAAATCACTATTAAAGGAGTGTTCCTTCATACCCGGACTCACACACACACTGAAATCACTATTAAAGGAGTGTTTTTTCACACCCGGACTCACACACACACTGAAATCACTATTAAATGACTGTTCCTTCACACCCGGACTCACACACACTGAAATCACTATTAAAGGAGTGTTCCTTCACACCCGGACTCACACACACACTCAAATCACTATTAAAGGAGTGTTCCTTCACACCCGGTCACACACACACACACTGAAATCACTATTAAAGGAGTGTTCCTTCACACCCGGACTCACACACACACACTGAAATCACTATTAAAGGAGTTTTCCTTCACAACCGGACTCACACACACACTGAAATCACTATTAAAGGAGTGTTCCTTCACACCCGGACTCACACACACACACACTGAAATCACTATTAAAGGAGTGTTCCTTCACACCCGGACTCACACACACACTGAAATCACTATTAAAGGAGTGTTCCTTCACACCCGGACTCACACACACACACTGAAATCACTATTAAAGGAGTGTTCCTTCACACCCGGACTCACACACACACACTGAAATCACTATTAAAGGAGTGTTCCTTCACACACGGACTTCCTCACACACACACTGAAATCACTATTAAAGGAGTGTTCCTTCACACCCGGGCTCACACACACACACTGAAATCACTATTAAAGGAGTGTTCCTTCACACCCGGACTCACACACACACTGAAATCACTATTAAAGGAGAGTTCCTTCACACCCGGACTCACACACACACTGAAATCACTGTTAAAGGAGTGTTCCTTCACACCCGGATACACACACACATAAACAGTGAATTCACTATTAAAGGAGTGTTCCTTCACACTCGGACTCACACACACACAGTGACATCTCTGTTAAAGGAGAGTTCCTTCACACCCGGACTCACACACACACACTGAAATCACTATTAAAGGTGTGTTTCTTCACACCCGGACTCACACACACACACAGACTGAAATCATCATTAAAGGAGTGTTCCTACACACCCGGACTCACACACACAATGAAATCACTGTTAAAGGACTTTTGCTTCAAACCCAGAGTCACACACACATACACACTGAAATCACTATTAAACGAGTGTTCCTTCATACCCGGACTCACACACACACTGAAATCACTATTAAAGGAGTGTTTTTTCACACCCGGACTCACACACACACTGACATCACTATTAAATGACTGTTCCTTCACACCCGGACTCACACACACTGAAATCACTATTAAAGGAGTGTTCCTTCACACCCGGACTCACACACACACTCAAATCACTGTTAAAGGAGTTTTCCTTCACACCCGGAGTCACACACACATACACACTGAAATCACTATTACAGGAGTGTTCCTTCACACACGGACTCACACACACACACTGAAATCACTATTGAAGGAGTGTTCCTTCACAACCGGACTCACACACTCACACTGAAATCACTATTAAAGTTTTGTTCCTTCACACCCGGACTCACACACACACACACACACTGAAATCACTTTTAAAGGAGTGTTCCTTCACACCCGGTCTCACACACATACTGAAATCACTATTAAAGGAGTGTTCCTTCACACCCGGACTCACACACACACACAGACTGAAATCACTATTAAAGGAGTGTTCCTACACACCCGGACTCACACACACAATGAAATCACTGTTAAAGGACTTTTGCTTCACACCCGGAGTCACACACACATACACACTGAAATCACTATTAAAGGATTGTTCCTTCATACCCGGACTCTCACACACACTGAAATCACTATTAAAGGAGTGTTCCTTCACACCCGGACTCACACACACACACTGAAATCACTATTAAATGAGTGTTCCTTCACACCCGGACTCACACACACTGAAATCACTATTAAAGGAGTGTTCCTTCACACCTGGACTCACACACACACTGAAATCACTGTTAAAGGAGTTTTCCTTCACACCCGGAGTCACACACACATAGACACTGAAATCACTATTATAGGAGTGTTCCTTCACACACGGACCCACACACAGACACTGAAATCACTATTGAAGGAGTGCTCCTTCACAACCGGACTCACACACTCACACTGAAATCACTATTAAAGCAGTGTTCCTTCACACCCGGACTCACACACTCACACACACACTGAAATCACTATTAAAGGTGCGTTCCTTCACACCCGGTCTCACACACACACTGAAATCACTATTAAAGGACTGTTCCTTCACACCCGGAATCACACACACAAACTGAAATCACTGTTAAAGGAGTGTTCCTTCTCACCCGGACTCACGCACACACACTGAAATCACTATTAAAGGAGTGTTCCTTCACACCCGGACGCACACACACACACACTGAAATCACTATTAAAGGAGTGTTCCTTCACACCCTGGCTCTCACACATTCACTGAAATCACTATTAAAGGAGTGTTCCTTCACACCCGGTCTCTCACACACACACTGAAATCACTATTAAAGGAGTGCTCCTTCACTCACGGACTTCCTCACACACACACTGAAATCACTATTAAAGGAGTGTTCCTTCACACCCGGACTCACACACACACTGAAATCACTATTAAAGAAGTGTTCCTTCACACCCGGACTCACACACACTGAAATACGCTATTAAATGAGTGTTCCTTCACACCCGGACTCACACACACAATGAAATCACTTTTAAAGGAGTTTTCCTTCACACCCGGAGTCACAAACACATACACACTGAAATCACTATTAAAGGAGTGTTCCTTCACACCCGGACTCACACACACACACTGAAATCACTGTTAAAGGAGTGTTCCTTCACACCCGTACTCACACAGACACACTGAAATCACTATTAAAGGAGTGTTCCTTCACACCCGGACTCACACACACACACTGAAATCACTATTAAAGGAGTGTTCCTTCACACCCGGACTCACACACACACACTGAAATCACTATTAAAGAGTGTTCCTTCACACCCTGGCTCTCACACATCCACTGAAATCACTATTAAAGGAGTGTTCCTTCACAAACGTCTCTCACACTCACACACTGAAATCACTATTAAAGGAGTGTTCCTTCACACCCGGACTCACACACACACTGAAATCACAATTAAAGGAGTGTTCCTTCACACCCGGACTCACACACACACTGAAATCACTATTAAAGGAGTGTTCCTTCACACCCGGACTCACACAAGCTGAATTCACTATTAAAGGGGTGTTCCTTCACACCCGGACTCACACACACACTGAAATCACTGTTAAAGGAGTGTTCCTTTACACCCGGAGTCTCACACACATACACACAGAAATCACTATTAAAGGACTGTTTCTTCACACCCAGACTCCCACACACACACTGAAATCACTATTAAAGGTGTGTTCCTTCACACCCGGACTCACGCACACAATGAAATCACTGTTAAAGGACTGTTCCTTCACACCCTGAGTCACACACCCATACACACTGAAATCACTATTAAAGAAGTGTTCCTTCACACCCGGACCTCACACACACACTGAAATCAGTGTTAAAGGAGTGTTCCTTCACACCCGGACTCACACACACACACTGAAATCACTATTAAAGGAGTGTTCCTTCACACCCGGACGCACACACACACACAGAAATCACTATTAAAGGAGTGTTCCTTCACACCCGTACTCACACACACACACTGAATTCTGTGTTAAAGGAGTGTTCCTTCACACCCGGACTCACACACACACACTGAAATCACTATTAAGGAATCGTTCCTTCACACCCTGGCCCTCAATCATTCACTGAAATCACTGTCAAAGGAGTGTTCCTTCACACCCGGTCGCTCACACACACACTGAAATCACTAGTAAAGGAGTGTTCCTCATACCCGGACTCACACACACACACTGAAATCACTATTAAAGGAGAGTTCCTTCACACCCGGACTCACACACACACTGAAATCACTGTTAAAGGAGTGTTCCTTCACACCCGGACTCACACACACATAAACAGTGAAATCACTATTAAAGGAGTGTTCCTTCACAACCGGACTCACACATTCACAGTGACATCTCTGTTAAAGGAGAGTTCCTTCACACCCGGACTCACACACACACACTGAAATCACTATTAAAGGTGTGTTTCTTCACACCCGGACTCTCACACACAGACACTGAAATCACGGTTAAAGGAGTGTTCCTTCACACCCGGACTCACACACACAATGAAATCACTGTTACAGGACTATTGCTTCACACCCAGAGTCACACACACATACACACTGAAATCACTATTAAAGGAGTGTTCCTTCATACCCGGACTCAAACACACACTGAAATCACTATTAAAGGAGTGTTTTTTCACACCTGGACTCACACACACACTGAAATCACTATTAAATGACTGTTCCTTCACACCCGGACTCACACACACTGAAATCACTATTAAAGGAGTGTTCCTTCACACCCGGACTCACACACACACTGAAATCACTGTTAAAGGAGTTTTCCTTCACACCCGGAGTCACACACACATACACACTGAAATCACTATTATAGGAGTGTTCCTTCACACACGGACTCACACACACACACTGAAATCACTATTGAAGGAGTGTTCCTTCACAACCGGACTCACACACTCACACTGAAATCACTATTAAAGCAGTGTTCCTTCACACCCGGACTCACACACACACACACACACACTGAAATCATTATTAAAGGTGTGTTCCTTCACACCCGGTCTCACACACATACTGAAATCACTATTATAGGAGTGTTCCTTCACACCCGGACTCACACACACACACACTGAAATCACTATTAAAGGAGTGTTCCTACACACCCGGACTCACACACACACTGAAATCACTGTTAAACGACTTTTGCTTCACACCCGTAGTCACACACACACACAGAAATCACTATTAAAGGATTGTTCCTTCATACCCGGACTCTCACACACACTGAAATCACTATTAAAGGAGTGTTCCTTCACATCCGGACTCACACACACACTGAAATCACTATTAAATGAGTGTTCCTTCACACCCGGACTCACACACACTGAAATCACTATTAAAGGAGTGTTCCTTCACACCTGGACTCACACACACAAACTGAAATCACTGTTAAAGGAGTGTTCCTTCTCACCCGGACTCACACACACACTGAAATCACTATTAAAGGAGTGTTCCTTCACACCCGGACTCACACACACACACACACACTGAAATCACTATTAAAGAATCATTCCTTCACAGCCTGGCTCTCACACATTCACTGAAATCACTGTTAAAGGAGTGTTCCTTCACACCCGGTCTCTCACACACACACTGAAATCACTATTAAAGGAGTGTTCCTTCACTCCGGGACTCACACACACACTGAAATCACCATTAAAGGAGTGTTCCTACACACCCGGACTCACACACACACTGAAATCACTATTAAAGAAGTGTTCCTTCACACCCGGACTCACACACACTGAAATCAGTATTAAATGAGTGTTCCTTCAGAACCGGACTCACACACACACTGAAATCAATTTTAAAGGAGTTTTCCTTCACACCCGGAGTCACAAACACATACACACTGAAATCCCTATTAAAGAAGTGTTCCTTCAAATCCGGACTCGCACGCACACAATGAATTCACTGTTAAAGGAGTGTTCCTTCACACCCGGTCTCACACAAACACACTGAAATCACTATTAAAGGAGTCTTGCTTCACACCCGGACTCACACACACACTGAAATCACTATTAAAGGAGTGTTCCTTCAAACTCGGAGTCACACACACATACACACTGAAATCACTATTAAAGAATAGTTCCTTCACACCCTGGCCCTCAAACATTCACTGAAAAAACTGTTAAAGGAGTGTTCCTTCACAAACGGTCTCTCACACACACACTGAAATCACTATTAAAGGAGTGTTCCTTCACACCAGGACTCACACACACACTGAAATCACTATAAAAGGATTGTTCCTTCAAGCCCGGACTCACACACACACTGAAATCATTATTAAATGAGTGTTCCTTCACACCCGGACTCACACACGCTGAATTCACTATTAAAGGGGTGTTCCTTCACACCCGGACTCACACACACACTGAAATCACTGTTAAAGGAGTGTTCCTTCACACCCGGAGTCTCACACACATACACACTGAAATCACTATTAAAGGAGTGTTCCTTCACACCCGGACTCACACACACACAGTGAAATCACTGTTAAAGGAGTATTCCTTCACACCCGGACTCACACACAAACACTGAAATCATTATTAAAGGACTGTTTCTTCACACCCGAACTCACGCACACAATGAAATCACTGTTAAAGGACTGTTCCTTCACACCCTGAGTCACACACTCATACACACTGAAATCACTATTAAAGAAGTGTTCCTTCACACCCGGACCTCACACACACACTGAAATCAGTGTTAAAGGAGTGTTCCTTCACTCCCGGACTCACACACACACACTGAAATCACTATTAAAGGAGTGTTCCTTCACACCCGGACGCACACACACACACACAGAAATCACTATTAAAGGAGTGTTCCATCACAGCCAGACTCACACACACACACTGAAATCACTATTAAAGTAGTGTCCTTCAAACCCGGACTCACACACAAACTGAAATCACTATTGAAGGAGTGTTCCTTCACACCCGGACTCTCACACACACTGAAATCACTATTAAAGGAGTGTTCCTTCACACCCGGGCTCACACACACACTCTGAAATCACTGTTAAATGAGTGTTCCTTCACATCCGGGCTCACACACACGCTCTGAAATCACTATTGAAGGAGTGTTCCTTCAAACGCGGACTCTCACAAACAGTGAAATCACTATTAAAGTAGTGTTCCTTCACACACAGACTCTCACACACACTGAAATCACTATTAAAGGATTGTTCCTTCACACCCGGACTCACACACACACACTGAAATCACTATTAAAGGAACGTTCCTTCACACCCGGACTCACACACACACTGAAATCACTGTAAAAGGAGTGTTCCTCCACAACTGTACTCACAAACACACTGAAATCACTATTAAAGGAGTGTTCCTTCACACACGGACTCACACACACTCACACTGAAATCACTATTAAAGGAGTGTTCCTTCACACCCGGACTCACACAAACAATGAAATCACTGTTAAAGGACTGTTCCTTCACACCCGGAGTCAAACACTCATACACACTGAAATCACTATTAAAGGAGTGTTCCTTCACACCCGGACCTCACACACACACTGAAATCACTGTTAAAGGAGTGTTCCTTCACACCCAGACTCACACACACACACTGAAATCACTGTTAAAGTAGTGTCCTTCAAACCCGGACTCAAACACACACTGAAATCAATATTAAAGGAGTGTTCCTTCACACCCGGACTCTCACACACACTGAAATCACTATTAAAGGAGTGTTCCTTCACACCCGGGCTCACACACACACACTGAAATCACTATTAAAGGAGTGTTCCTTCACACCCAGACTCACACACACACACACTGAGATCACTATTAAAGAATCGTTGCTTCACACCCTGGCTCTCACACTTTCACTGATATCACTATTAAAGGAGTGTTCCTTCACACCCGGTCTGTCACACACACACTGAAATCACTTTTAAAGGAGTGTTCCTTCACACGCGGACTCTCACACACAGTGAAATCACTATTAAAGGAGTGTTCCTTCACACCCGGACTCTCACACACAGTGAAATCACTATTAAAGGAGTGTTCCTTTACAGCCGGGCTCACACACACACACTGAAATCACTATTAAAGGAACGTTCCTTCACTCCCGGACTCACACACACACTGAAATCACTGTAAAAGGAGTGTTGCTCCACAACTGTACTCACACACACAATGAAATCACTATTAAAGGAGTGTTCCTTCACACCTGGACTCACACACACACACTGAAATCGCTATTAAAGGAGTGTTCCTTCACACCCGGACTCACACACACACACTGAAATCACTATTAAAGGAGTGTTCCTTCACACCCGGTCTCACACACACAATGAAATCACTGTTAAAGGAGTGTTCCTTCACACCCAGACTCACACACTCACACACTGAAATCACTATTAAAGGAGTGTTCCTTCACACTCGGGCTCACACATTCACTGAAATCACTATTAAAGGAGTGTTCCTTCACACCCGGACTCACACTCAAACTGAAATCACTATTAAAGGAGTGTTCCTTCGCACACGGACTCTCACACACTGTGAAATCACTATTAAAGGAGTGTTCCTTCACACCCGGATTCTCACACACAGTGAAATCACTATTAAAGGAGTGTTCCTTCACACCCGGGCTTACACACCCACACTGAAATCACTATTAAAGGATCGTTCCTTCACACCCAGGCTCACACAAACACACACACTGAAATCACTATTAAAGGAGTGTTCCTTCACACCCGGTCTCTCACACACACACACTGATATCATTTTTAAAGAAGTGTTCCTTCACACCCAGGCTCACACACACACACTGTAATCACTATTAAAGGAGTGTTCCTTCACACCCGGGCTCATACACACACACACTGAAATCACTATTAAAGGAGTGTTCCTTCACACCTGGACTCACACACACACTGAAATCCCTATTAAAGGAGTGTTCCTTCAAACCCTTGCTCACACACACCCACTGAAATCACTATTAAAGGAGTGTTCCTTCACACCCGGACTCACACACACACACTGAAATCACTATTAAAGGAGTGTTCCTTCACACCCGGTCTCACACACACACACTGAAATCACTATTAAAGGAGTGTTCCTTCACACCCAGGCTCACACACACACTGAAATCACTATTAAAGGAGTGTTCCTTCACACCCGGACTCACACACACACACTGAAATCACTATTAAAGGAGTGTTCCTTCACACCCGGACTCACACACACACAGAAATCACTATTAAAGGAGTGTTCCTTCACAACTGGACTCTCACACACACACACTGAAATCACTATTAAAGGAGTGTTCCTTCACACCCTGACTCACACACACACACTGAAATCACTATTAAAGGAGTGTTCCTTCACACCGGACTCACACACACACTGAAATCACTATTAAAGGAGTGTTCCTTCACACCCGGACTCACACACACACACTGAAATCACTATTAAAGGAGTGTTCCTTCACACCCGGACGCACACACACACACACACACTGAAATCACTATTAAAGAATCATTCCTTCACAGCCTGGCTCTCACACATTCACTGAAATCACTGTTAAAGGAGTGTTCCTTCACACCCGGTCTCTCACACACACACTGAAATCACTATTAAAGGAGTGTTCCTTCACTCCGGGACTCACACACACACTGAAATCACCATTAAAGGAGTGTTCCTACACACCCGGACTCACACACACACTGAAATCACTATTAAAGAAGTGTTCCTTCACACCCGGACTCACACACACTGAAATCAGTATTAAATGAGTGTTCCTTCACACCCGGACTCACACACACACTGAAATCAATTTTAAAGGAGTTTTCCTTCACACCCGGAGTCACAAACACATACACACTGAAATCCCTATTAAAGAAGTGTTCCTTCAAATCCGGACTCACACGCACACACTGAATTCACTGTTAAAGGAGTGCTCCTTCACACCCGGTCTCACACAGACACACTGAAATCACTATTAAAGGAGTGTTCCTTCACACCCGGACTCACACACACTGAAATCACTATTAAAGGAGTGTTCCTTTACACCCGGTCTCACACCACACACTGAAATCACTATTAAAGGAGTGTTCCTTCACACCCGGACTCACACACACACTGAAATCACTATTAAAGGAGTGTTCCTTCAAACCCGGACTCACACACACACTGAAATCACTATTAAAGGAGTGTTCCTTCACACCCGGAGTCACACACACACACTGAAATCACTATTAAAGGAGTGTTCCTTCACACCCGGACTCACACACACACACTGAAATCACTATTAAAGGAGTGTTCCTTCACACCCCGGACTCACACACACCGAAATCACTATTAAAGGAGTGTTCCTTCACACCCGGACTCACACACACACTGAAATCACTATTAAAGGAGTGTTCCTTCACACCCGGGACTCACACTACACACACTGAAATCACTGATTAAAGGAGTGTTCTTCACACCCAGACTCCCACACACACACTGAAATCACTATTAAAGGTGTGTTCCTTCACACCCGGACTCACGCACACAATGAAATCACTGTTAAAGGACTGTTCCTTCACACCCTGAGTCACACAATCATACACACTGAAATCACTATTAAAGAAGTGTTCCTTCACACCCGGACCTCACACACACACTGAAATCAGTGTTAAAGGAGTGTTCCTTCACTCCCGGACTCACACACACACACTGAAATCACTATTAAAGGAGTGTTCCTTCACACCCGGACGCACACACACACTGAAATCACTGTTAAAGGAGTGTTCCATCACAGCCAGACTCACACACACACACTGAAATCACTATTAAAGTAGTGTCCTTCAAACCCGGACTCACACACACAAAGAAATCACTATTGAAGGAGTGTTCCTTCACACCCGGACTCTCACACACACTGAAATCACTATTAAAGGAGTGTTCCTTCACACCCGGGCTCACACACACACTCTGAAATCACTGTTAAATGAGTGTTCCTTCACATCCGGGCTCACACACACGCTCTGAAATCACTATTGAAGGAGTGTTCCTTCAAACGCGGACTCTCACAAACAGTGAAATCACTATTAAAGTAGTGTTCCTTCACACACAGACTCTCACACACACTGAAATCACTATTAAAGGATTGTTCCTTCACACCCGGACTCACACACACACACTGAAATCACTATTAAAGGAACGTTCCTTCACACCCGGACTCACACACACACTGAAATCACTGTAAAAGGAGTGTTCCTCCACAACTGTACTCACACACACACTGAAATCACTATTAAAGGAGTGTTCCTTCACACACGGACTCACACACACTCACACTGAAATCACTATTAAAGGAGTGTTCCTTCACACCCGGACTCACACAAACAATGAAATCACTGTTAAAGGACTGTTCCTTCACACCCGGAGTCAAACACTCATACACACTGAAATCACTATTAAAGGAGTGTTCCTTCACACCCGGACCTCACACACACACTGAAATCACTGTTAAAGGAGTGTTCCTTCACACCCAGACTCACACACACACACTGAAATCACTGTTAAAGTAGTGTCCTTCAAACCCGGACTCAAACACACACTGAAATCACTATTAAAGGAGTGTTCCTTCACACCCGGACTCTCACACACACTGAAATCACTATTAAAGGAGTGTTCCTTCACACCCGGGCTCACACACACACACTGAAATCACTATCAAAGGAGTGTTCCTTCATTCCCGGACTCACACACACACTGAAATCACTATTAAAGGAGTGTTCCTTCACACCCGGACTCACACACACACTGAAATCACTATTAAAGGAGTGTTCCTTCACACCCAGACTCACACACACACACACACTGAGATCACTATTAAAGAATCGTTCCTTCACACCCTGGCTCTCACACTTTCACTGATATCACTGTTAAAGGAGTGTTCCTTCACACCCGGTCTGTCACACACACACTGAAATCACTTTTAAAGGAGTGTTCCTTCACACGCGGACTCTCACACACAGTGAAATCACTATTAAAGGAGTGTTCCTTCACACCCGGACTCTCACGCACAGTGAAATCACTATTAAAGGAGTGTTCCTTTACAGCCGGGCTCACACACACACACTGAAATCACTATTAAAGGAACGTTCCTTCACTCCCGGACTCACACACACACTGAAATCACTGTAAAAGGAGTGTTGCTCCACAACTGGACTCACACACACAATGAAATCACTATTAAAGGAGTGTTCCTTCACACCTGGACTCACACACACACACTGAAATCACTATTAAAGGAGTGTTCCTTCACACCCGGACTCACACACACACACTGAAATCACACATACTTAAAGGAGTGTTCCTTCACACCCGTTCTCACACACACACTGAAATCACTGTTAAAGGAGTGTTCCATTTACTCCTGGAGTCACACACTCACACATTGAAATCACTATTAAAGGAGTGTTCCTTCACACCCGGCTCACACATCACTGAAATCACTATTAAAGGAGTGTTCCTTCACACCCGGACTCACACTCACACTGAAATCACTATTAAAGGAGTGTTCCTTCGCACCCGGACTCTCACACACTGTGAAATCACTAGTAAAGGAGTGTTCCTTCACACCCGGATTCTCACACACAGTGAAATCACTATTAAAGGAGTGTTCCTTCACACCCGGGCTTACACACACACACTGAAATCACTATTAAAGGATCGTTCCTTCACACCCAGGCTCACACAAACACACACACTGAAATCACTATTAAAGGAATGTTCCTTCACACCCGGTCTCTCACACACACACACTGATATCATTTTTAAAGAAGTGTTCCTTCACACCCAGGCTCACACACACACACTGTAATCACTATTAAAGGAGTGTTCCTTCACACCCGGGCTCATACACACACACACTGAAATCACTATTAAAGGAGTGTTCCTTCACACCTGGACTCACACACACACTGAAATCCCTATTAAAGGAGTGTTCCTTCAAACCCTTGCTCACACACACACACTGAAATCACTATTAAAGGACTGTTCCTTCACTCCCGGGCTCATACACACACACACTGAAATCACTATTAAAGGAGTGTTCCTTCACACCCACACTCACACACACAAAGAAATCACTATTAAAGGAATGTTCCCTCACACCCGTGCTCACACACACACTGAAATCACTATTAAAGGAGTGTTCCTTCACACCCGGGCTCACACACACACTCTGAAATCACTGTTAAATGAGTGTTCCTTCACATCCGGGCTCACACACACGCTCTGAAATCACTATTGAAGGAGTGTTCCTTCAAACGCGGTCTCTCACAAACAGTGAAATCACTATTAAAGTAGTGTTCCTTCACACACAGACTCTCACACACACTGAAATCACTATTAAAGGATTGTTCCTTCACACCCGGACTCACACACACACACTGAAATCACTATTAAAGGAACGTTCCTTCACACCCGGACTCACACACACACTGAAATCACTGTAAAAGGAGTGTTCCTCCACAACTGTACTCACACACACACTGAAATCACTATTAAAGGAGTGTTCCTTCACACACGGACTCACACACACACACTGAAATCACTATTAAAGGAGTGTTCCTTCACAACCGGACTCACACACACAATGAAATCACTGTTAAAGGAGTGTTCCTTCACACCCGGAGTCACACACTCATACACACTGAAATCACTATTAAAGGAGTGTTCCTTCACACCCGGACTCATACACACACACACACTGAAATCACTGTTAA
This sequence comes from Carcharodon carcharias, assembly GCF_017639515.1. Classification (NCBI taxonomy): domain Eukaryota; kingdom Metazoa; phylum Chordata; class Chondrichthyes; order Lamniformes; family Lamnidae; genus Carcharodon; species Carcharodon carcharias. The sequence continues at coordinate 6,336,356 of NC_054490.1, forward strand.
AGGAGTGTTCCTTCACACCCAGACTCACACACACACACTGAAATCACTGTTAAAGTAGTGTCCTTCAAACCCGGACTCAAACACACACTGAAATCACTATTAAAGGAGTGTTCCTTCACACCCGGACTCTCACACACACTGAAATAACTATTAAAGGAGTGTTCCTTCACACCCGGGCTCACACACACACACTGAAATCACTATCAAAGGAGTGTTCCTTCATTCCCGGACTCACACACACACTGAAATCACTATTAAAGGAGTGTTCCTTCACACCCGGACTCACACACACACTGAAATCACTATTAAAGGAGTGTTCCTTCACACCCGGACTCACACACACACACTGAAATCACTATTAAAGGAGTGTTCCTTCACACCCGGACTCACACACACACTGAAATCACTATTAAAGGAGTGTTCCTTCACACCCGGTCTCACACACACACTGAAATCACTATTAAAGGAGTGTTCCTTCACACCCGGGCTCACTCACACACACTGAAATCACTATTAAAGGAGTGTTCCTTCACACCCGGACTCACACACACACTGAAATCACTATTAAAGGAGTGTTCCTTCACACCCGGACTCACACACACACACTGAAATCACTATTAAAGGAGTGTTCCTTCACTCCCGGACTCACACACACACTGAAATCACTATTAAAGGAGTGTTCCTTCACACCCGGACTCACACACACACACTGAAATCACTATTAAAGGAGTGTTCCTTCACACCTGGACTCACACACACACACTGAAATCGCTATTAAAGGAGTGTTCCTTCACACCCGGACTCACACACACACACTGAAATCACTATTAAAGGAGTGTTCCTTCACACCCGGTCTCACACACACAATGAAATCACTGTTAAAGGAGTGTTCCTTCACACCCAGACTCACACACTCACACATTGAAATCACTATTAAAGGAGTGTTCCTTCACACTCGGGCTCACACATTCACTGAAATCACTATTAAAGGAGTGTTCCTTCACACCCGGACTCACACTCACACTGAAATCACTATTAAAGGAGTGTTCCTTCGCACCCGGACTCTCACACACTGTGTAATCACTAGTAAAGGAGTGTTCCTTCACACCCGGATTCTCACACACAGTGAAATCACTATTAAAGGAGTGTTCCTTCACACCCGGGCTTACACACACACACTGAAATCACTATTAAAGGATCGTTCCTTCACACCCAGGCTCACACAAACACACACACTGAAATCACTATTAAAGGAGTGTTCCTTCACACCCGGTCTCTCACACACACACACTGATATCATTTTTAAAGAAGTGTTCCTTCACACCCAGGCTCACACACACACACTGTAATCACTATTAAAGGAGTGTTCCTTCACACCCGGGCTCATACACACACACACTGAAATCACTATTAAAGGAGTGTTCCTTCACACCTGGACTCACACACACACTGAAATCCCTATTAAAGGAGTGTTCCTTCAAACCCTTGCTCACACACACACACTGAAATCACTATTAAAGGACTGTTCCTTCACTCCCGGGCTCATACACACACACACTGAAATCACTATTAAAGGAGTGTTCCTTCACACCCACACTCACACACACTGAAATCACTATTAAAGGAATGTTCCCTCACACCCGTGCTCACACACACACTGAAATCACTATTAAAGGAGTGTTCCTTCACACCCGGGCTCACACACACACTCTGAAATCACTGTTAAATGAGTGTTCCTTCACATCCGGGCTCACACACACGCTCTGAAATCACTATTGAAGGAGTGTTCCTTCAAACGCGGACTCTCACAAACAGTGAAATCACTATTAAAGTAGTGTTCCTTCACACACAGACTCTCACACACACTGAAATCACTATTAAAGGATTGTTCCTTCACACCCGGACTCACACACACACACTGAAATCACTATTAAAGGAACGTTCCTTCACACCCGGACTCACACACACACTGAAATCACTGTAAAAGGAGTGTTCCTCCACAACTGTACTCACACACACACTGAAATCACTATTAAAGGAGTGTTCCTTCACACACGGACTCACACACACTCACACTGAAATCACTATTAAAGGAGTGTTCCTTCACACCCGGACTCACACACACAATGAAATCACTGTTAAAGGACTGTTCCTTCACACCCGGAGTCAAACACTCATACACACTGAAATCACTATTAAAGGAGTGTTCCTTCACACCCGGACCTCACACACACACTGAAATCACTGTTAAAGGAGTGTTCCTTCACACCCAGACTCACACACACACACTGAAATCACTGTTAAAGTAGTGTCCTTCAAACCCGGACTCAAACACACACTGAAATCACTATTAAAGGAGTGTTCCTTCACACCCGGACTCTCACACACACTGAAATCACTATTAAAGGAGTGTTCCTTCACACCCGGGCTCACACACACACACTGAAATCACTATTAAAGGAGTGTTCCTTCACACCCGGACTCACACACACACTGAAATCACTATTAAAGGAGTGTTCCTTCACACCCGGACTCACACACACACTGAAATCACTATTAAAGGAGTGTTCCTTCACACCCAGTTTCTCACACACACACACACTGACATCTCTATTAAAGAATCGTTCGTTCACACCCTGGCTCTCACACATTCACAGAAATCACTGTTAAAGGAGTGTTCCTTCACACCCGGTCTGTCACACACACACTGAAATCACTTTTAAAGGAGTGTTCCTTCACACGCGGACTCTCACACACAGTGAAATCACTATTAAAGGAGTGTTCCTTCACACCCGGACTCTCACGCACAGTGAAATCACTATTAAAGGAGTGTTCCTTTACAGCCGGGCTCACACACACACACTGAAATCACTATTAAAGGAACGTTCCTTCACTCCCGGACTCACACACACACTGAAATCACTGTAAAAGGAGTGTTGCTCCACAACTGGACTCACACACACAATGAAATCACTATTAAAGGAGTGTTCCTTCACACCTGGACTCACACACACACACTGAAATCGCTATTAAAGGAGTGTTCCTTCACACCCGGACTCACACACACACACTGAAATCACTACTAAAGGAGTGTTCCTTCACACCCGGTCTCACACACACAATGAAATCACTGTTAAAGGAGTGTTCCTTCACACCCAGACTCACACACTCACACATTGAAATCACTATTAAAGGAGTGTTCCTTCACACTCGGGCTCACACATTCACTGAAATCACTATTAAAGGAGTGTTCCTTCACACCCGGACTCACACTCACACTGAAATCACTATTAAAGGAGTGTTCCTTCGCACCCGGACTCTCACACACTGTGTAATCACTAGTAAAGGAGTGTTCCTTCACACCCGGATTCTCACACACAGTGAAATCACTATTAAAGGAGTGTTCCTTCACACCCGGGCTTACACACACACACTGAAATCACTATTAAAGGATCGTTCCTTCACACCCAGGCTCACACAAACACACACACTGAAATCACTATTAAAGTAGTGTTCCTTCACACCCGGTCTCTCACACACACACACTGATATCATTTTTAAAGAAGTGTTCCTTCACACCCAGGCTCACACACACACACTGTAATCACTATTAAAGGAGTGTTCCTTCACACCCGGGCTCATACACACACACACTGAAATCACTATTAAAGGAGTGTTCCTTCACACCTGGACTCACACACACACTGAAATCCCTATTAAAGGAGTGTTCCTTCAAACCCTTGCTCACACACACACACTGAAATCACTATTAAAGGACTGTTCCTTCACTCCCGGGCTCATACACACACACACTGAAATCACTATTAAAGGAGTGTTCCTTCACACCCACACTCACACACACTGAAATCACTATTAAAGGAATGTTCCCTCACACCCGTGCTCACACACACACTGAAATCACTATTAAAGGAGTGTTCCTTCACACCCGGACTCACACGCACACTGAAATCACTATTTAAGGAGTGTTCCCTCACACCCGGGCTCACACCCACACACTGAAATCACTATTAAAGGAGTGTTCCTTCACACCCAGACTCACACACACACACACTGAAATCACTATTAAAGGAGTGTTCCTGCACACCCGGACTCACACACACACACTGAAATCACTATTAAAGGAGTGTTCCTTCACACCCGGGCTCACACACACACACTGAAATCACTATTAAAGGAATGTTCCATCACACCCGGTCTCAGACACACACACACTGAAATCACTATTAAAGGAGTGTTCCCTCACACCCGGGCTCACACACACACACTGAAATCACTATTAAAGGAGTATTCCTTCACACCCGGGCTCTCACACACACACTGAAATCACTATTAAAGGATTGTTCCTTCACACCCGGACTCACACACACACTGAAATCACTATTAAAGGAGTGTTCCTTCACACCCGGACTCTTACACACACAAACCGAAATCACTATTAAAGGAGTGTTCCTTCACACCCAGGCTCACACACACACACTGAAATCACTATTAAAGGATCGTTCATTCACACCTGTATTCGCACAGTCAACAACGCCTGTGCGTGAATACATTTCAATATCTGTCTGGTGCCAATTAGCAGCTGGTGGTCCCTCCCTTGTCTTTCTAGATGCTGGAGGTTGCTGATTTGGAAGATGCAGCTGAAGGAGCCTCGGCGTGTCTGCGCAGAGCGCCCTGCCACCACTTGCCGGCCGGTTGGGGCGTGTAGGGAACATGTGTCTTCACCTGTCATCAGGTGGCGTTCGAGGGGACAGTGCCAGGGTCGCGAGAGGGTGGGTTTTTTGTTTTGTAAGGTAGACAGTTAGCTTCTTGGTCATGGTGACCGACCCTGGCTGTTGATTCTGGCTTCATCGACGTGGCCGGTTGACCAGGGTGGGGTTTCTCGATGAAGCCACATTCCGCTGGCTGGGGACAAATGCAAGAATGCCAAATTTCAAAGGATCCCAACAAGGCCTTAGGAATTCACTCGCCAGGGGCCTGGACTTCGTTGGGGCTGGACCGGTCTTCGTGACCCACCCCTAGCTGCAGTGGGGCAGGGTGGGGGTGGTGGGGGGGGGGGTGGGTGGAATCCCTTGCTTAGAGGGGGAAGCTTTAAGAGCCGACCACATCGCTGTTGGGTCCGGGAGTCACGTGCAGGCCCAGAGCGGGTAAGGACGCTCCGACTTCCTTCCCCTGAAGGGCGTTAGCGAACCCGGATGGGGTTTTTTTCACGACAACCGACAATGGTTTCCACCATCACCATCAGGCTTCTAATTCCAGATTCTTACCGGATTCTGTCCGCGGTGGGGTTCGAAACCGGGTCCCCGGTGGCATTACCCCGGGTCTCCTAGTTACTAGCCCATTTGCACCGCACGGGGAGGGGGAAAGGTTGCTGATTGGTTGGCAATTGGGCCCCCGATTGGCCGAGAGGCCACCGTGGAGATTGCACCAAGGGGCTTCAGGCTCTCTGGTAGTGTTCGAGCGAGGTCATGAGGTGCCAACGTATGCCTTTTGTTTGCAGAGGACAGGCCCCTGTGGTCGAATGGGCGTCACTTACAGCACGCACAGATGAGCCACACGACGAGCTGGACTGGTTACCTGAAATGGGTTGTTATGTGCAGTTATTGGCGCACTCTGGATTGTTCAGCGGGTGCTGATCAGTCGCTGAAATTGCATCTAAAGAGGAGCAAACAAGCCTTGCGCCTTGTCTCGGGGTTGCCAGGGCGCTCGGGGTGGGGAGGTCAACCCCCTGTTGCCGTCTCCATGGCCACACTTCAGCCCGTCAAGAGTCGGCTTGCCAACCAATCAGCGCCCGTTCTCTCCGCCAGTGCATAATCGTCGGGGGTGGGGGCGGGTGGGGGTCGGGGGGTGGGGGGGGGTGTGGGTGGGGGGAACGTCTGAAATCTGGCAATTCTTGCGTTTGTCCCGGTGCGCGCCGGACGCAAGGCTCCGGAGGGAGGCCCCTCTTTTCAGTGACACCCAGCAGCCGGTCGGACGTTCAGCCCGTCCTCTGGGTACTGAGGGTCAGGACGAGAGCGAACAAGACCGACCCCCACCACTGCCATTTCTACCATTCAGTGCCCAAGGACTTTCCAAGTGACAGGAAACGAGGAGCAGCCGATGAGGTACAGTCACTGTACCGTCATGCTGGGAATCGCGGCAGCCCTACTGGCGCACAGCAAGATTCCGCCAATTGTAATGAGATAATGAGGCAAGTTCCGCTCACCTGGCGCTGGTGATTTTGGTTCGGGGGAGTGCAGGACCCTCCTGGTGCTCTTGCCCCAAACTGGGAGCCGCGGGTCCATCGCTCCCACCCCAGAGGGCAGACTGACGCCTCAGCTCTGCATCTCAGTAACGCCCTTCCTGTACAGTGGCCCTCCCTCAGTACTGACCCTCCGACAGTGCGGCAGTCCCTCAGCTCTGACCCTCCGACAGTGCGGTGCTCCCTCTTACTGATCCTCCGACAGTGCGGCACTCCCTCAGTACTGACCCTCCGACAGTGCAGCACTCCCTCAGTACTGACCCTTCGACAGTGCAGCACTCCCAGTACTGACACTTCCACAGTGCGGCGCTCCCTCAGTACTGACCCTCCGACAGTGCGGCACTCCCTCAGTACTGACCCTCCCACAGTGCGGCGCTCCCTCAGTACTGACTCTCCCACTGTGCAGCACTCCCTCAGTACTTACAATCCAACAGTGCGGCACTCCGTCAGTACTGACCCTCCGATAGTGCGGCACTCCCTCTGTACTGACCCTCTGACAGTGCGGCACTCCCTCGGTACTCACCCTCCGACAGTGCGGCACTCCCTCATTACTGACCCTCCCACACTGCGGCGCTCCCTCGTTACTGACCCTCCAACAGTGTGGTGCTCCCTCAGTACTGACCCTCCCACAGTGCGGCGCTCCCTCAGTACTGACTCTCCCACTGTGCAGCACTCCCTCCGTACTTACAATCCAACAGTGTGGCACTCCGTCAGTACTGACCCTCCGATAGTACGGCACTCCCTCTGTACTGACCCTCTGACAGTGCAGCACTCCCTCGGTACTCACCCTCCGACAGTGCGGCACTCCCTCATTACTGACCCTCCCACACTGCGGCGCTCCCTCGTTACTGACCCTTCAACAGTGTGGTGCTCCCTCAGTACTGACCCTCCGACAGCGCGGCACTCCCTCAGTACTGACCCTCCGACAGTGCGGCGCTCCCTCAGTACTGACCCTCCGACAGGGCGGCGTTCCCTCAGTACTGACCCTCCGAAAGTGCAGCGCTCCCTCAGTACTGACCCTCCGACATGGTGGCACTCCCTCGGTACTGACCCTCCAACAGTGAAATGCTCCCTCATTACTGACCCTCCCACAGTGCAGCGCTCCCTCAGTTCTGACCCTCCGACAGGGCGGCGTTCCCTCTGTACTGACCCTCTGACAGTGCGGCACTCCCTCGGTACTGACCCTCCGACGGTATGGCACTCCCTCGGTACTGACCCTCCAACAGTGCGACACACCCTCATTACTGACCCTCCCACACTGCGGCGCTCCCTCGGTACTGACCCTCCCACAGTGCGGTGCTCCCTCAGTACTGACCTTCCGACAGTGCGGCGCTCCCTCAGTACTGACCCTCCCAAGTTCGGCTCTCCCTCAGTACTGACCCTCCGACAGTGCGGCGTTCCCTCAGTACTGACCCTCCGACAGTGCGGAACTCCATCAGCACTTACCCTCCGACAGTGCGGAACTCCTTCAGTACTGACCCTCCGACGGTTGGCGCTCCCTCAGTTCTGACCCTCCGACAGTGCGGCGCTCCCTCAGTACTGATCCTCCAACAGTGTGGCACTCTCTCAGCACTGATCCTGTGAACAGTGCGGCACTCCCTCAGCACTGACCCTCTGATAGTGCGGCACTCCTTCAGCGCTGACCCTCCGACAGTGCAGCGCTCCCTCAGTACTGACCCTCCGACAGTGCGGCACTCCCTCAGTACTGACCCTCTGATAGTGCAGCACTCCCTCAGTATTGACCCTCCGACAGAGTGGCACTCCCTCAGTAATGACCTTCCGACAGTGCGGCACTCTCTCAGTAATGACCCTCCGACAGTGTGGCACTCCCTCAGTACTGACCCTCCGACAGTGCGGCACACACTCAATGCTGACCCTCCGACACTGCGGTACTCTCTCAGTACTGACCCTCCGACAGTCGGCACTCCCTCAGCACTGACCCTCCGACAGTGCGGCACTCCCTCAGCACTGACCCTCCGACTGTGCGGCACTCCCTCAACACTGACCCTCTGACACTGCGGAGCTCACTCAGTACTGACCCTCCGACACTGCGGCGCTCCCTCAGTATTGACCCTCCGACCGTGTGGTGCTCCCTCAGTACTGACCCTGCGACACTGCGGCGCCCCCTCAGTACTGACGCTGCAGCCATGGACAACCCTGGGGAGTGTCGGCCTGGAATATTGGTGGGGAGGGGAGGGTTGTGGAGGTGGAGCTCGAGTCTCTGGAGCGGGAGGAGGGTCCTGAAGCCAATACCCTCAGAGGCCGGGAGAAAGGGAGAGTGTCAACTTGCGAGCCGCAGTGAATGATTTTGGGGCACTGATATCAGCGTAATTGTCACTGTAAAGCATATAGAGCACAGTTGCTAGACACAGCCGGTCGCTAAGGAGATGAGAATGAGTGTAGAGTACAGACTAGTCCCTACAGGGGGAGCAAGCCACACGCCCCTCCCCAACCCACCCGCCCCAATCTCTAGATTCCCGGAGATGAACCCCATTGGTTAGAGTATCTTCGTTGCGAATGAGGTACATGCTGATGATAAGCCATGAGGATGATAAGGCAAGGGAGGGAGATAGAGCGACACCTCAGCACAAGCCAGTTCGTTGTGTTCACACTCAGCGCCCGCTCAGTCCCAGCCATTATCCTTCACCATGTGGGCCAGTTCAATGATATATTTGCCCTCCTTATACTTCTGACTGCTTTCAAACGCATGTTCCTGTTGGCCAGACAGGACCCAGGGTCAGTCAGCATCGAACACAACCAAGTCACAGCTTTACCTGACAGTCCCACTCCCATTCCCAGCAATCCCACCGGACACAATTCCCTTCCCGTTCGCTCCCACTGTACACAGTCCCAATGGACCCAAAACCCTTCCCGTTCACTCCCACCGTACACAATCCCAATGGACCCAAACCCCTTCCCGTTCACTCCTACTGTACACAATCCCAATGGACCCAAACCCCTTCCCGTTCACTCCCAATCTACACGGTCCCAATAAAAACAAACCCCTTCCCGTTCACTCCCACTGTACACAACCCCAATGGACCCAAACCCCTTCCCGTTCACTCCCAATCTACACGGTCCCAATGAAAACAAACCCCTTACCCTTCACTCCCACTGTACACAATCCCAATCGACCCAAACCCCTTCCCGTTCACTCCCACTGTACACAATCCCAATGGACCCAAACCCCTTCCCGCTCACTCCCACTGTACACAATCCCAATGGACCCAAACCCCTTCCCGTTCACTCCCACTGTACACAATCCCAATGGACCCAAACCACTTCCCGTTCACTCCCACAGTACATAATCCCAATGGACCTAAACCCCTTCCCATTCACTCCCACTCTACACAATCCCAATGGACCCAAACCACTTCCCGTTCACTCCCACTGTCCATAATCCCAATGGACCCAAACCCCTTCCCCTTCACTCCCACTCTACACAATCCCAATGGACCTAAACCCCTTTCCCTTCACTCCCACTCTACACAATCCCAATGGACCTAAACCCCTTCCCGTTCACTCCCACTGTACACAATCCCAATGGACCTAAACCCCTTCCCGTTCACACCCAATGTGCACAATCCCAATGGACCCAAAAGCCTTCACATTCACTCCCACTTTACACAATCCCAATGGACCCAAACCCCTTCCCCTTCACTCCCACTGTACACAATCCCAATGGACCCAAACCCCTTCCCGTTCACTCCCACTGTGCACAATCCCAATGGAATCAAACCCCTTCCCGTTCACTCCCACTGTACACAACCCCAATCCCTTCCCGTTCACTCCCACTATACACAATCCCAATGGATCCAAACCCCTTCCCGTTCACTCCAACTGTACACAATCCCAATGGATCCAAAACCCTTCCCATTCACTCCCACTGTACACAATCCCAATGGACACAAAACCCTTCCCCTTCACTCCCACTGTACACAACCCCAATCCCTTCCCGTTCACTCCCGCTGTACACAATCCCAATGGACCCAAACCCCTTCCCCTTCACTATGCTGTACTCAATCCCAATGGACCCAAACCCCTTCCCATTCACTCCAACTGTACACAATCCCAATGGACCTAAACCCCTTCCCATTCACGCCCACTATACACAATCGCACTGGACCCAAACCCCTTCCCATTCACTCCCACTGTACACAATCCCAAAGGACCCAAACTCCTTCCCATTCACTCCCACTGTACACAATCCCAATGGACCCCAACCCCTTCCCATTCACGCCAACTATACATAATCGCACAGGACCCAAACCCCTTCCCATTCACTCCCGCTGTACACAATCCCAATGGACCCAAACTCCTTTCCATTCACACCCACTGTACAGAATTCAAATGGACTAAACCCCTTCCCGTTCACACCCACTGTACACAATCCCAATGGACCCAAACCCCTTCCCCTTCACTCCCACTTTAAACAATCCCAATGGACCCAAACCTCTTCTCGTTCACTCCCACTGTACACAATCCCAATGGACCAAACCCCTTCCCGTTCACTCCCACTGTACACAATCCCAATGGACCCAAACCCCTTCCTGTTCACTCCCACTGTACACAATCCCAATGAACCCAAACCCTTTCCCTTCACTCCCACTGTACACAATCCCAATGGGCCTAAACCCCTTCCCATTCACTCCCACTGTACACAATCCCAATGGACCCTAACCCCTTCCCATTCACTCCCGCTGTACACAATCCTAATGGACCCAAACCCCTTCCTATTCACTCCCACTATACACAATCCCAGTGGACCTAAACCCCTTCCAGTTCACTCCCACTGTACACAATCGCAATGGACCCAAACCCCTTCCCATTCACTCCCACTGTACACAATCGCAATGGACCCAAACCCCTTCCCATTCACTCCCACTGTACACAATCCCAAAGAACCCAAAGCCCTACCCGTTCACTCCCACTGTCCAAAATCCCAATGGACCAAACCCCTTCCCGTTCACTCCCACTTTACACAATCCCAATGGACCCAAACTCCTTCCCGTTCACTCCCACTGTACACAATCCCAATGGACCCAAACCCCTTCCTGTTCACTCCCACTGTACACAATCCCAATGGACCCAAACCCTTTCCCTTCACTCCCACTGTACACAATCCCAATGGGCCTAAACCCCTTCCCGTTCACTCCCACTGTACACAATCCCAATGGAACCAAACCCCTTCCTATTCACCCCCGTTGTACACAATCCCAGTGGACCTAAACCCCTTCCAGTTCACTCCCACTGTACACAATCCCAATGGACCCAAACCCCTTCCCCTTCACTCCCTCTTTACACAATCCCAATGGACCCAAACCTCTTCTCATTCACTCCCACTGTACACAATCCCAATGGACCAAACCCCTTCCCGTTCACTCCCACTTTACACAATCCGAATGGACCCAAACACCTTCCCGTTCACTCCAACTGTACACAATCCCAATGGACCTAAACCCCTTCCCATTCACGCCCACTATACACAATCGCACTGGACCCAAACCCCTTCCCATTCACTCCCACTGTACACAATCCCAAAGGACCCAAACTCCTTCCCATTCACTCCCACTGTACACAATCCCAATGGACCCCAACCCCTTCCCATTCACGCCAACTATACATAATCGCACAGGACCCAAACCCCTTCCCATTCACTCCCGCTGTACACAATCCCAATGGACCCAAACTCCTTTCCATTCACACCCACTGTACACAATTCAAATGGACTAAACCCCTTCCCGTTCACACCCACTGTACACAATCCCAATGGACCCAAACCCCTTCCCCTTCACTCCCACTTTAAACAATCCCAATGGACCCAAACCTCTTCTTGTTCACTCCCACTGTACACAATCCCAATGGACCAAACCCCTTCCCATTCACTCCCGTTATACACAATCCTAATGGGCCTAAACCCCTTCCCGCTGCTAGGCCAGGCTTTTCTATCACTTACATACTTCCAGCCCAGGGTCGTTTTGCAGTTCTCGCAGTAGATATCAGCCACGGCGTGAAGCCCTGTCAGGAGCACCCGTTCCTCCGCTGGTCCACACCCAATGTTCACCCTGCAGCATTGGGTTACACAAGTAGCACAGTGAGAGATGATGGAGCAGGGCAATTAAATGCTGGCACTGGGTATAAAGTGGGGAGGGACACACTGTCAGGGTAATGTAGAGGGAGTTCTACACTGTATCTAACCCGTGCTGTACCTGCCCTCGGATCACTCGATGCTGACACTGTGTATAAAGTGGGAGGGACACACTGTCAGGGTAATGTAGAGGGAGCTCTACACTGTATCTAACCCGTGCTGTACCTGCCCTGGGAGCGCTCGATGCTGACACTGGGGATAAAGTGCGGGAGACACACTGTCAGGGTAATGTAGAGGGAGCTCTACACTGTATCTAACCCGTGCTGTACCTGCCCTGGGATTGCTCGATGCTGACACTGGGTATAAAGTGCGGGAGACACACTGTCAGGGTAATGTAGAGGGAGATCTACACTGCATCTAACCCGTGCTGTACCTGCCCTGGGATTGCTCGATGCTGACACTGGGTATAAAGTGGGGGACACACACTGTCAGGGTAATGTAGAGGGAGCTCTACACTCTATCTAACCCGTGCTGTACCTGCCCTGGGATTGCTCGATGCTAACACTGGGTATAAAGTGGGGGACACACACTGTCAGGGTAATGTAGAGGGAGCTCTACACTGTATCTAACCCGTGCTGTACCTGCCCTGGGATTGCTCGATGCTGACACTGGGTATAAAGTGGGGGAGACACACTGTCAGGGTAATGTAGAGGGAGCTCTACACAGTATATAACATACTTACACTGAGTTGAAGAGATAGGCTCGACCTTGACTCCCTTGAAAGGACTGAAAAATAAAGATACCATCACTTCAGTTGATTTAACATTGGTGTTATTCTTTGCTTCCTCTGTCTGAACGAAGAGACTTTAAATAATCAGTGACAGGGAAACAAGGTGATGAAGGAACGTTCCCAGAGGAGTTGTTCCCTCCCAAGTCCATTCCCATCCTTCCCTGGCCGCCATGTTTGAATTCCTGTCCAATCAGATTCCCGGGCCTCGCCAGTCCGGAACGGCTCTGAACAAAGTCGCCGATGGCACCCACAGCGACAGTGACAAGGGTCAACTTTCCCTCCCCATCGCCCCCCAACCTCCCCTGTCCTTGGCCGGCCTGTGACCTTTGACCCGGTTGACCACACCATCCTGCTCCAAGGCGTCTCCGCTGTTGTCCAGCTGTAGCGGGACTGCCCTCACCCACTTCCGTTCTTATCCCTCTGACCGTGGCCAGAGAGCCACTGGAGGCACCGTCCACTCCAGCTCCCCCACCCTAACCTCCCGTGTTCCCCCCAACACCCCCACACCGAGTTTCGATCCCCGGCCTCCCTCCCCGCCCCCCTTCCCCTCCCTATCCCTCATCTACCCGCTGCTCCCTCGGCGACATCGCCCAGCAGACGCGGGCGTTCGTTTTCAGGTGGACGCTGAGCGCGCCCGGCTCTACCTCACCGTCCCCTCTCTCTCTCTCCAACCCTCTGCTCCCGTTAAATCGCCAGACCGATTATCCGACATCCCAGTCCTGGATGGGTGGGAACCTTCGCCCAGTGAAATATCGGGGAAGACTGACGCCATTGTGTTCGGTCCCCGCTCCGAGGTCGGTTCTTTAGCGACCGACTGGACTCCTCTCCCTGGCAACGGCCTGAGATTGAGCCTGTCCGTTGGTTGCCTGGGTGTCATACCTGACCAAGAGATGAATTGTAGCCTTTTATTCGGACCGACAGGAAGACCACCCCCTGCTCCGCCGCCCTCTCAGCTCGACGGCTGCTGAAACCCTCGTCCAGGCCTCGAGCGCCTCCAGACCCAACTGGAGTTCCAAACCCCTTCAGGCTGGTCTCCTACGTTTCGGTCTTTGGAAGCTGATCACCCCCATGTCATAACCCAGGCCAACTCGAGCTCATCCATCACCCAGCCCCTACAACCCTGCCTGTCTCTGTAACTTCCTCCAGCCCCTACACCCCTCCCTATCTCTGTAAACTCCTCCAGCCCCTACAACCCTCCCTATCTCTGTAACCTCCTCCAGCCCCTACAGCCCTCCCTATCTCTGTAACCTCCTCCAGTCCCTACAACCCTCCCTATCTCTGTAACCTCCTCCAGCCCCTACAACACTCCCTATCTCTGTAACCTCCTCCAGCCCCTACAACCCTCCCTATCTCTTTAACCTCCTCCAACGCCTACACCCCTCCCTATCTTTGTAACCTTCTCCAGTCCCTACAACCCTCCCTATCTCTGTAACCTCCTCCAGCTCCTACAACCCTCCATATCTCTGTAACCTCCTCCAGCCCCTACAACCCTCCCTATCCCTGTAACCTCCTCCAGCCACTACACCCCTCCCTATCTCTGTAACCTCCTCCAGCCCCTACAACCCACCCTATCTCTGTAACCTCCTCCAGTCCCTACAACCCTCCCTATCTCTGTAACCTCCTCCAGCCCCTAAAACCCTCCCTATCTCTGTAACCTCCTCCAACCCCTACAACCCTCCCTATCTCTGTAACCTCCTCCAGCCCCTACAACCCTCCCTATCTCTTTAACCTCCTCCAACGCCTACACCCCTCCCTATCTTTGTAACCTTCTCCAGCCCCTACAACCCTCCCTATCTCTGTAACCTCCTCCAGCCCCTACAACCCTCCATATCTCTGCAACCTCCTCCAGCCCCTGCAACCCTCCCTATCCCTGTAACCTCCTCCAGCCCCTACACCCCTCCCTATCTCTGTAACCTCCTCCAGCCCCTACAACCCACCCTATCTCTGTAACCGCCTCCAGCCCCTGCAACCCTCCCTATCTCTGTAACCTCGTCCAACCCCTACAACCCACCCTATCTCTTTAACCTCCTCCAACGCCTACACCCCTCCCTATCTTTGTAACCTTCTCCAGCCCCTACAACCCTCCCTATCTCTGTAACCTCCTCCAGCCCCTACAACCCTCCATATCTCTGTAACCTCCTCCAGCCCCTACAACCGTCCCTATCTCTGTAACCTCCTCCAGCCCCTACACCCCTCCCTATCTCTGTAACCTCCTCCAGCCCCTACAACCCACCCTATCTCTGTAATCTCCCCCAGCCCCTACACCCCACTATCTCTGTAATTTCCTCCAGCCCCTACACCCCTCCCTATCTCTGTAACCTCCTCCAGCCCCACAGCCCTCCCTATCTCTGTAACCTCTTCCAGCCCCTACAACCCTCCCTATCTCTGTAATCTCCTCCAGTGCCTACACGCCTCCCTATCTCTGTAACCTCCTCCAGCCCCAACAACCCTCCCTATCTCTGTAACCTCCTCCAGCCCCTACAACTCTCCCTATCCTTGTAACCTCCTCCACATTTCCCTCTTGTACATCCCCTTGTACCAGGACTTCATTCTGGGCGCATTGCCTTCAGCTGCCGGGACTCAAAGATGTGAACTGCCCTCGATCAGGAACTACCCTCCAACTCTCCTCCATCAACCTCTGAGCACCTCTCCCCCACGAAGGTGCTAAGTAATATCAATTTATTCCATTGAGGATTTAGAGATCGAGCTGAATATTACAATGTTTTGATGGATAGTATTTCATTTCTCTGAGTATAACTCTGGGGGAAGCTTTGTTAGTTTCTAAAAAAAACT